>NC_088884.1:17457137-17805637 GCF_037157495.1 Lathamus discolor
AGTGGTCCTCACAGGACCCTTACTCCACTGCCTGCTTTCCTGCCAGGAAGCACTCGTCAGGACTGTCCTCTCTCCTGGCCAGCCACATTCCCTCTGCCCATGGCCATGGCTTCAAAGGTGCCATTTCTGAGACACTGGCTTCATTTGGTGAGGGAGGTATCGATAAAATACCCAGCAGATGGGTAATTGTTCTTTGTCGGGGACTCAGCATCATAACATCAGCACAGGCTGTTCAGTTTGGTCATTTGGGGGGTTTGCCCGTACCTTAAGTATAGGGTCCCATATTTGAAGCTGGAGTTGTACCAGCATTGTAGGTTCTCCCTGGTGTAATCAGGATGCCAACTTTTTTCACCAGAGATGTTTGTTAAAGTCAGCACAGTTGAGCAAAACAAGGGCAGGGAAAGTGTAAAGCCAAGGAGCTGTAGCTCAGTGATGCGTGCTGCTGTTTGGCTCCATTTTTCCCTAGAGGCAGTGTTTTGTTGGTGTCGGCCAATTACTGGTGTTGCCAGAGCTGACAAAACCTATAGAAGCTGGAGATCGTCACTGCATGAGTGACTGGGGGTCTCGCCGGGTTTTTGGAAGACAGCTAACATTCCCAGAGGCAGAATAAATTCCTTCTGGGGGTTGCTGAACGGTGTGGATTAACTGCACAGTCATTCAGAGATTTCCAGCAGCACCTTAAATGCATTACATTTTTCAGTGACTTAAAAAACTTTCCATTTTCAGGCATTAAAAGCTTACAGAATAGGGAACTCGGAAAGTCAAGTCAAGTTTAACTAACATAATAAAAATCCTTTCCCATCTTTGAGGACAATCGAGATTATCCTCTGCCTTCCCTCTAGAGACTTGAAGGTGTGGGATCTGTTCCCTTGCCTGGGAGGAGACAGGTGAAACTTCCCCTGTTGAGGTTTGCTGCTCAGGGCAGTAGGACAGGAGAACCTCACAGGACGAATGGATTCATTTCCCCTCTCTAGAGCTTCCCCTGTGGAAAAGGAGGTTAAGCTCAAAATTAAATGTTTCTCTAGTGACAAGAGAGAATAAAGACTTCTGGTCTAGTGGATCAGCATAAGGCATGTGTACAGATCTACCTCTGTTGGTAGCTCAAATTTCATGCTTGCACTGTTTTTCTTGAGATAAATTACTCTAAAGGAGAAATTTACATCTGTATAAAATTTAAGATTTCATTATCCAATTTTTTTATTAAAACCCAAACTATGCTTCAGGGTTTAGACAGGTATATCCTTATAAAACAATGTAAGATATGTATATTATTTTTCTGCAGTGATAAACTGAGGAATAAAGAATATCTGCTCTAAGAATGGTGATCGTTGAGGAGCACATGCCTTTCTTTGGAAAATGTGTATGTATAGGAGAGAGCTTTGAATGAATATGCATTATTTGCTGCTTTAAATATTTTATGCTGGCTTGTGGAGAAATGTATGGAAGTTGCATTGTAAATTAATCTCACACTTGAACAATGTCTTAGGCACATCGTAAGCAAATCACAGCAATGCTGACACTTGCAGAAGATGTCATTTGACATTCTCTGTGCACTCATTTACATAAATTTGGAATTCTGCTAACCAGCTAGCAACCTAAAAGGTTATGGTCTTAGAAGAGCAGTGGATCAGAAACAGATTTTAACTCTTCCTCTAAGGCATTTCACAGAGTGCTTTCGATAGGCTTGAAAGAATTGCAGAAAAAGTCTTTCAGTGGCTTGTCAAGAGTCACCTTCCCTGCAAGGCAAAGCAGTGACCTGGCAAGCCTAACGCTAACGAAATAGATTATTATGAAATCTTTCCACAGATACTGCATGGGTTGTTTTGGCTTTTCAACTGCCTATGTGCGTCAGAGTGCTGAGAACTTGGCAGAGAGCCTGGGCTCTGTGACACCTTCAAGCATGTCATTGGAAAGCCCTGAGGTTTTGCATCTTCCTTGGAAATAATGCTGTGGGAAGTCCAGATCTACCCATCTGAGCAAAATTTACTCTTCAGCCATTGCATAAGTGCACTTGGGCTTTTGTTCCAGAGATTTGTGTTCAAAGATGCTGGGGGACTTGCCAGTACATAATAGACACGTTCCTTTTGTGAACTTGCCTTGGCTGCTGGAAAGCCAAGCCAGAACACTTGTGTTGCTCCATGCACTACAGCTTCTTGTCAAGTTGTTTTGACTAAAAGAGATGTTAGCAGCTTCAGATAGTCAAAATAACTAGTTTAGTTCTGGGAACAGCAAAACTATGGTCCTTGTCAGAGGATCTGTGCCACTCTCATTGTATCATTATGGCCAAAAGTAATTTGGATGTATCTTCCTGGTGCTGGGCGTCCATGCACGTGACTGCAAATATTCATTATACGATTGAACAGCCAGGCCATTAATTCAGGTTCTTAAGAACAAATCTGAGGACATCTGGTTAGTCACTGCCTAAGGGTTGATTTAAGTCACCATGCACCGGTGTCCTGTCTGCTGATGGAGAGAATAAAAGTTGCCTATTAGAACATGAGGTGAGGTGTTTCACCCCAGGGTATGGCCTCTCCGTTCCAGAGATGAAATACAGATAAATGCTCCCAAAGGCCTGGTGGTCCTAAGTATTCTTAGGGTGTGTGCAGAACACAAAGAGACTGTTCAGTGTGTGGGCTCGAAAGCAGAGAAATAATTGAAGGGCATTTTGCGCCAATGGAGGTTACCAGGAGAGGAGCTTGACGTGCCTAGCAGGTGTCCCCCACCAGGACAGCAAGGGCACGATCAGTTTCTACAGTTTCTTGATGGCTATCCTTCCTCCTGGCACTTGTGGGCCAGGGTTGTTGAGGGTCCATACGTGCCATTTCTGGACATGCATATTGTAGGAGCTTGGGACTATGTTTCCCATCCCCGGGAGCAGGGGAATTAGTGTGGCAGTGGACCACTGTGGCTCTGACCTATACATTGCTTCCCAGTCTGCTGTTAGGGCAGTGATGGCCCTAGCCAGCCTGCTCAGTTCCCTGATGATTTAAGCACAGTGAGACCCTCAGGTGGCAGGTTGCTCATTTTTCCAGCCTGCTGCTCATGGTGGCTTCACATATTCCACAAACAGCACAAAGGTCCTTAGCACACAGAGCAGCAGGAGCATTTGGGAACAGTTAACCCACAAAAGCTCAGAAATAGGGGGTGGTGGTTGTTTTTCTTTAAGTGCTTCACTTAATGGGCTTGCATCCTTTCTCCTCCTCCACCAGCAGCACATTTCAGTCTTTGCCATCTTGAGAACTGCATATACTTGTTCTGTGGGGCTTATCAAAAATATTCTTGTTTTTTCCCCCTCTGGGCAGCTATTCCTATGGATGGCCTCCAGTGTCTGGTAGCTTCTGACCATCAGCTAACTTACTGCTTGGCTGCTCTTGCCAGCACAAGACAGGCAAATTCCTTTTGTCTGCAGGACGATTGGAAGGAGCCAGCTTGGGGCTTTGTTTCTGTGTTTGAACATTTTTAAATGACTGAGTGTCAGAAAAAATAAGCTTAATGCACTCAAAAATGCATTCGCAGAGGCTAAGAAACACTGGAGCTGGGTGGTTTAGAAGAATAAAGAAGAGATAAGGAAACTATTCCTTTGGTTGCTAGGATGCCTTTTTATCACTGAGATCAGTGTGATTTGGGGGTTTTTATTTTTATTTAGATGTATGACTTATCTATTATGGTTAGACCATTGCTGCAATGTACTGTATTCTGACAATAGATTTAAGTAAATGAGACAATTGGTTAGCACTTTGATGTCAAAAATAGGTCTGAAGCGTAGAATGGGCCAAGATTTTAATTTTTCTTTGAAGAAAAAAAATAATGAAGAGAGTTAGTGATAGAAATCGTGGTTATTCTTTATTGAAGATGCGAAAAGTGGCATTTACTAGGACATTTGTCCTCAGAATTTATTCTGTTTGCATGGAAACACTTTGCATCTCATGCAGCCGAGGAAAGGAGTGTGAATCCAAGGCAGATATTTTCCTGCTAGCGTTACAGCCCCGGGTGGGGACTTCAACATCACACAGGGAAATACATGTCTGGCTCTTTGTCTTCTGCTTTTTGTGACAAAGGAATTCCCATTTGAATTGCTGTGCTCTGTTCAAGCCCCCTCCAAGCCTCTGGGTTAGCAGCAGTCAGTCTTTGCAGTGTCCTGACGTCATCCAGTGTATGCATAAGCTCTGCTATTGTCTCACGGAGAGCAGGGGCTGGGGATTGCAGTATCTGGTGGCTGCTACCTATTTATGCCGGCCGGTATCACGGAAGGGACGCTGGCCTGCCTGTATCTCTTGGATTTAAAACAGAAGCTCCTGCCTTTTGCTTCCTGAAGAAGGATCTTTGCTGCGGTTGCAAGGAAAAGCTGCTGCTGCTGCGGTGTGGAGCAGAGGAGGGAAGAGGAGGAGAGCGGAGAATCTGGCAGCTTGGATAGCCTGGACTGCATTGTCTGGCTTCATGACCCCTGCTGTGTAGCAGTCTCATCCCTACTCTCAT
The DNA here is from genome assembly GCF_037157495.1 of Lathamus discolor. Classification (NCBI taxonomy): domain Eukaryota; kingdom Metazoa; phylum Chordata; class Aves; order Psittaciformes; family Psittacidae; genus Lathamus; species Lathamus discolor. Next base: position 17,461,614 of record NC_088884.1, read on the forward strand.
ACACTCCCTCTGTCTTCCACTCTTTTTTCTTCTTTCCTCTTTAAAATAGCAGCATCTGGGGCCAGCCATGTTTGGCACTGAATCTTCATGTAAGTAAATGCATCCCACTTACATCCTTTTTCTGTTGAGAATAGGTCTTGTTTTAGTCTTGCTGTACCCTCCGCGTTTGCATTCCCTTTGCTGTAGGTCACTGGCTAAATACTGTGGTCCTCGCCTGTTTACCAGGGGATGAAAGATGCCAGAGGGGAAGCATGTACCTCCCATCTGTGGGTGCATCCTTGATGCCAGCAGCGGGGCGCTCAGCGCTGCTGAATTCAGGCCACTGAAAGATGGGGGGAAAAAGGCAGTTTTGCTTGAATGTGTGAACTGATAAGATCACATCTGTCAATGATAGGGAGTTGCAGACGCTCTGATGAATGCACTGCTTGGGTGATATGTTTGGGGACTGGGAATGCTGCAGCATTAGATGGGTGAGAGCTGGGGGAGAGTGATTTAGTCAGCAGGAAAAGAATATCTATGTCATTTGCTTCATTTTTGTTCCAAGGAAAAAGGCGGCTTGTCTTGGATCCCTCCTGTAACTGGAGAATCCAAAATTAAATTAGGTGGAATTCTAAATATGATAAAATTTCAAAATAATAGGATCATTTATTTGTTTCTTCCTGATCTTTTGCGCTGGAAAATCTCAACTGAGGCAGTCTGCTATATAATAGCAGTGCAGATGCATGTCATTGAAAGCCAGACAGTTTACCTTCAACAGGAGCAGCGATTACCTACCTGGCAAATCTGGCCATGGAGGAAGACTGAGGGTTTGTGTATAAATAATGTTGCTGGTGACAGTGTGGCTGTGTGGAGACCAGTCTGATCCAGTGATTGTTGGGTAACACAAAAACAGAGAACAGTTGCTTTACACTGTGTTTTGTGCACAAATAGTACTGCACGTTGTTGAAAAGTGTCTCATTTGAATATGAAGCAGTGGCGTTTTTATAGTGTTCTAATGTGCAGCATGTTGTAATGTCTCCGTGTTGTTAGGCTGGGACCCGTTCTGTGGCTTGGCTCTTCCTGGGAAGTGGTAAGAGCATTGGGATACCTCATAATTGTGTCCTCCTGGCTGTCAAAACCCCATGCTCCCAAAGGGTTAATCATTTCTATTACCTGACTCTGTCAACAGTCCCCTCCTCTGCCACAACACTGGTCAAGGTCAGGCAGCATAAACACAAAATTTGCCTTTAGGTTTCTTTTGTTTAGGGACACTTGTTTTATGCATGGTTGTAAACACGCTTGCAGCTCTGGGTCTGTGCAGTGTGAGCAGAGATGCCTAACGTTGCAGCTGCATCTGTTCATACCCTGCCAGATCTGTGAGCCCCATGTGCGTCCATGGAGTCTGCCTCTGCAAAATGTATATTGACTTGCTGGGAGATAGCATCAGGGGTGTACCTGCCCTCCTGCAGAGAGTGCCTGTTGCATACTTGGAAAGCAAAATTACTCAGTCTTGTTAAGCTATCCAGCCTTGTAGCCCTTCTCGTGTTTTATGAGGTGCATTAATAAACAGCTTGTTTGTCAAATCAAGCTTTTGGCTAAGGTCACAAGTTGTACCACCAGCAGCTGTGGCTGCTTTTGTTTCTGTGCCTCTCACAAGGCAGAAAAGGGCAACAGAACCTTTTATAGCAGCCACTACCTGTTTCCCAGAAGGGTCTAGCAACATGATTTGCCTTTAAACAAGGAGCTAAATGCAACATGGCTTGTTGCCATTGATCCAAGCAGAGGCTGTGGGCAGTCCCTGCCTACCCTACCCAGCCAGAGGAAGAGGAAGGCAGTGTGATGGCCTCGCCTTTTTGCAGTCCCTTTCCCCTGCACCTCTGCTTGGACCTGGACCTTGTTGTACCCAGGGCTCCCTGGGACACGGGTTCAGGTCCTTCGGGCCAGGCTGGATGTGCTGTTGCGTGCTGTCGTGGGATTTGGCACAGGACAGGAGAGTGGGGTGATGCTGGGCAGCCACCCCCCGTAACCAGCCCTGACCACGCCACTGCTGGGGCACCGCAGGTTTGCTCTCAAAGAAGGAAAATGGCATCAAAATGAATGTGGTCAGAATCCAGTCTCAGCTGGTGGGTTTTGGCCTTCCCTCTCCTCTTGTTCCGTCATATTTCCAAGCTGTAAAATGACAGCAATGTGACTAGTTAGTGTTTCTGTCCAGCTAGAACATAAAATAAACAAAACAAAGTAAGTCAGTGAGATTCAGCATCATCTGGTCCTTGAAACACAACAGTAGCCATTTCTGCTGCTGCCCAAAACACATTAAATGAGCAAATTGCATTTTTCTTAATCCTCCTGTTTACAATTAGTATTTAGGCTTTTATTTTTTCTCTTCTTTGATTAAAAACCCAAGAAAAATGGTCAGAAGCAAATCCTGGTTTAGAACCTTCATTCTGTCACTCAGGATCAAAATATTTTAACAAGACAACTCCTATTCCGCATTCCCGGTTTGTCTTCTTGCTTTTAACAGCAGTCGGAAGGGCAATAAAAAATAGTCCAAGGGCTGTTGTAGAAACAGGCATCTGCTTATCGCCTCCTGGATGCAAGGAAAGACAAACAGCAGGCAAGGCTGGCCTGTGAAGGGGGATAAGGCAGCAGGCGATCCACAAACAGCTGCTAACGCTGAGCAAAGACAGAGTATGCAAAGCAAAACCCCCAAGAAGTGTCGGTGGGAAGGGCTGTGCTGTGCAGGGCAGTTGCTCTATGGACATTCCCAGTATTTTCCATCAGGCACATGTGCTTATCCACTTGCAGCCGCCCCACCGAGGGGCTGTCTGCATGGGGGGCAGCTCTCCATCCTGTGCCACCTCTCCTGCTGACCTGACAGGTTTATCTGCTCACTGTAATTGTTTCAGATGCTGTACGGGGTGAGTAGAACTTGGTTTGATAAAACCCTGGGTTGAGAATGAAGTCTTTTTGAAGGTGAGATGATGTTGCAGCACTGCACCGAAGCAGGGAAGTGGTCAGGCTTCAAGTGATGAGCTGGGCCCCAAGAGAAGGACACCCTCAGTTCAGGGAGAAGAGATAACCCCAAGCCTAGGGGAAATAACCAGTAAAATCCCTTGTCTAACTCAGTACTGGCAGTTGCAGGCTGACAGGAGAGACAGTACAGGCACAGATTAAACTGAAGTGCAGGAGCAGCCATGGTTGTTGGGGCTCACAAATGCTGGGGGTGGTCAGGGCAGCATGGCTTCACCAAATCAGTCTGTGTAATGGGAAGAAATGGGGCAGGATGTGGTTCAGAGCCTGTAAAGTAAGCAAAGAGGTGCTCAGAGAGCCATTTCATGCGTGTGTGAGAACATGCACTGAGTGTTCTTCAGGCACCTCAGAGCATCTCAGTAGGAAGCTGTGAGGAGGGAGTTGCACACATGTACACCACTCACCCCAACACTGTGAAAGGACCCAAATACCTGCTGTCAGTGTCTGAGGTGATGTTCTCAGTACTGCTGCATTCGTTCATGCCAGAGTGTTTTAACCTAGCAGCGACACTAAAGTGTGAGAGTTACAGGGAGGCTGCCTGGGAGGTGCTCTTCCATCCGGGGCTGTCCGGGAGGTGCTTGTGGTGGTCCCTGTCTGTCAGATCAGCAGCTGTGCTTGGGTGGGGAGACACTGGACCAAAGGAGAGTGCACCAAAAGGCAGGAGAAATTCAAAACCAAAGGGCAGGCAAAGCTTTCCCCCATCACGAGGCTAATGCTGGAAGGCTGCTCTCCATGGGGAGCTGGGGAGTGCTGTGGACAGGGAAGACCTTGCTTAATTCAGTGTGCCAGGAGAGCTGCTGTGCTTGTCCCATGCTCACTGTACTGTCTTTTGCTCTGTCAGTTCAGAAAATGCTGTTATTCCTGGGCACTTTTGCCCCCCGCCCAGATTCTCTTCAAGCCAGAATGCAGTAAATGGGCAAGGTTGCACGAAGATAATTGATTTTGTGGCATCAGAAAAGTAGTCTTACAAACCCCTGCAAAACAGCAGCAGCCAACAGTGGCGAAATGAGAGATCTTATAATGAGATATTAAGAGCAAGGATGATCCGATAGGCACGATTGCTGCTGTCCTGGGTTGGTATGCCTGCCTTCTCCTTCCTCTGGCACCAGTGGGAGAGCCAGTCAAAACCTGACCACTTCTACAGGTAGTCAGTTTTGAGCACATTGGCTCCCCAGCCTGATTCACGGGGTGACTAAATGGGCAGTGGCACAAGGGAGGGTGGGACATGGCTGTTGAAACTCTGGTGAGATGTCAGCCTTGGCAACAGTGGGCTCCGCTGAACCAGCAGATGACCAAAATGCTCCTATTTTTTTGGGTATAAATAGCTCACTGTTGTCCTGAATTTCCAAGATGAGTAATCATAGTAAGTATGGGTACCTGGCATCAGATGACTGCCACAATTTCACAATGATGTTATGCTGGTTTCTCAGGCAACTGTACGTCAAAGGGAGGTTACAGGAACATACCAGAAGCTGTAACTGTAAACTAATGTATTTGGCTGCTGAGGTTCCTGTGGTTCCATTGTCCTTTGACCAGTTTAATTGACAGGACCAGAAACAGGGATAAATCTTTATGCCCAAGGACAACTGAAAGATTATTAGAGTCCCTCTGGGCCATGTGACCCAGATAGGAAGTGCAGTACATGCAGTGAGGACTGTGCCATACTGCTTGAGCTGGTGTAGAAGCAGTAGTTTCATGTAATTTTGGGGTGATTAGCGGGTATGCCCAGCAAAAAGCCTCCACTTCTTTGCAGAACAATTGTCTCTTTTGTCTGAGCTAGATCCCTGAAGCACCGGGAAAAGGTCTGTAATGTGCTACAAAAAGAGCATGTGGGATTCAGTGAGATAGAGTATTGCAAGTTTCAAGATTAATGGATGTCTTTCCTGTTTGGTGAAAATACTGAGGTAGTAACATCACCACTTAGACTATTTCACAGTGACCAGTGAGAGATCACAGAATCTTAGAATTGTCATTATGTTCCCTATTGTAAAGGATAGGAGGTTGGGGCTTTATATTCGGGAAATAAGCTCTACAACTACAGAGAAAAATACTTGCTACCCAGAATCTGGTGTAGCTCAATGGAAAATTGGCTGGCTTTGCTGTCTGTGATCAAGGTGAAGCTTATACTGAGAGATTGACTTAAGATGCTCAGAAACTGAGAGTGTAAGTAAACGCATATTTTACCTAGACCAAGAAATGTGCCATTGCTTTCCAGCATTAGATAAAAAGTATTTTAGGAGTTCCTACGGCTCTCCATGGATTTAATTTGGAAATGGCATCTTGAGGTTTAAATGTTTTGATCAGTACATGGGAAGTAGAAGGGACATTCTTGTGAAACTGTGAGGCAGCAATACAAAACCGAACTCCGGTATGTCTGACCCCTTTTGAGAAATACAGTGGCTGTGAAGCTCTTTCCTTGGTGCAGTGGGACAAAGGATGATGAGGTGACCCTCAAAGCATGCTAGATAGTGTTTCAGTCAAAGCAGGAACCTAAGTTGAAAACAATACAAAGTTGGTGAGCTTTTCAGAGGAAGTATCTGGCTATAGTGGGGAGTTCCCGTGTACGTAGCTCTTGTAAAGGTTTGACTGAACAGAGGGGAAAGAGGAGAAAGTGATGGGAATGAACTCTGGAAGAACATTCCAGAAGTGAGGCCTTGCACTCAAAGGCCTGTAGTCTTTGAAGCAATGAGGTGGTTTTGAAGATGGCAATGGAAGGATGATCCAACTCCCTTGGCCTCTCACGTTTAACTTGTCACTCATTAGCCCAGTGATTTTGCAGTCTACAGTGATGATACGATTTCATGTATGTCATCACTCCAGCAAATGCCAACTTGCGTTTTACTGCTAAGAATGAGTCTTGGAAAGCTGTCATGTATTTAGATTTCCTGCTGTATTCACCTTAGTGTGGAAGTACCTGTCTTATGGTGCATCAAGGAGTTTTGAGAGGATATGGGCTTGGAGTTGATGTGGTTGTGCAAGTGCAGCAAAAGGAAAATGTACTCAATTGCATATTACAAAAGTTCCTGGATGGGAGAAGAAAAAGGAGATCAGACATGTTTCACTTCATGTCTTTGCTGCATTTTTTAAGAGTAGTAAGGAACTGTGTGATGAAGATGTAACTAGAAAGCAAATCTGGGGGGAAGGGCATAAACTACTCCTCCATGGAGCTCAGAAGATGGCAACTGACTCCACTTGTAAGACCTCTGCTATGAGAAAAGGAAAAACTGCTGTAAGAAGATAGCATCCCAAGCAGAACCTGAACTGCATATATCACTGACTTATCGATGCTTAGCATGAGTCACATTGAGTCTGAACCGACTTAGCACAAGGAAAATACTGCTGGTCACGAATATAAAAAAAGAAAAGAAAAGCATTGTAATTAGCAATACTGAAAGATGCTAAAAAGGTGTATTTAACATTCACGAAAAGAGCTGAATGTGGAAAATATTAGCACCACTAACCTTTTTTCCTGTCAGCTGCATTCATTACCAGTATTAGTAAGGTGTCTAGGACTGTCGCAGTGGCAGTAAATTGTGCTGCTGTATTTGCATAGTGGTATAACCAGTCACTCAAACCATCCATCTGCTGAAAAAATACTCTCAAGCTTCTGTTTAGATTATCAAAGAGAATACAGTAGATCAGAAATGTCAAATTTGCTGGTAAAGAAACATGTCAAGTTGTGTGAAGATCGCATGCTGTGCTTTGTCATCCACAAGGACATGAGCACAAACAAGTCCAGCTAAAAAGCCCTGGAAATTTTATAGGCAGTGAGTAGAGGCAGAATTCTTCCAGAGGGTTAAGTAAGCTGGGGGAAGTGTTCCTGTAACTCAGCAATGTATATCTGCCTGGCTGTGCCTGGCTGTTCTCTGTGTCCTCTGCTGCTTGCATGGTCCATAGTGATAACTCCAGAGAAGCTGTTATTATTACGTGCAGAGCGAAGAGAGTGGTAATCAGGCTGCCTGTGCAGATGGATGGAGAAAATCTCTGAATGGTGGAAATGAGCAGCCAAATAAAGAGCAGCAAGATCTGAGCTGTAGCTTCATGTTCAAGAGTGGAAATTCCTCCAGGAAATGGCCTAATGCATGAACACTGAAGAGGAGGATACAGTGTCCTTTGTTACAGACGAGGGGCTCTGTGGCAGTACAGGCGGGAGCAGATTTCTCTACAACTGCAGACATGTTACTGATGTCTTTCTGAGGCTTCAGCTGGGATGTTGTGATAGCACGAGGAGATGGCAGTGGGATGAAGGATTTCTCAAGTGTGTTAAATAAGACGTACTACATCATCTTTAGTGTCATTTACAGTTGCCACAAACTTGTGGGACTATGTGGTGTTGCCCCAGCCCATAGGGGTACAACAGCTGCAGTGACCCAGAGGTTAAGTTGCCTACCCAGGATAAAGCACTGGTGGTCTGTCACTGCAGAGTGGGGTCCGACAAAGAAAGGGCATTCACATGGGACTTTACCAGTGTTATCTTCATAGGTATAAGTATTTCTATGCCTGGGATTTTCACTATACTAGGATACACCTCCACACTGTGGAAGGTGGCACTGCTGTGGGCATTGTGTGTCACAGCCTGCCGTGACCGTCTGGATGCAGATAGACATTAGCTTGGGCTCATAGACCAAGCAATAGATATTAGCTCTGGGGCATTGCATGTATGCTAATGACTTGGAGTCTCTACGGGTCTTGGCTGCATGTCAGACAGGAATGAAGCTGTAGATTTAAAACAAATGCCCTGTACTGCAGGAGTTCAGTGAACAACGTGCCTGGCATTTATTTAGGTTCTGTCTTGTTTGTGTGTCTATAGTGACATTCAATCAGTTCTTCCATAAATAAAGTATAGGTGAATATTCACACAGAATTACGCAGGAAGACAAGAAGAAAAAGCTCATGTTTGGACTTGCCATCCTTAATAGCATCTCCTTAAATGCAGAGGCTTCCCTGAGGGAACAAAGCGACTCTCTGATCTGGAGCGTTAGCGCAGCCATCCTCACTGTAGAGCCAGGCGCTGCGGGAGCAGCTGCTGCCTGCAGCCTGGCAGTAAATGCACAGCATTGGCATTTCTAGTTGTTCTCCTTTCCTTCACTGATCTGTATGTACTCCGGATCTGTTCTGGTTTACACTGGGGAGAACGAGGTGACTTGATGTCACTGAGCAATCTAACTACGGTCAAAGGAGTTCAAAAAACATCCCAGCTTTTATATGTATGTACTGTATGTGTATATATTTCTTAATGTATTTTTAATCTTTGTTTTTACTTTGACAGCTGTTGCGAGTTAAAACTATAACTGCCCTCTTCTTACTAGGGCTGTAAGACAGACTGGTTGACCAACATTAAAGCAGCTTTTTTCCTAGTGAAGGAGGAGTCCTGAAGCTGCCTCCCCAAATGGCATGTCATTGCTGATGTGAAGCTGTGATCTTACTGCTTCTCTCCAGGGTGTTCAGTACCATGGCAGTTAGTAACACTGGTTCCTGTGTGGAGGGAGCCCCAAAATTTACGTATATCTGGAAATCTGGCTGTGCTCTGATCCCCAGAAGCATTGCAGACATGCTCACTGAAGGGGGTGGAGGTATGTCACAGGCATCACGGGCAAGCCTGCATTGCAGCTGACTCATGTGCTGCCTAATGTACAGGTAAGGAGGATTATGCTGCCAAGTTGGCTTTCAGAAGCTGGAATGTCATCTTTGAAAATCAGCTGCTGGAGGTTACTGATAGCTTTGTTGCTGGTTTTGTTTTTTTTAATTGGCTAAAAGCAGACTGTTAGTCTTGTTTTTGTTTCAGAAGTTTAGTCTGGAAGTAACCTTTCAAAGGGAAAGATGCGCAACCGTTAAATCCTAAACTCGAATCATAGTGGTTGGGCTGTGCTTGTGCTTTCTAGCATCCAGACACACAGACTTTGCCTCATTAAATAATTTTGAAGAAGAAAATGAGAGTGAACAGTCAAATAATAGCAAAAGTTGTTGTTGGACATAGTCAGAATGAAGTCTAATGCAAATAAACTTGTGAACAGAAGTGTGAGACATTATACTATAAAGGAGTTGGTGAACAAGACACTCATGATAGGACAAGAAATATTTTTGAACGCTTTAAAAAATCACATTGTTTCCCAACATTTCATTTGCTTTCATTCTTTGCAAGAAGAATGGAGGGCTAGCTATGAGCTAAAGTAGAGCTAACGTCCCTTTTACTGTAGAAAGTTGCTTTCTTATGAGACTTATACATAAGCCCAAGGCAAAATATGGCCTTCATGGAGCCCAGTTTCATCTGATTGCTTCTGTGCAATGATTTCACACCAGCTACAGCAGGATGGTGATGTCCGATAATAAGTTAACAACAGCAGTTGTGTTATGGTACAAGTCAGGTTTGAGTATTAGCCATTTGCAGCTGGTCACCTTTTCTTCGGGAGCAGCATGTAAGGGTGGTTTTGAGCAATAAGAGACTTGTGCTAAAGAGGTGTTGAAAACCTTTTTGCTGGATTTGTAAAAGCTTGGGCTAATTGATGAGTCTTTTCTGTGCTTACTATTCTCAGATATAATACATGATCTGTTATAAGGTTTGCTTATACGTGTCCTTCCTTAGGCTTAAATGAAAGTGTGATTTTTTTTAACACGGTTAATTAAGATGGGACAAAAAAACCTTCACAGATTCTCAATTAGGACTAGATTGAGTTAACAAAGTGTAGGTTTAAGGTTAACTGAAATAAACTTTCTTAGCTGAAATAAGAATGTCCATGAACTATACTGTGTCAAAATGTGGGTGCAGGCAGGTCTGAGTGCTTTAAAGCGATGCTCTAAAAATGGCAACATGGTTTGTTGTTTTTAATGTCTTTTGTAACAATTCACTCTCAGGTTCTTAACAAGCACAAACGGCCTTTGATAAAGGGTTTAAATTTCACATCTGCCAAAGATGAACTATGGTTTATAAGCATAGCATGAATAATTTTGTTTTCTTTCTTCTTGCTGCCATGTGATGTTTCTGCAAAGCTAACGATAGATATTCGGAGCATGCCAAGAAAATGGATGCTAGGTAGTGTCAATCACTCAACCCACAGATAAGGCCATGCTTCCTAGTGGAACAGCCTAGAGATATTTCTATTGATCCATAGTGGCAGAGCATCAACAGTTCTGAGAGCATGAGGTGAGAAGAACCTTCTTAAATTTATGAGGGTGTTATCTGTCATAGTTTGGTACATAAACCATTGTGCAAGGTGGTATGAAAGTTAGTCTTTGCACCACACAGCCTCCTGTTTGTGTTCTGGATCTAAATACTAAACTTGAGCTGGTTTTAAAACTTCAGATTATGACAAGAACAGGAATCGAGCACATAATATATTTTGCAAGCTGTTGATCTGTGGTGACTGAAATAAGTTGAGGAAGAAGAACAGTTGGAAACCTGAAGGAAGAGGTCAGACCATCTTATTCTTGAGCAACAAGAAAACTGAGGAGGTGTAATGAGTTAGAAGAGAGAAGGAAGTCTGCAACATGGAAGATCCTGGAATAGTAAATTCTTGAATTGTGGGGGATTTGGAAAGCACGAGAGCTAAAACCTCATATGCTGAATAGGCACCCTCAGTATATATGTTTAAGAGAGAGGGGAGGATGAGAGAAGCTGTAGGAAGGGCAGATGTTAACAGGCCTAATGGTGGAATGCTTAGTCCTGCCCACCCTTTGTTAAAGAAGATGTGCTGCCATTCCCAGGAAGAAATCAAGAGGCATCCTTAAGATCTAAAATGCAAATACTCGAAATGCTGTTGAAGTGATCCTAGTAAATGAGGCCATTTTAGAAATTAAAAGCAAGACATGGGCCTCCCTGTACTCCAGTATCTAGATGAGAAGGTGGGTGGTAGATAATTTGCCATAGTAAATGTTATCACACAGTCCTTGACTGCTATGCGAACAGGAGTTTATCATGTCCGTGGAGCCAGTCCCGCTGCTCCTGCTTGGGGTGGCAGAATAGGGCAGTGTCTCTTGGACTGGGGTGGTGACCCAGGGTTGAGGCAGCTGACACAAATCCTACTTTGGTTCCAGATCTTTTCAGATTCCGGAGTGTAGGCAGGCTCCTTTTGCATACCGTCATTTCCAGTGGCAGTTTTTGTGGTTTTCGCCAGGTCTGTCAATCCTGACTGTAGCCTGTTTTACTGACAGCACCAATTAAGTAGCCGAGCATTTGCTCTTTCTCCCAGATGGTTCCCTCTTCAATACCAGAAGCAATCTGTGCTGTAACAGAACGGGCAGGAGCCCAAGCTATAGTCTTGTGCACAGATCGGTGCAGCCTGCCGTTTGAGGTGGAATTAATGGAGGGATGTGACTTAATGATGTAGAGCAAAACCGGGGTGGGGTGGGAGCCAGGGAGAGGAGAAGCTGCCTGGTGCTGTTTTATTTGAGCCTGGCTTGCTCCTAATCCTGCTAGCCATTCAGCCTTGATGGCAGCAATAAGCCTGAGTACCAGCTGTGCCTTCCTATGGGCTGCCGTGTTATTTTCAGCTGCTGTGAAAATGAGGCATTTCCATTTAATTCTTCCCCTTCTCTTTCTCTAATGAACAAGTGGGAACAGCAAATGCATGTATGCCTGCCTCAGTGATGGCTCCCCTCTTTCCAGCTGCATTTACTGTCAGATCCCTTTCAATCCATTGCTTGTTTTAAATCTAGCATCTTGTCATTCAGACAAAATAACTGAAAGTCTCTGCTTATTGCTGAGATCTCTTGCAGCTTCCAGCTGCTCCACAGGCACTTCTGTTCAGAACTTGAATTTCTGAGTGTAGGCCTAGTCACCCGTTCAGCACCACCAGTATGGCCCCACAGAGATTTTCCTGCTGGAACGTTTTCCCTTTATCCTGAAAAATCTCATTTTTTCAGGAATTTACTGGAAGAGATACTTGATTTTCCTCCCTATTTCTCAGAATTCTAAAGGTGACAGTGGAGAAGGTGGCTGAACATACCATTGTTTCATGTGCTGTATGATCACCTCCAACAGTCAGTGTTCCAGGTTCTCCCTGGAAGCTTAGTCTTTGCAGTCTTCAGCCGTAAAAAGCACCATGCTCTTCTTTCCATTACAGCCCATACAGCATGCCTGATAGGTTGCCTGAGCATAAAAAGGTGCACTGAATTAATTCAGTAAATCTAAAGAAGGCCGTTTCTCAGACTGATGGACAGAACAGGTTTAGAGAGTGTAATCTGTTACAGAGGGGGCTTAGCTAGGTCTCTGGCATTAACAAGGCAGAGTCCAAAGTATAGGTAGCCAGAATCAGTTAACAGACAGGCACTGAATATTTTGAAAGCGGATATAAATCTGTTCTGAAGCTAATAGACTTACCCTTTTTTTTTTTTTTCGGCAGAATCCCTGAAACAGTAAGAAAGATAAGTAAGGCAACAACAAGCCTGTCCTCCTCTAGAAGGGACAGACACCCAGGGAAAATAGTTATTGTTATCTATGACATGGCCTTCAGTTATTTGGCTTGGTGCAGTCTATCATATTTTTATCTTGAACCTGTCACTTTATTTGTTGCTAGTGACTGACTCCCAGCACTGCATGTGGTTTGGCTGATGGGGCTCAGGGTGATGCACCGTGCATCTCAGGACCACAGTTACTCCTTTTGTTCACTACAAACATATCTGGCTGTCCTTCGAGCTCCAGACCTTGCTATGGCCACTCTGGTTTGTATAGTTACAATTCATGACATTATCTCAGAAATTGTTCAGTGAGTTATTTTGTTAAGCACCTAGTTTTGAAAGGAGACTTTTATGAGGTGCCATTAAGTAGTTAAGTTTTCTTCTCAGTGGGGTTCTCCGGTCTCTGAGTGGACTGACAAGGGTCATCCTTAACAGGTAAGGAAGAGAATTTGGCTCTTCAGCTACAGCTTCACAGCCGGAAGCACTTTCACCTCAGTACATCTCCATAAAATGCAATGCTCCTTCCAATTCCAGTCAGTATTTACATCTGCTTCGAGCAAGTTTCAAAGTTGTTTAGCAGCAAGTGACTGTGGTGAGTGGAAGAAGGTAGCTGCTGTGCTTGCAGGGCAGCACTTGCTTAAAGCAATGGCAGAATTTATGTTGTACTTATTTATACCCCCATTTTTGTGTTCTCTAGTTGTGTTTGTGTCAGTTACTGGGTAAAAGCGTAAGAACACATGCTCCTCTTTTATGCAGTAAACATTTTACATGTGCGTACAATGTTTATTACGTATAGCTTGTATGTAGTAAAGAAGCTGTAGGTTACCTTTTCACGTCCTCCTTCAGGGAGAAGTCTAGTTGGCAGTTGTGGGTTTGGTGGTTTCTGTTGTCAGCTTTAGTGTTGGGATATAAAGCGAGGAACTGAGTCAAGGCAATGAAATGTAGCAAATTTGGAACTGAAAACAGCAACTTTAAATGCAGTAATTTGCCAAGTAAAGATGTTTTAGTCATTCTCCAATCAAGTTTTAGCACTAATCAGCCAGTGGATGTTTCCATTGCTGTATCTTACTTTGATTCTTAGTATCATTTCAGATTGAAGGAAAATAGTGGTTTTGTCATTAATTTGACCCTATTATTTGAAGTAAATCAGCGATTTACAAAAAGAACCCATTTGAAAATTGGTTGATAGCTTTAAATCATTATTTTTTAACAATTCTTTTTCATTCCTTAGTATTTCAGCAGGGCATTAATGTGGTATCAGTCTAAGCTGAGGTACTACTTGTATGTTTAGATTATAGTTTTTCATCACACCTTACATTTTATTCTGTCACCATTAGGCAGAATCCTGGAAAACACTGATGTTAGAGAGCTGAGACAGGGAAAAAGATGTATTTTCTGAATAAAGGTAGTCAGGTGCTGCCTGAGAAGCCATTAATGAGATAACAGATGTCCATCACATTACATCTCCTGTGGGCTGGTAGTGCTGAGGTTGATGATCTAGATTTATCCCTGAAATGTCACAGGCATTGATGGCCCAGGCTGGCATCATTTTGCCCCACTTTCATGTACGACCCATAGGCTTGTTTTCTTGCTGCTTGTTCTTCTCCAGCAGGAGGATGCTCTGGGATAGGGACCTGACAACATGAAGTCTTAGAAGTGCTGTTCTTTAGCATATTCTGTTTGGGCAAATCACATCTTTCTTCAGGCTTGAGCATTGTGTTTACAAGATGATTCTCTTGGGTGAGAGTCTTCAATATCTGCTTGTATTCAGAAGGTATATTATGTTTTTAGCCTTTGTTACTGATTTAAGGTATGCTTCCAAATGTACACACTGTGTATATTTGTACTTTTATATAGGTGCTTTCTAATAGCAATGCTAACCTATTTTTATTGGTGAGTGATGCAGTTGAAGAGTGCGAGACATGAAGAGGTTGTTCAGGGCTCAAATCAGTTGCCTGAATGAGGCATATAGAGCCATTTCAGGTGCCCTAGGATGTATTTCACTTGGCCTCCAGCTGTTGGTCCCTGAGAGTATTCTGTCTGTGCCTTGTACCAGTGTATCAGCATCTCAGACAGCTTTCAATGCCCAGGCTGTGACTACTGAATCAAGCTCTTCCTGTCATGAGGGGTTGCCTTTTATGTTATCCTAAAGAGATCTGGTCATATTAAGTAGTGTGGGAATCTCAGATTCTGCAGGGTTTAGGGCCTTTTTGTTGTTTCGAGCAATAGTGTAAGTCACAAGAATGAGAATAAACTTGGACTCTGACAAGGTGTGTGTCAACTGTTGCTGTGATTAACACCGGCTGCTCAGCAGCACAGACTTGGGACTCAGGGAACATGCTGTACTCGACTTATCTGGCTTAGAAATGCCCTCCACTTGCCATTTACAAGCAGGCACAGACAGAAGACAAACATTTCTTCTCCTAAATATGGGACTTGTTATAGCTTAGTTGCTTGGCAATCCACTTGACTGTAAAATAAGCAGACTATTAAGCAATGCTACTGGTTTCCTTCCTTCTATGGCTTTGTGGGATATCCTGTGATCTTTGTGTCGTTGGAGCCTTTGCAACCATCTGTTTAACTGAAGTGAGAGAGAGGCACTGCTGCCGCAGGTCTGTCTTTGGGGGAGAGAAAGTCACTGTGTTTTCAGGTGTTCCTCCTGTTGGTTTTTTCTGTATGACACTGCATTTCTATTCCTACCACTTCCCTTTCTCCTTTTAAGCTTATTGGCAGCATCTGTTGCTGCTGTCTATAATTACACTTGGCACTGGGAGAAGGGGAGACACTGAGCGCAGCAACTGCTTGTGCCTTCCCTGTAGGTACTGAAAGTCATGTGTTAATATAATGACTGTTCTAGATTCCTTCCATTTATTTCCCTCTAATCCAAAACGAATTCTCCTCTCTCAGCCCTTTAGGGACTAAACTCTAACTCTACCTCCACCTCCTCCCTTGGTGGAGAAACACAGAACCAGCTACTACTGTCAGTTTCTGTATAGGATTATATTATTTAATGCATAAATATATTGATTTTTATTTTTTTAAATATATCCAGTTATTTATGTGGCTATCCAGTGATTGAAGCAGTCATCCACATGTAAAATATTGACAACTCCCTGAAAGATGCAAGTACCTTTTTTATCCCAAGTAGATAGCTGTACTTCCTGTGATCAAAATAATAATCATAATTATTAACATTAATAGATATTGGTACTAGTAATAGTTCTGAATAATACTAATAAAATACAAATAAATGATTGCAGATTGTGAGCAATGTTTGCCTTAGGGTCACTGGAAGAAAGCTCTTTTGAAAATCTGGGTTTATGTTTGTAGAAGTTACTTAAGGTTCTGCCATACTTTCTATTGATGTGGCCTTTTCCTACTGTTCAAAGCACAATAATTTAACCATTAGCTGTAAGGAAAAGGAATGGAATGGAAAGGACAATTTCTGTGTATAGCTAACTATAGGATAAAGAATGACAGTCTTATTTGGTGCAAATTCAGAGTACAATCTTGTGTATTTGACAGAGTTGAAAACTTGCTTAAATCTTGTTCTTTTCGTATCATGGCATTTGACTTTCCTAGCCAATAAGCCCTGAAATGTAATTACGGTCACCAAAGGAAGTAGTAAATGAAAGAGCATTCAAATATGGGAATTAGAATTGTGGTTAGCTAATGACTTCAATACATTTGGTAAGCAAGACATGCAAATTTGAGTGGGGCAACATCTTGAATCTCTCTTGTAGTAGTGGGGAAGACCTGCAGTTCATCACTGTTTGGTCCTCAGCCTGCTGGTGTGTGTGCACAGAGGTCCAGGCCATCTGTAGGCTGATGTTCTGGTCCAGCAGTGTGTGGGAGCAAGCTGCTGTGGTTGCACTGCAGGACAGAAAAGTTGTACAGTCTTGAAGGTATAGATCAGGGTGAGGGGTCTGAACAGCAAAGCACCTTCTTAGGTATTAAGCCAACTCTGTGAAACCAGCAGTAAGCTGAACATTAATTAACTCCATCAAATAGAAACTCCATATAATTTACACACACACATATATTGTATTATATGTATTGCGTACATTACATTTACATACAAAATTGGTCTAATTTCTGCTTGCTTCAATGTATTGCTCCAACCAGAAACAGATTTACTGTCAGCAAAGAGGGAAAATACAAGCATGCTCACTATCTGCACAAATAAAATGCACAGAGGGAGTCCTGCATTAAAGAGAGTTATGGATCTCACTTTTCAAAGAAATATGACTTTAATGAAATCTGTCAGATGCCAGTCATACAAACATGTCTTGATGCCATTAAAATAATAAATCATTATTTTCTAGAGGGGGAAATCATAAAACTTGTGTTCATGCAGAACACAAGTTTTAATTATGCCTGAGAAGACTGAAAGTTTTTAACATTTCAAATAAATACGGAAGTGACATTTTATCTGAGTTCTTTTATGATTTTGGATACAGGCCTCATTAGATTCAGCTGCTATTTATGGCATTCGACATGCAGCAGAATATTTAGCTCCAAAAATCTGAAGATAAGAATTTAATATAAAGGTTGAGGGACAAACTGAGTCATGAGGGGATCGTCACTTAATAAACGGTGCTAAGTTTTTCAGATGAATAATATGTCTGTACTGTGCAGCAGAGTTTCAAGTGAGCTAGTGGAATAATACCAAAGAAATACTGTTCTTCAGCACTGTACTCCAGCTAATTAGTCTGTCAAGCTGTTTAATAGCGTTTTGCAGCTGTCTTGGATGAAAATGAGCATCTTAACACAGCATTGTCCTACCTCACCACATGGGGTTTTGAAGCAGTAAGCAGTTGTTCAGGGTGCTCTGTAATAAACCTTGCAAAAACATTTAGATGTTCTCTCCATCTTCTGCAGTGTCAGGTTTGTCCAGATCTATGCTAAATTTATATGGAAGGATTTTGTTGTTGTTGTTAGAGAGGTTGTGTGACGATAGTTGGGTTTTGGCTTTTCTTTTTCTGCCAGCAAACATTCTGCCATGGCCAAAACCCCCTGCTTTTGTTCTAAACAAGCTCTCAGTGGTATTTTTTATATCCCATTTTATTGGACACTTTATCTAAGATCTTCCAAAGGATCCTATAGAAGATACGCTTTGTTCCTCAATAAGAAGCTTTTAAAGTGCCTTAATTTAAACCTTTATAAGGTATTTTCAAAAATCTTGATCTATGTTTGCTTCTCATTGTCCTCCTAAGAAACATTTTATCACCAAAATGTGCTGATAATTTGTTTAACTAGTTGGTTTTCATCTAAGTTTAGATCGCCACGCAGTTCCAAATGAAATAAGCTTTTGAAAATATTGGACAAACATGCATTTTATTTTTCCTTCCATGGAATAAAAAACTCTGCTTATATCAGTATGCTGAGTGAGGAATCACATCCTTCAAATTCTAACAATTGGTCTTAATGTAACATTTAATGTATTTTTTGGTTGCTGTTGTTGCTCATACTGTAGTGCACCCAAAATCAATATACTTCTCAGTAGTAGACAGAGCCATTATTTGGGGATTGACTTTAGGTCTGTAGCTATAGGACATGGGGTAATGGTTTTAAACTAAAAGATACTAAATTTAGACTAGATATAACATAGAATTTTTTTATGATGACGGATGGTTATGAAACTGTTGGAACAAGTCCAGAGGAGGGCCACGAGGATGATCAGGGGCTGGAGCACCTTCCGTATGAAGACAGGCTGAGAAAGCTGGGGCTGTTCAGCCTGGAGAAGGCTGCATGGAGACCTCATCTGAAGGCGACCTATAAGGGTACTGGGGAGGGACTCTTCATCAGGGACTGTAGTGACAGGACAAGGGGTAATGGGTTAAAACTTAAACAGGGGAAGTTTAGATTGGATATAAGGAAGAAGTTCTTTACTGTGAGGGTGGTGAGGCACTGAAATGGGTTGCCCAGGGAAGTTGTGAATGCTCCATTGCTGGTGGTGTTCAAGGCCAGGTTGGACAGAGCCTTGGGTGACATGGTTTAGTACGAGAAGTCCCTGCCCATGGCAGGGACTAGATGAATGTTCATCTGCCCATGGTTGGAACTAGATGATCTTAAGGTCCTTTCCAACCCTAACTGTTCTATGATTCTGTGGCGAAATACTGGCACAGGTTGCTCAGGGAGTTGATGGATGTTCCATTCCTGGAAGTGTTCAAGGCCAGGCTGGATGGGGCTTTGAGCAACCTGATCTAGTGGAAGGTGTCCCTGCTCATTGCAGGGGGGTTGGACTAGCTGCGTGTTAAAGGTCCCTTCCAACCCAAACTATTCTGTGATTCTACAATTATTTTAAACTAGAAGAGGTATGACCTTCAAATATGTTCAGTTAAGAGACTCTTCAGATAATTTTATCTGTATCTCTCAGAGCCCCTCTAACGAAACATATTGAAAACCAGGCCATTCTCAGTAGGAGGAAATTTCTGTAAAACAAAAGAGGCTTTACCAAAACCAGAGCTCTGATCAGCCTGTAGAAGCATCATTGTGTTCTGAAGCATCTCTTCTGAAGAAGGTGTGAGGGCATTTATGCTGTTTTCCAGTAAGATGCAAGAAGACATGAAATTAAGTTCCGAAAGTGAAAAACAGGCTGGGGAAATGAAATACATGTCTCCAATCTATTTGTAGCACTAACATCCCACATAGAGAATGACAGGAAGATTCTAGCTTGCAGCAAGGGGAAGATCAGAGGAAAATACTGGGAGATAAACATATCAGATGTGGTTACAGTGAACAGTTGCTAATCTCAGTAAAATAGGTTGGCTTTCTAATCTTTTTTGCACAGGCATCTTGATACATTCTTCTTCAGCATGGGCTACATAAATAACAGAGAAATACATAAGCAAAACACATTTCAAGCTTTCCATGCTATGAATAAAGACATCTATCTCCTCCATGCCCATTAAAGATCACATGCAAGAGGACCCTTTTCCTTGTTTCTTTGCTTGGGTAAAAGATGTCTAAGTGATCTTAAAAGCCTGTCTGTAAACTTAGGAAGAAGGCAGCTGTTTGGGTGTCCCCAAAAGCCTTTCTGATGCCCTAACTAGGGTGGAGAAGGAGCTTTATCACAAAGCAAAGCTTCTAGGCTGCCCTGTGAGCCCTGAGGCATCTGCTCAAGAAGCCTACACAGCTATCCAGATTGCACCAGGGAAGCGGGAAGTTCTTGTCTTTCCAGCAGAACTGGGAAGGCCTGATGCAATCTTTAACGTGCACCTTTGGCTTCATATTCTCTATTGCTTTTAGAGGGAAGTGGATCAGCAAGGCTCTAGGTATTATCGTGTATGAGGCTCCAGGGTATGTAGTGAAGCAGGGAGCTTTTTTTTGAGTTGTGAATCACCTGTAGATTCTTACTAGCCTACAGCACAGTAATCAGTGTATGGTGCTTCCTAGTATGTTACAGAGAAGGTACATGAATAGGTACAGGAAAGGTACAGAAAGTTACAGGATACCTGGGTTCATTTCTAGCCAACCGTCCTTAACCAGCAGCAAGTGTCAGAGTTGAAGAGGATCAAAGTTTCATCCCCTGCAGGTAAGAAGGGGAGTTAAGCAGCCCCCATGTTATTAAGGCATTACTTTATCAATAATAAAGTCAATAAAAGAGAGCCTTGTCACCACTAGGCAGGACAGTGTCAAGCAGCCAGATGATGAAAATGATGGCAATGTGAAAATGACCATCAAAGCTGTAAATAAAAAAACAAACCAACCCCAAAACCACACCCAAACAAGGGAACTGCTCTGTGCCATTTTGCTTTTGTTACTTCCCCCACTAAGGCATGCATGCGCTTGTGCTTGCATTCACACATGAATCATATCATAAAAGTCTATGTAAAAGTTGCATAACAATTATGTAAGGAAAAAAGGGTGCCCTGAAGGGAGCAGAAGAATGGTCTCCCTGTGGTGGCACGAGAGGACTTTCTTTGAACAAGAAGTTCTCATATCTCAGTAGGGTTCTTTGGAAAAGTTCCTGCGGTGGCTGGCTTGCTCCCAGCATCTGCAGCATGATGGCTGTCCAGAAAAGGCAGCAGTACACAGAGAACAGTAGCAAATTATTATTCTTTAACTAGTATTTCATTAGTAAAAAAGTGCCGTGGAGCAGAGTGTGTTAACACCAAATGAACTGAGCAGATGTACAAAATAATGAAATCAGCTCTGAAACAGATGGGTTTTGTCTATCAGGTCTATCTTTCTGGGTGCCCTAAGATCATTCTTGCCTGGAAATAGGGCCCAGATGATGCTTTCCTCTTTTCAATGTATATAACTGTTAATCATAACCAATGCGCAAGAGAAAAGCTATCATCCAAGAACTGTGCATTCTGCTGTAACCACTTAATTATCCCCCTGCATAGCTTACTGCTATAATGCTGACAGCCTTCTGGAGGCAAAATTAGCAAAATGGTTTTACCTGGATGAGACTTTGTGGAGTTGTTAACCCTACCAGGGAAATGGCAGAGGCATCAGATTGCTGGGGTGAAATCCTGGTCCTGCTAACGCCAGTAGCAAAACTTCCCATGCTTTCAAGGTGAGTAGATGGGTTTCCCCTGTCACTCTCTTCTCAGATCAACCACTCACTCACTGGTTACTAGCGCTTACCTGTATCCAAGTTTTTCCTTCTAAAATACGAATTTGATGCACACTGCTTAGCAGTGCAGTTTGAGATCTACAGTGGAAAGGATGCTGAAGTGCTAAGCAAAATTTATTAGAAGGGATAATCTCCTCAGACCGTTTGTTAGAGCTGGAAAAAACAAGTAAGTTTCCATACATGCAAGCCTTTCTGAAGCAGAAGTAGTGTCACTTACTCTGGTTTATTTTGCTTTGAGTTATAGAGGCTTTCTTTTGGACATCAGTTTTGGCATCTTCCATGTTGTGGTCTCAGAGCTTTTATGATTGTGGTGGCCTGAAGACAGAAATGAGGTTGAGGTTTGGAAGAATTAGTAATCGCATGGAGGGATGGATGGTGGAAAATAGAGTAAGAGGCCCAAACTTAACTAGAAAAGGCCATTTGGAAGAAATTACAGTCATGTCACTAATTCTTTACCAAATGCCATTCAGTGCATTTGGATACTGAGATCTGTTTAGATTTTCCTGGATTTCTCCTTTTAACTTGTGTGTAATAATGTAACAAATATGGAAGTGTGATGGCAAATTGCAGATATTATAAACATGCTTACTACCAGCAAAATGAGTAATTAGGCAAACACTTGGAGATTTTGGTTGGCAAGAGCTGTCGAGTTCTAATAATTTCTTTCTATACCTGCTTTTAGCTCTGTCTCATGATAGACAAGCACCGATCCACGCACTGCAGATACAAGCAACATACCCTGCATGCTGGTTTTGCATCAGTATTTCCTGTTGCATTGCGAAGTGACCAAAAAAACAGCAACAAAAAAACAACTGGAGTGCTCTGGCCATTCCCAGATTTCCTTGCAAGGAACATGCTTCTGTGTGTGACTTCATTAATAAAATCCCTTTTGCTAGCTATCCAGAAGTTATTCCTCTTTTAGTTTTATATTAAAAACCACCATTATTATGCTGCATTCTAGCAGCTGCAGTTAATCCTGCTTTAGAAAGTGGCTCAGCATGACATGAACATGAGAAATGGAGGAAGGGGGAAGACAGTTGAAGAAAGAAGAAAAAAGGCACATGAAGTTAATTTTGGGTTCTCTAATATATATATTAACAGGTATATATATATTTTAACAGGTGTTTTGGCATTAGAAGGTGGATTATAATAAATCATACCGTTTCACTCTTTGAGTTGTGAGTCAGAAATGAAGTCACTTAAAGTGCAGTACACGTTGTTGATGACATGAACTCTCGCCATGCTGCTGTGTTTGCCCTGAGTGGTGAGTTCAGACACGTGCAGCCACGTGCCCCCAGAAGGCACTGTGCCTGGGTCAAGATACTGTGTGGCATATGATAAGGGAGCAGAGTTAGACATTGAGCCCTTTGACACTCAGCTGGTTTTAACCTCTTCCTTAGTTCGTTCTAAGGGAAGGAGTGCCATGGCTGTCCACTTCCCTGGGAGCGCACCAGAGGAGCTGAGTCTATCAGGATGGGGTAGGAAAAGGCCTAAGAGTTTAACACACTGTTGAAAAATCTCAGAAGAGGAGGTAAAAATAAGGTACGTGCCTTTTAAAAACTACAGAGAGAAGAGAAGGTAAACAGAAGGCAACCTGTGTAACCTGCTCCAGGTGGCCCTGCCTTGTCAGGGGGGTTGGGCTAGATGATCTCCAGAGGTCCCTTCCAACCCTAATGACTCTGTGATTCTGTATTTCTGCATCCATGGGATCTGGAGACAAGGGCACCATAACGCGTTGGTAGGAAGCAGGGTCTCCTTACACTGCTCCTCATGCCGGATGTGTCACCTGGGTAGCATCACCCTGTTAAAGGACCTTGTCCAGAGATGGCCTGCACTGCCTCTTGCCTGCCTTGGCAGACAGCGTGTGGCAATTACTGATTTCAGCTTCTTGGGGCTCCCTTTCAAAGAAGGGCTCAGCCATACAGAGGCAGTGCTGCCCCAGAGGGGAAGGGGCAGCTGTGGCCACCTCATCGGGTTATCCTCACAGAAGAGCGGCCCTCCATGAGCCTCCATGCCTGCACCACACCAGGTGGTACAGAAATCATAGACTTTATTCTTGCAATAGAGCCACGGCAGTGATGCCGTTTCCTTTTCTTTAGCAGGGTTATTTTCCTCCAAGGTTAGGGGAACTTGCAATTCTAAATAGCTGGCTGTATTTCCTGATCATTCCCCCTTCTCCTTCAAATCTGTTTGTTCATCAACCACTTTCTTGGAATTTTTTCCTCGCCTTTTCAGCTGAACTGCAGGGAAATCTGATTTTAGGGAAAGCTTTGCAAAACAATTTACTGAGAAAATAAACACACAAAATTGTTCTGTGGCAGCGGGGACTTTGGTCAGAGATTTTGCCCCTCAGCATTCGTTACACATTCAGTCCATCGTTGTTCACCATATGATTAGATTGTGTAAGGGAGAGTGGCAGCTTCTGCTGAACTCTTCAGAAATGGGTACTGTTGTCTGCTCCTGGCAGAAAAGACACGAACAGATGTTTTGCAAGTCCAGTTCTTTCTCCTTTCTGAGGTTATTTTTGATGCATGCAGATGGGAAAGGACAGGACAGGCTAGGAGGACAGATCTATTGTGTTTTCAGCCAACATTGCAAACTGAAACTTAAGTTGAGCTAGATGACAGCCAGAATGAATAATGTAAAAGTCAAAGGGGAAGGAGCTGCAATGGAGGCAAGCAAGTGGATGCACATTGCAGAAAAGAAGGCAAGAAGAGGCTTTAAAACTACTGCAGCGTGAAAATGTCCTTGTGAGCTGGAAGCTGGTGTTGTGGGGAAATGAACTTACAAACTGCAGGTGTGCCCTGAAGAGATGGAGGAGCAAGTAATTCAGTCCTTTAGACCCAGGCAACCACTTCAGCTAATCTGATGTATGGAGAGCACTTTGGTTTAGACTGATGCTGGCCTCGAGCAAAAAAATCTTAATGAACCCATCTGCTAGCAGAGCCCCTGTGCTTTCCCTGTCAGTTCTGTGGAGTGCTCCTGGTGGTAAACATTTCAAAGAAAGGGAGTATACCTGTGGTGAAAATATTTCTCCCTGCTCAGAGCAAAACAGAGAAAGCAGCAGTGGTCTACACAGAAGGAAGATTGCACAGTTAGTGGCTGTTGATAGAGAATCGCAGGCTTGTTTCATTTTATTTCTTGATTTTTCTTTTTGTTGCTGATTTGATTTTATTGGTAAGAATTTGGCAGAAATTGCTTACTTCTATATGAAATAAGCATGAAACCGCAGGATACGAATTGTTTTCTCTTTGCAGCCCATCTGAAGGCAAGCTGAGCTGCTTGGTATCAGTGTGCTCTGCATGGCAGGGAGGTTCTCCAGCCCCTGAGAACATCCTGGGCCACTTCAGTGAAGAGGCCTCTCCTTACCGACTCCTCAGGGGCTTGTTTTCAAACACCCAGGCACACGCTGTAACTCAGATTTAATTATGCATTTGAATATCTGTGCTACATGTTTGCTTGTAATTTTGCCTCAGTGATGCTCATCTTCTTCTATAGCATTCACCTGCATTTCCCGAAACTCCAGTATGGGAAAACGTCTGCAGCATTTTGTGGCACTTCAGCTCTCCTGACATACGTCAATGCAGTCAGCGTTTTCTCACAGCTGAACAGCATCCACAGCAGTGGGACTGGCAGATGGGGCAAAAAGAGCTTTGTTACTCTGAACAATGCCCTCTTGCCTTCCTTTTTTGCTTTACCTCACAGGAGCAATCAGGCATAGGATTGAAAATGTTTCCTTGCTTTTGAAAACCAGTAAGAGCAACATACTTAAAATAGCAGCAAAACCTGCTGCAAACTGTCAGCCCACCTCTGGTGTGAGACGAACTGATCTCTGAAGGATTTACCTAGCTGGCAGTGTTAAATTAACTTGGGAAAACTGACAATATTAACTTGGGAAAACTCCTACAGGAAAAAAAAGAGAATACAGCTTTAGGGAAAAGATAATGACCCTGTGGCGTTCAGTTAATTATCCAAATTATGCATGTACTTCGTGAGCAATGGACCTGGAGTAGTTTCCTCAGGAGTCTCACTTCAGAGCAAAAGGAAACCATCATTTTGGAGAAGTCTAAAGCCTATTATAACATTTCCAATTAAAGAGGTGCATTTTGCCCACAAAGCCGTATTCATAAGTCTCAGGTTAAAAATCGCTGGATTTATATATTTAATCTAAAAATTGAGTATCTTCAGGGCAAAGGACTTGTTAATAGGAAAAAGTGTTACGTTTTACTGAGAAAAGGTGAGTCTTTCGGGAAACGGTTAATTTAATATTTCTTTGTTGATGCATTCATGCAGAAATAAACAAATCTTGCCCCACTGCATGTCAGCTAAAGACATTTTCTAGTGCAGCTACAAAATGGTGATGTCTCTTGATACCATTTCAAGCTCACAGACCTATTGGCATCTCCTGCCTTTGGCTTCTGATGCTGGTATCAACTCTGGGCTTGGCTTTGATGGTGAGCTGTCATACATATTAGGACATTGTGCTCTTTTGTTCAGGCAGCAATGCTTTAATAAGCCCAGATGGTTTTCCTTAATTCCCCTTGATGTTGATGTCTCCTGTTTTCAAAGTTTTGGATCTTTCTGCTCAG
Source organism: Lathamus discolor (assembly GCF_037157495.1). Lineage (NCBI taxonomy): Eukaryota > Metazoa > Chordata > Aves > Psittaciformes > Psittacidae > Lathamus > Lathamus discolor. Next base: position 17,487,192 of record NC_088884.1, read on the forward strand.
TGGCAGCTCTTCACCATGTGAAATATTAATCACGTAATATGAAAAAGAGCTCTTCAAGAGACCATTCCCTAATAGTGCTAATGTTGCTGGAGCTCAGAGAAACTCCTTTGGGGAGCTTTTTTTCTTCTTCAAAAGTAGCAAAGAAAACAGGGAGATAGTAGCAAAATACAGGGAGACCCAAGCTCAACACTTAGATAACTAAAATATGTGAAGTCTTCACTTTTCCTGCGGTAGGGAGGTTTTAAGCCTGAAAAACTTAGTTTTTAGTTCTAATCACCTTTACATACCTTCTCATGCTCTGCTTCATCTTCAAAACCCATTATATAATAAGGGCAGGTGAGTCTACTTCATGGACCACCATAGTGTAAGCCATTTTATCCTGGGACAGGCTGTACCCAGATCAGGTCTGCCGGAAAGCATTAAATGAAATACCTTCCTTTGAATATAATCAGCTGTTTTCTGTAAAGCCTTCTTGGCTTGGAGGATGACATTACCAGAAATGGTCCTTGGAGAAGGCCAGAACAATTTACTTTGCTGATGCTTAGGCAGGTGCTATGTAGAAGTGAAGAAACCAACAGGGGAGCCGTAGGTGACTGCAGAGATGTCTGCTGCTTCTGCACACAAAATGTTACTTAGGTTCCTTCACAAAGTACAGGCAGGGAACCCAGGCCCGAAAACATTGCATTGTAAGACTTGCAGGCAAGCCAGCCATAAAGCTAAGACCAGAAGCCAAGCTCTATTGCAAATTCCATGTTGCTGTGGTATTATATATCCCTAAGCGCATCTCTCTAATGGGCACTTGTAGCCAGAAAGTCAGCTGCCCTTCTCTTGGTGGTATTTCGTGCTTTGAATAATGAGCAATAAGGGTTTTGTTGGTCATTTAAATACCACAATCCAAGCACTTAAACACACTTAGCAGGTTCCAAATCTCCCTGTTTCTGAGCCAAGTGGCATTTTGAAAAGCATTAAGTTAAGTAGCCGCTCACAATAATTTTGCATTCCCTCTTTGAGCTTTCTGTACCAGAGCCCACTTTGAATGTATTGCTGTATTGATTTTGGTATTCTGCCATTCTCAAAGTTTTCTTCTGGATTTTTCCATTGAAGCAGTTGCTCACTCACATGTGTGTGTTCAGAGGGGAATCAGCTCCACGTGCTGAACACTTGGAGATGACTTTCCTATTGCTCTTCCTCAAGGATTAGATGGGAATCTAGTGCCTAACCACATGCATAGAGAAACCAGGCAGCGGACGTGAGGTCCCCAGTTGTTGAATATTTTAGCTGGTGTTTCAGCCCCCCAAAAAATCAGAAGCTTTTGTTACTGCATCAAGAGAAAACATGGCAAGCTTTAGCTCCAAAGGCAGTTTTTCCAGCGTGATCTGAGTAGACCAACTTAAAGGACAGCTGACAAAAATCCCAATGCAGTGATTAACATAATTAACCAGCAGTATCTGAGGATTAGCATAGCCGTGGTTACTAGTGCTAGGTGCAGTAATGTGAACAGAAGAGGAACAAGCAGGTGCAAGAAATTCCCTGCATTCTGACAGGCTGTTTTGCAGCTCAGCCTTCTCTGGTCACCCGGTGCAGCGATGAAGTAGCTTTCAGTTGTGTTTGGAAGTGAATACAGGCAGTGGTGTTTGCTCAGTGCTCAGCTTTTACTGGCCCTTGGGGAATGGAAAGCTGGGCTCCCGATGTTCGTCTCACCTCAGTGACTCACTGCCTGCCTGACCAAACTTTCAAAACCAGTTTCTAATTGCAGACACTCAATTTGAGCCATCGTGGCCTGAGTTTTGAGGAACTCAGAGTTCCCATAGCTCAAGTCAGAGTCAAGGGGGAAACTTGCAGAGAGGGTCTTCAGCCATTACCTGTTTGTTTTGAGACCCTCATCTGCATGATGCAGTGGAAAGGAAGGGCAGCCCTGCTGCCTGGCCATGCTTCTGGCATGTCCTCCCTTTAGCTCAGCATTTTTCTCACAAAAACCCAAGACATAGCCTGGTAATCACAAGGAGATTTTGTATTTTTAAGCTGCTTTCTGCATTGTGGTATCTGGAATCTAGCTATAGTTTGATATAGAATGATATACAGAATATTTCCCTGGAGTTATTTACTAAAATGTGGGGTGCACTCTACAGCCCCTAGATGTCCAGCTGGAGAATTTAGACAGGTAAGTGGGCATTTACTGTCACAGGTTCCAGGCTGGACCTAAACGTGGGAGTTTCCCAACACAGCTTTGAATTTTCTAGTTAGAGCCAATACAGTACCTGAGTGGATCAGCAACAGGGGTGAGACACGGGTATAGTAAGTCCTGTACAGTGTTATTTCTCATACAGCCTTGTCTATCAGATGTTCTCCATTTGGCTAATTTAGTCTGGTGCTTTTCACTTCTCTCTCCACGCTGTTTGGTTTTAGAGGAAAAAAGATAAGACAGTAACAGGGAGTGCTGGGGTTAGTGTATTTGTGTTGTGTTTCTGAACAGCCTGACTGCTGCGGCAGGTTGAGTGACAGTTCTGCGCAGCAGTAACCTCACCCGCTTCTGCCTGCGAGTCCTGCCCTACTCTTTCTGTGGTCCCTCCTACCTTCATGAGGAGACCTGCCTCTGAAAAGACTTGTAATTTTAAACAGAAGGAAGGAAAATCAAAGAAGACACTGTTGGACAGAATGCTGTTTCAGTTGTTTTTCAGCCAGGTCAGCCACAGCTTGTGTTTGGAATTAAACCCACCAAATATTCAGTAAGAAAAATAGTGGGTGTCTTGCACTGCCTTTTCTCCTGGGATTTCATCAAAGGGTACATTAAATAACATTATATTTAATGAGGTACTCTTAAGTGGCATTGTATTTGTCTTCTTGTGAAACAGTACAAGCTTTAGAACTATGGACAGTCCAGTTTTGTCTAACAGACACATGAGACCTTTGGAGGAAATTGCACTGGAGAGAGATTCACTGCCTCTAGGGACAGGAGGACCAGCCCATGTTTTAAAAGTCTTAACTTCATGCTATACATCCATAAGGCTGTGCGAGAAGGGTGTTCCCTCAACCTTCAGTGTGCCATTTGCCATGCGTTTGGTTAGACATTCTCTAGAGCTCACTCTACTGAAAATCTTTATAATGCAAAATTCTCCCCCAAAAGTTTATCTCCTCATCAGTCAGGTCCTGAATGCAGATTGCAGCTCTCTCTAGAGTTACTACAGAGCCTTTTCCATTTTAATAACTTTTGGGTGTCCCAAGAGACTGATAGGCAATGTAAATTATACAGCACTTGTCAAACCTGCTCCTATGCTTTCTTCGAAATACCCAGAATGGAGGCAGAGAGGTAAAACTTTTCTACTTAACTTGTCTTCTTGTCCATTTGGTATGATTACTCTGTGTGTCAGCTTTAAGAATGCTTAAAATGGGAAAGTTGATTATTAGATACAGAAGAATAATCAATCACATGTAACGCAAAATTATATTTTCCCTTCTTTTTGTGTTGCATTACTCAGACCATCAGTTACTGGGGAAGAAATCCCTGCCTCATATAGAAATTTATTTTAAGTAGAAATTTCTCATAGAAGAAAAAATGGCATAAACATCCTATTGATTTTGTAAGTAGGAAGCACAGATGAGTTTTCAATGATGGGATAATGATATTAGCTATTGTAGACCTCCAGGGAGTTTTCATGAGGTTGGTGGCTCTAATTAAGAAAATGTTTTCCAGTCACCTCTATTCCAAGAAGCCCCTTGCAAATTTCTTGCATGCAAAGAGATCAGGATCTTAGAGACTCTCAAGATAGATGTGCTATATAGAATGAGGCTATCAAGGTTAGAACAGAAATGTCTGGAATGGAATATTTCTCCAGAATTTAAAAGAAAAGAAAAATCTATCTGAAAAATAGAAAAAAAATTAGTCAAGATGCAAATTTCAGCCATATTTTCTGAACTTTTTTCATTGCTGACACAATTTTTTTGGATGCACAAACCATGATGATACTTGTCTTTGTATGCCTATGAATGCAACACACAAGCAAAGATGGAAGATGTGACACTTATCTGTAGGTTTAGTGCAAGTATCAAATCCTGCCTGGAACAAAAGGAGGCTGCAGGGCAGCTGAGGATGCTTTGTTCATGTGCCTCTTTTTGTCTTAGCATGGGAATAGCTCTTCCGAGAGAGGTTCCTGGATAATGGGAGTCAATGGGATGTTTTCTCTTTTGTGGAATGCCAGTAGTTGGTAGTGAAAACTGCATGATTTATCTCTGGAGAGTAGATTAGTCTTTGTTATCTGAGGCACTGGAATTAATCACTGTGGCAAACTTTTAGTTTAGGGTATTCTTTAGACAGCTAATGAACCAAAATCAAGAAGATTTAATGGAGCTCTTACCTCCCTGAGTGTTGCATGAAAGAAGAGGGCAAAACTTACCCTGTTCCATTGAGAGAACTTTGCTGATCTGGCACTTAGAACAAAAGCCATTAATTGTCTTAAATGACTCCAGATAATGAGGCTTAGTAATTGGCTTTTGTTTTAATACAGCTTTGAAAGACTAAACCCCATAAATCTGTGTAATGCCTCAGAATAAGCAACAGTTAAGAGGCAGGTTTGACTTCACAAATAGTGCCTGTCCAAACTGGATAAAGCTGTATCAGTTCTGTTACATGAATGATCTCTAACATAGTTGATGTTAAGAATAATTTTAAAATATGGATTTGTTTGGGCACTTGGAGGTACAGAGCGGAAGTAAGGTAATTTTGTTGCAGTGCGTGGGTACAGTTTTGCAATGAAATACATTATTACTGATTTCCAGTAGAACCCAATTGTGTGCCTTAAATTGAAGAGTTAAAGGTCTTAAAATACCTGATAAAGTGTGCAACTGCTGTACTCTTAAGTATAAAAACAGTATACTCCTGCTTTCTAAGTGTGTATCTGAAAGAAGGTAGATGGCTGTGCACGGTGATAACTCTGCGGTCACATGTAAGGCCACCTGGGAATGCATCCTTACTTGACTGTAGCATCACGTCAGAATTTCCCTTGCTTTTTTGTTGGGGAAATTGCTGATTCACACACATGCTGATGCGTATGTTATTAGAAAAGAAAGCCAAAAGCTAACTAGGAAGGTGCTTTCTGCAGTAACTGGGCTGTCTCTGCCTACAAACACACCTTGTAGCATTGCAGAGTGAAGAAAATCCCCCATCCCAAGTCTGAGAGCACTTCCTCATCCAGTGCAATGCAAGTGAAAATTAAGACAAGGACTTACGTTTCTTGAAACTTTAAAATCTTCAGGGGAGTTGTGTAACAACAGCATTTCAAATCAAGTGGCAAGCAGCCTGATTTTAGAAGTGAGATTGAAAGTGTTGTAAGACAATTTGATGAGGAACCAAACAACAACCTGATTTTACACATCCACAGCTCTGAAAATCCAAATACTAATATCTCTACTCAGTACGTCATTGCTCATCCTTCATGCCTCACACTTACTTGGCCCACTTCCTCCCTTCCACCTGTACATATTAATACCAGGAGGCTGCTTTTAGCATTAGGACACTGTGGTGATCATAAAGAAATGTACGGTAGTTAGTCCCTGACAGTTAAGGGCTCTAAGGTCCCAGGAAATGGTTTCTCCCGTTTAAATGGAAATGCTGGGCTGGTTTTTTTGTTTTGGTTGGGAGGGCAGTTTTTGGGGGTGTTTTGGGTTTTTTTAATGGGTTTTTTGCTGCCAATATATTAGCAAATATTTGTGTTCATGCATCATGCTCTGCAGTTAACAGGAACTGTGTCATTAACTCATGTCACCACCACATTGTGAAAGTAGAAGCAAATGTCCTTGTCCCTTGGCAGGGGGCAACTGGGTAACAGCAAATTTACATTATAATGGCGGCTTTCATGGGGGAAAGTTGATATTTTTTTCTCCATACTTTTATTCTCCCAAAATCCACAAGGTGGGGAGTTCATGACCTCAGACAGATGGAATAGCAGAATACCATGCTTGAGTCTAGCAATCCTAACTGGTTTTAGTGTTTGAATTCGCAAGAGAGATGTTTTTCTTTGGGTAGCTGTGCTGTGTCCGGTGCCTGTATGTCCAGGTACATTGTTACCAAGGAATAACTTGCTGACTGTATCTTTTCCTAAATGACCGAAGCTATTAGTGTTGATAGTCTTCTCCCAGTGAAAAGGTACTTCTGAATTGCAAGACATCTTTTGTAAAACAAAAATAGCCTGTATTCACGTTCATGTTGCATGTGTCATTTCTTGTGTGTCTTTTTTGCCTTTGCTGTTCATGTCTCTGTCTCCTTTCTAAGCATGTTAATTTTTATGGCCATTCATTTTTTTCATTTTGTTTTAACTCATCTCTATATTATACTTGTCTGTCTCTAATCTGGTTTTATTTTCCCTTTCCCAAGTCACAGTAGTGCCTAAGTTGTATTTTGTCATCCAGATTTGGTTGCCTTGACTCACCTCTTAAGTCCTTCTGCCCTCAGTTCTGTGACCATTCCTACTCACTCCCCTTTTAACTGTGGTAAAGGTATTCTGTTGAAAGCGAAAAGCTACATTTAAGATGTGGAAACATGGAAGAAAGTGTGGTGGTCTTCAGTCCAGAAAGGTCTATTTCATTGATTAGAAATACCTGTGAGGGCAGAACTTTGATTATGCACAACTGTACAGTTAATCAAAGTTCATTATTTTTCGCAAGTAATAGGTGGCTTTTGGCACATCACCATTTTCTCTCGCTTAGGCTCTAATCCAGCATTCGCTGAGAGCAACAGACTGCTTCACTGGCTGGTTAGCTTAGGCTCCAGACTTCTGAATGTGGTTGAACAAAGTGAGTGGGCATCTGGATTTCCTTGTGCATAGCACACAGACACCCTGCATGGACTGGCCACATGTTTGTTTCTGAGTGACAAATGTTTTCAAGTTTTGAAACCAGATCTAGAGAAAAGGCCTTACAGGAGGAAGCTGCGTAGCATTTACAACAAGTAAAAATGAAACTCACTCTGCAGCATTCTTAAACTTCTGAATGCTTACTTCTTCTTTGCTAATTATTCAAGAAGTCTGAAGAAGTCAAAACAATCTTGGTAGCTTCCCAGGGAAACCCCTGGTAAGTGGTAAAAGTTTGTGGGCTTGGTGTTTTGGGTTGTTCTTTTATTTTCTTCTTTTTTGCTGAGACACCTGAGACAATACACTGCACTGGCTTTAAACCTGGTGGGGATTGTATTTATATTGAGCTGGAGGCCATCATAGTATATAATGCATAATTCAGCCTGACCCTAGCATGTTTTCCCAAAAGTGTATTGTTAACATTCTTAAGAAAGATGGGTTGAGGATTCAAAAAGATAATGTATAAATGGTTCAATTAAATTCAAGATTATGCAGCACTTCCTACTCAGGGGAAGTTTATATATTTATTAAAGTAAGTTTATTCATTTTTGTTTTGCCCTCTTTGCTGACAGTTTGGTAGAAGAGTTCTTCACCGCTGCAACCAGTTGGAATCAGGGGGTTGCATTAATCCATGCAGTGAAGCCAATGTGAGATAAGCCAGTCACTGCTGCGTCGTCTGTATCGTTTTTGAACACTAGCTTGAATGAATGGTTGCAGTGAAAAGAAGCTGAATTGCTGTGTCACAGGTCTTCAGCAACAGGTTTCTTAGCTTGTTGCCTGTCTAAAGGATTTGGGCTCTTGGCACTGGTGTTACAAGAATTTGCATTGGTCTGCATACTAAGCAAATACAGCAAAATTTCTTAGTGACACACGTTTCAGCCATGATGACTTAAGGATCAGTAACGTAGTGGAAGGACTCTGTGACCATAAGCTTTTCTGTGATTTCTGGCCATTTGTTCTTATAAAACTTACCACTGTACCCAGAAACCTTGTCTCACTCAGAGCATAGTTATTATACTCAGTTACTGACATATATTTAATTTTATCTGTATTTTCAGGGAATTGTTTTTCTTCTTAAAAGTGCCTTAAATCATGCAGTCCTGTCTTCGCTCTGTTTATGTGTATGATTTCTGTAACATTGCTATTAAATTTTTATTTGCATCTAGTGTGCAAGCTACATAGTCTCACATTCAGAAGTAGGTAATGGGCCTGTCATTTTAGTATATCCACACGTGGGAATAGCAGGCAGTTTGCAGTGTTCCCTCTCCTAGTGATCTTCTAATGTAATTAACTTATACAGCAGCACGATGATATTTTAAGCAGTTTAACCCCATTATTTCTCTCCTACTTGGGTTCCTCACATGCCTGAAATCTGAATGCCTCAAGTCCTTGAAGAAATGTTTTAAACAACATAGTTTTTATCACCTTGAGTGATACATTGTATGCGATTTGATGATTTTGTTGCTTGAAAAATGTCTGGATTTTCCTCTCCTGTTTATTCCCATGTTCAGAATGAATCATGAATATTGGCAATGAATAACATACATAACAGGAATGAAATGGCATCAGCTTTCAAGAACATTTCAGTCGCCTCTTTTGATTAGCCTCAACAGGAAATCTGAGTTATGACTTGTGTGCTTTTTTAGCTTGTCTGCCGTGAACCAAATACGATGTAAATTCATCTCTGTGAGCATGCACAGTTAACAATGGAATAATAGTCCTTCCCTAGATATTATACAATAGGATGGAATGATTCACCAATGTAATGTAGGCACCTTTGGAAATGTAAATAGTGCCTTATTCTGGGTGACTCAGGCATGATTAAAATAAAAGCAATAAAGAGAAGGGAAGAGAGAGGGGGGTGGGTATTTACAAGACCAGGAGCTTCTCACAAGCACACATACTTGGCTTGTTTAGACATCATTTACAGGTCATTTTGGTTGTCTTGAAATAATAAAACAAACAAACAAAACCAACAAACCAAAACAGGCTGTACTGTATTCCATTATCTCTGCTAACACACCTAAAATAAATCGTTCATCATCTGAAGCCTGTAGAAATAATCAGGTTTTGACAGTAATTTCAGATGAGTTGGCACTGTAGGAACATCAGGCAAGTTTCTTTCTCTAGGTACTCCTTAGTTGCCCTTTTTAAGTCCTACCAAGTTACAGAGATGATATTCCAAGCTGAATAGCTGCACCATCTTCCCTTTGTGGACAGACATAATTAGGCACACACAGGCATGTTCTGAATTCAGAAGAAAGGATGTACAGTGCCACCTTTCCCTGGTGATTCTACTTGGCTTCTTTATTCTGCAGTCATTGCAGTTCATTCTGCTGGCATTGTCAAATCTCATTTTTTGGAAATCTGTCTCTGCTCCCCAGTCCCCAGGATTAGACAGTTTAAAAGGAGAGAGGAGAAAAATACTGCTATCCAGAATTTAGGCAGATGGACATTTAGCATTGTCTAATGATGCTAGTTTACTGCAGCACACTGGAGGAAACCTGAGTTCACTACAGGATAGAGACATTTGATATGATAATGATTTCTGCATTGCCAGAATGGTGACTGTAAAGAAATGCTTCCTTATGGATAATGATATATATCAGATAACCCCAAAACATGTTGATTTTTACTTCTGGTATTAATATAATGAAACCTAAGCCTTGATGTAGCTTCCACTGAAACAATTACTGAATTCTCATTAAGTTCAGAATAAAAACAGTCTGTCCGCAGATCCTCCAGTGCTTTGTTTTACTGTTTTGGAGGTGTTTCTTATAAAGTGTTTGCTTTTGTTAATATTTATGGACACAAAGGGCCTGGGAAAGTAACTAATAATTTGCAAAAGTTGATAGATCTCTTAATAAACAGAATATTCTTATATTTAATGAGTAGTAATAAGAATGGCGAAAGGATTAGGGAGATACAGTCCAGATAAGCAGCTCTGGTACTTAAATGCAACTGTAGCAAATGTACTGGGCTACTCCAGGTGGCTGGTAGTCCAGCCCATACAATCTAAAAGCATCCAGTGCTGTATCTGTTCGCCTTGCCCACTCCCATGGTTAAGCTGTAAAAGGGAAGTGAAAATCATAAAGGAGCACCAGTATACATGCAAGCAAATAAGAAAGCAGTAACAATGGTGCACGTGACACATAAATTAAATCCTGTCTTCATTAAGGTCACAGAGTTTGTCTATGAATCAGTATACACTGCTTGTGAAAGAGTGGTGATGGAGAGAAGCTAACAGCATTTCTTAAGAGCCTCATTTATTCTACTCCATTGATAAGCTCCATGGAGCTGATCTGATGAGGGGGCTCTTCAAAATTGAAATGCATTTCTGAAAGGAAATTCTATTGATGGCAGTCAGTAATGATGAGTATCTCATCACTGGTTAAGAAACTTTGTTGTCTTTGCAGCACTTCTTAGTGAAACAGGCAATAGGAATTTAAAACAAATAGACTATATCCATATTCAGTGGATAGCCTCATGGAGAATCTTCTAAAACACAGCAGATTTAGGTGGCTTCACAACTTGGAAATCAAGTTTCCTCTAGGGTAATGGGAAAATTTTCCCAGTTTAATAGAAGAAATGCCAGCATTCCAGGAGCTGTGAAGCTGTGGCGGAGGAGTGGGAGAGAAAGCATGGCCTGGCTTTTCATGTTATTGTTGGCACAGCAGCAGCACTGTGCTGCATGGGAGCTATGAACATCTATATCCCATCAGAGCATATACTCTCTCCGGAATATCCTGACCTAAGCAGAGGAAGTAATTTCACTGGCAGTCTGAAATTTCCCCAGTGACATAGTTTGATTATGTCTGTGGCTTACATTTGCATTCCAGAATGAGGAATGTTTCTTCTAAAGGAATCATGGTGGTTGGCAGAAGCCAAAGCTATTTCAGTCTCTCCATTCCTCTTCCTTCTTAGCAGGTACTGGGGCTAGAGAAAGCAGGGACTGCTATTTCAAAGGCAGCTTGTATTAGGCATATGAAAATAAAACAAACAGAAAGAATGGGAACAGTAAAAAAAGAAATAAGATGTGGGAAAACCCCAACTATTGAGCCAGAGCCAGCATAAATCAGTGTAGCTGTACTGCACACAGTAAAATTGGGGATATTATCCTTATTTACACTAGCTGAGAATCTGACATCTAATTCATCTGTGAAAGAAAATGTACAGTGGAATTAAACCCCACCAAACTATTTTTTTTTTTTGCTGTACCAGCTCAGTGCTTAATGCCACTCCAGCGGAGCAGAAAATGACACTTCCATTTTAACAATTTATGACTTTTTCAAGAAAAAATACAGAAAATATGCAGCCAAAACCCAAACAAAGTAGCTGAATTGCAGGGTTTCAGTCTCTTTTAGTGATACATTTCTGGAAGGCAATTTTCTGTTTTACTGGTCATGGAAAATTAATCATATGTTTGATGATTTGTATCCTGCTGTTGTAATCTTCTCTTCTTTTTTTTTTTTGGCTCCATATTATTTAATCTCAGTAAATGTCATTTCTCAAGAGAACAGGATGAACTGAGGGCCTCCCATCTATGTATCCATATCTTTTTATCAGCATTTTTTAATGACTGGTAGACTGATACAAGCCTTTTAAATTTAACAGCTAACTGGTGTCAGTTCCCTCTTCAGTCATGGATGCATGTATGTATACAAATATATGTGTGTGTGTGTGTGCGTGTGTATATACATATATGTGCATATGTTTGAGAAATACTTCAGCACTGGCAGTGTAAAAATAAACAGTAGTTTTTTTTTTACAGAAGATATTCTAACCTTTCAGGTAGTTTAATACAGAAAGTTTTCATTTGTGGAAGATGGAGGTGAGGGGAAGTTGAGAGTTTTCTTTAAACATCTAGAATTTCATGGAAGAGCTCCAGTTCTCCTTAGTAGCTTCTGTAGAGTGATCCAAAACCTATAAAAACATTATTTTATTCTCTTAAGGACACAGAGATATTTTTTTTTTGGGGGGGGGGGGAGGCGGGGCTGAGCACGACTACCTGGGGATTCTCTCAGCAGCTTTAGTCAGGATATGACTAGAAAAGCTCTTTGAATTTCCAGAAGCCCATACAGATGGAACTGCCATTCCTTGTAGCTTCTCTGGCTTTGCTTCTGCCCTAGATTTCAGACAATCTGTATAGCTATCGTGATTTTCACCCCTAATTGTCAAAAAGCCAGTTAGGTCTTCTCCTAATCTGTTATTTGCATTTACTCAGTGTTCTCATACTGAGTGGTTCACCAACTTTAATGAAGTGTAATGAATTAGGGAAATGCTATTTATTATAATTTACTTAATAAAACAGGAACCAAGGTAATGAGAAATAAAAGGCTTTTAAAAACTTGTCCAGATGCACCAAGATCGTGCAGGATGTTGAGATAGTGTTGAATGCAGAACAATGAGATCGACCCCTAAAATTTCTAACTGCAGCGGAGTAGCAAACGCAGTAATGTCTTCCATGTAATGTGGGGAATCCTGAACTCAATGTCAGTGGAGCTTGGACTGGAACAGGAAAGACCTGAATGTGTGTGTAGCTATTTTCCAATGCATTGTGGCTGACTCTGTTATGAAAACAAAATTCTGCACGTGGCAGGCTAATTCTGTATCACATGTTAGGCAGATGGAACAGGATGCTTTTTAAAATTTGTCTTTTTTACCAAAAGTAAGGTAATAACTTATCTGTGGTTGGAAAGCAGTTGGGAGGAGGGGACACATGTAGAGAACATGTCCTGCTCTTGTACTCATGGTTTCCTCTCTTTTCTTTTCCAGTGAGTATGTTTTTGAACACATTAACCCCCAAGTTCTATGTTGCCCTGACAGGCACTTCCTCATTAATCTCTGGACTTATTTTGGTAAGTACTAGATACATTAATATTACTTTATAAATTAGTATCGTTATCCAGAATGGGATTTCAGACTTTATCCAGATTAATGGGTGTCTTTTTTCCCCCTTACACTTACATTTCTGCAGAACATAAAATTTGTATTTCTTTATGGAAAAGAAAGTATATTCTTTTTTACTGTGGGAACAAAATAAAAATGTTTCAGTGCTATATGTCTTTGAAGAAAAAAAGTCTTGAAAGTCAGTGTGCCCCACTAACAACCTTATAGTAATTCTTAACAAGCGTTTGCACATCAGGTGTTTCAGACCGAGCCTTTGGTGACATGGTTTAGTGTGAGGTGTCCCTGCCCACGGCAGGGGAGTTGGAACTAGGTGATCTTAAGGTCCTTTCCAACCCTAACTATTCTATGATTCTAAGTACTACAGAAATAAAAAGGCAGGTAAAAAGATGAGGAGAAGAGGTTCCAACTGTCTCAGCTTAATTACAGCAGGATCCTAATTAGACTGTATCAGTTTGGTGTGGGAAATCCACACCTCTCACTTCCACATTGCCTGTAGCTGGTGTAGACAAAGAAATGGCATCCTTAACTTCTGAATGCATGTGAGACTTATTCCTTAGATGATTTCAGGTATAAACCATCAGGTGCACTGCTGCTGTGCCTTGCTCTTGGGTTTCCTTGTAGCAGAAGGCAACTACTTTATGTCTGCACCTTGGGCATTCATCACTCTTGTATGGATTGAGCCCCAAAGCACAGGACAGAGCTCCAGAGATATCAACGCTTCTTTCAGCATAGAAACAGGAGCCCAGCATTTAAGACTTGGATTCAGTTCTTCACAACTCAAATGCATGGAAGGAAAATACTGACTGTTTCATTCAGTACTGTCACTCAGAAAGAAGAAATGTTTAAAAGGCTGGGCCCCATTCACCAAGATGAGAAGGAATGAGAGAAATATGGTTCCATAGGCACAATTCCATACTAGAGAGTGAAGACAGAGGGAGGAGGTGGCACAAAAAAGACAGTTTGTGCCTTAAGAAAATACCTTACAGAATCAAACAGGAACAAAAACCCTGAAGAGAGAACAAATAATCTGTAACTAAATTCTGTGTATAGCATGATTGCAAGTGTAGCTACATTTTATAGTGTAGTTATGAGGGCAGTTTCTGAAGAATAAGTCCAGTAGGAGACTTGTAAGCAAGAAATTTCTAAGTGCTGTACTTAGATGGGAAGTACAAAAAGAAAGTGGCAAAGAGTTTCCAAGAGTGTGATACGAAGAAGGGGCAAAAGAAGACTGATAGAAGCCTTCCAAGAAGAGATTAGACTGAGCAAGCCTTAACCGAAAAAAAAATTAATCACTAAATGCTGTATGACGAAGTCCATTATGATCAAGTTGAAGGGACAGTGAGGTGATGGAGGCATAGACACAGACTGAAAGAAGATTGAAAGCCTTTTTTTTGTGGACCTTTACTACTGCTACCAGTTGTTGTTTGCTTTTCATATGCCACCGTCCTAACGGTGCAAAAGATACATAGGCCTGGCAGGTAACAGCCAGGAAACCTAGATTGTAGGGACCAGTGTCCAAGAGGAACGTGTGGTCTGTAAATTGGATAATGAAAAAGGAACTCAGCAGACACAATCATGGAAAGAAGAAACTGCAAGTTGAACAACCATACATCAGGAAAGACTGCTGAGTAAGTCCTAGCGAGGTAGTGCTAGTCTGTCACTAGCCCGTTGTGGTTCAGATTAATCATCTCTTAATTGTCTTGCTGTTTACCAATGGCCCAGTAACATGCTGAATTGCTCTTATGACCACACACTTACTTGTCACACTAAACAGCAGCTTCAGTTCTAAAGGATTCTTACTCCTGCTAATGGTATTCAGTGAAACTCATCTATAAAATAAACATTCTCTTGTCAAAACTGCATCACTGGGGTATTTTTCAGTATAGATGTACTAATATTCCTTGGAATTTTCCACCATATGGTCTGGCAGATTTCTTTCCATTATCAGTTGGCTGCAGTTCCTAATCAGAAGGAGAAATCACAGCACTGCAGGTTATGAAATTATGGAAAATTCCATCATTTCAGAAGTGTGGTAACGGATAGGAAAGTGAATGCTTTTCCTATTTCATGTTTGATTCATGTAACAATGACTGTGCAGAGTTCAGCTTTGGGCAGTTGCATGCTATGTGACTCCTTTGCGAAACACTACTCTCCCTTCTTATTTTGTCTGTTACTTTGTTTTCATTCTTTAGGTGAAATTCTGGCTTTGCTGTAGGCAACGTGACTTAAATGAAGCAAGGATTTCAGGCTTTCTTTTCTGCATAGCTCAGAACTGTACAGAAAATACTTTTCTATCTCAAGCATTCTCCCCAGTAATTACTTGACTACAGCACAGTTTAAAATGAACAGTTCAGCATATACTCAGTTCATGCCTGCATTATTTTAGGTATCAAAACCAGGAACCAGATTAAGTTCCAAGCTGCATTAGAAATATTGTATTGGAAAGTTGGTTCTGCCACAGTTACTTTTAATCCAGTAAAAAACAGAGTTCTGTCTCACAGAATACAATGAGCTGCATTGTGTTCAGTGTTTGAGAGGCAAAGGTTTTCCACAGGTAGGGTAATAAAACTGTCATGAAACACAGCTGACATCCAGTAAATGCTGTGAACTGGAACTATGTAAATGCCACTGAGATTTCTAAATAAGGCTGTGTATTTAACATACAGTTATCACCAGAGTGAAAGCTGGTTAGCAAGTGCAGGTGGCATTTGCACTGCAAACTGAAGGAGTCTCAGTTCTAACAAAGCACAGGCAGAAGTGAACCCCAGTCTTGAATCTCCACCAAGAATGCCTTGTTATTCTACTTCAGAGCTTGGGACAATAACAAGAGTTTTCTGCTACACAATGAGAAACATTCTGCAATGAACAAATACCTGGTCTTTCAGAGAAAAGAATTAGAAACCAAATCTACAGAGGCAGAGCATGGGTGCTGCGTCGTCACAGTGGCTAGCACTGAGCAGCTGGGCTCTCTGCTACTGCCTGAGTGTGTGTATAGTATGTGAGAGTCCCAGCCTTTTGTAGCCAACAGTACTCGTACAGGAAGTCTCAGAGGACCTGAGTAACCCAGAAGGGACCTCTCATTTTCTGTAGGTACTAAGTGGTGTTCTGCTTGTTTCATTACCTTTGTGTAGTCTGCTGCAGAGGGGCAGAAAGGTGACTGAGTTCTGGGTGTTGCCACAGATTCCAAGAGAGTCTGACAATTGTGCAGAGACAATCTTTGGTGGCTGAAAAGTGATACCTGGTAATTGTTCAAAGTTCCTGCTCTGCTCAGCAGAGGCTGACAGGTCAGGGAGGGCACAGTCCCTGTGGGGAGTTCCTAAGAAACTGGAAACACTCGCCAAGGAGCAGATGAGAGGGGAAGGGTCTGTAGGAATGTGGGCTATAATACAGTCCACAGACAAGAGAGAGGTATCATAAGTAACTGGGGTCTACCCAGTGTTGAGAGAAGTCCTACACTTAGCCTTAAGTGCCTATAATATAAGCAGTATATTACTTTCTTTCCCATTTCTCTATTTCCAGAGGTAGATGAAGTGTTAATAGCTGCTCATTAGCACTGCATGTGTCTTCCTTGTCATGCTGACTTCTTGAGATATGACAAGGAGGTGTTCGGTAACCAGGAACAGAGCCTAAGAGGATAATAAACTGGTGTATTTAATCCAGAAGGAATGGAGCTGCATAGCCTTCAAGACTGTTGTTAAGGGCACTGAAAGCATGGTCAGAAGCATACTGTTTCCTAGAACCAAGCTGGGCAGGACTGGAAGATCTGCTTGAGTTGCTGGCTACCCGTAACAGCTAGGTAAAACAGACCTGGGACTTGCATTTTTTGGAAGGCAAGTAACAGTGTATAGTTACATCCATATGGATAAACACTCTTGCCTCTCAAAACAGGATGATCTTTTCCATACTGTTTACTGGAAACCGCCCCTGGGCTTTGATATCCCTAGAACGTGTCCAGTCATTGCCTTGGAGATTGGCACAGGCCAGGCAGCATGCTAGCAAACAAACAGTACGGATGATAGAGCCAGCGAAACCTGTGCTGTGGTCCTGTTTTATTTATCAAATAGGCTTAACTGTGGAATCAAGTACTACTATTGATATCCTGTTCCTCAAGAGAGTAAATTTCATTTAAATCCATTAGATGGTTGTTACCACTGAGGTAACTGTATTAGGAGAGTACTCCAAATCTTACTCTTCAGAGACCTGGAAGAGGCCTAATGAAAACTCGGAGCTGTGGAAGTTGCTCCTATAGTGCTTCTCTTGAAGACATGTACCCTAGAAGAGGACTACAGAGATCACTGTAAGAGAGGATGCCTGTCTTGGGTATGATTAACGGGAAAGCATAATTCAAAACACTGATAGACATCACTACTTGGTTCAGTGAGAACCACCATCAAAACCATCCCTTGTGAACCGGTGCATTTATGATACAATATCTGTTCTGAAAAACCAGGCGGGAAGCTCAGATATACAAGTGATACAGAACAGATTTGTTGCTACACAGAGAAATAAAATGATCCAGGATTTAGAGCAGAGATAAGAAAGAGGATGACTGCAACATTTTCATTGCACAGGGGAAGAGAAGTATCTGCCCAGAGAAGCAAAGGCAAAAAAAGTCCAAAGCAAATACCTGAAATGCATTGAGAAGACTTACGAGTGATTAACCAGCTTACTTAACCCAAATATATTTGTCACCTTCAGGTTGCTTTTTCATAGCCATGCATTTTTAAAAATCATCAGTAAGGATTTTCCAAAACAAATATTCTTACATTAAGCATTTTACTCAATACTAGATTAAAAAATTCTAGATCTGGATTTCTTTAAATGTTCAGAACAGGGTTTCAACTTGGCCTTTGTGAACATAATGGAGATGTTTGACCCTGCTCCAGTTTGAAAGCACAGGCACCAAATAGAAAGAGCCCACAGAAGTCTGGTACTCCTGAGGAGGGGACAAGCTTTGTGAAGATGAGCTTCCCTCCCACTGTATCTATGCCAGAAGTGAGGTAGCCTTATCTTTCAGAAGTGGTGCGGAAATGATCTTTCTCCTTAATTTCCTCTCTGATCCAGATCTCTTTCAATGGGTAATTAATTAAGCCTTATAGTCAGCTATTGTTCTGCAGATACCTCTCATTTGCTGAAGTGTGAAAAGCTTGCTGACTTCACATTGCTCTCAGACTGGCTGGTGCAGTTAGAAATTAATTTGATTTGCAGAAATCGGGTTTCAAAACAGCTGACACTGAGAAAGGTATAAAAATTCTGCAAAGAGAATTTATTGTTTTGACTTCAGTACCAGGTTACAGATTACATTCTCATACACCCTGAACAAACCACTCCAAGCAAAGACTTATTATGATGATGATTTATGACTTCAATTTCTAAGAAACTCTGTGCATTGAGATCTAGCTGATGTTTCCTGGCACTGGATTCACTCAACATTGTAAATATTTTTAAAGCTGCCTTAAACAATTTAGGAGCTTTAATGTCATTTTTAAAAGCAATTAATGTAAGTCTAGCGAGGCAGACTTACAGCTGTGTCACATGTTTCAGCAAGTCTCTGTCACTTAGCTGAACTGTAATATTTACCACACGTATCCACATTCTTTCTGCTCGTACTCTCAGTTTCACTGAAATTCAGTGTGACACTTTTCCAGCTGGTATATATTTGTGCAGGGCAAGTGGGCTCAAGCATGCTCTTGTGCTGCGCCACTCTCCCTCTCTGGGTTTTACTGACTTTTTATCGGAAAGCTGATTATGATTGAAATAACGACCAAGAATTTATTAGCACATTTGGAAAAATCTGTTTTTTTTCTTCTCCTACAGAAAGTACAAAGCTTGTTAGAATCATATCATCATAGAATCCTAGAATGGCTAGGGTTGGAAGGGACCTTAAAGATTCAGCTAGTTCCAACCCCCACTGCCATGGATACCGTTAGATATGGTCTATAACTGCCAAGAGATGTGAGCAGCCAGTCTGGCAGCTGTACTTCAGGCCCTGACTTATGTTATAGTGATAGTCTTACCGAGTGTCCCTTGCCTCAGTGTAAGACTATAATCTTTGATTCTAAACAGCCATTCCCTCTGAGGCCTTGGGCAGGTAGAACTTGACTGGTTCGAGCTTCAAAGTTTGCAAAGATAAAACAGAAACAGATGCTCACAGCAGATCTGGGACTTTTATCTTAACGGCACAGCCTTTCTCCCATAGTCAGCTGCATGCTGCCTGCTCTCATAGATCAGAAGATTTAAATTCTAAACACATTAGAAAGTGCTGTGTGCATAAGAGCATGAGAACAGCTAAAACCAAAGCTGGCATGCTCAGCCGTGCCAGCTCCCTGTCCACCATCTCCAGCATTTGGAGGCAGTGCTGCATGCCAGGGGAAGTATATCAGCAGTTACAGAACAAGTGTTCAGTGATAGTACCCCAGCACTCTGTCCCTGGCTCCTAGCATTCCCACCTGGGCACTGCTGCAAGCGCCTGCTGATGGAATGAGTACAGTGACAGAGGCACCATGGAGCCTGTGTATGGAGGAGCTGCCCTGGCTGTGCGGGTTTTTGGTGATTTGCCTAGGATGTCTTGCTCACAGAGATCTGGGTGTGTTTATGTTCTAGTTTCTCTGACCATCTGTTTATCTTCCCAAATGCTTGTGATCTCAGTGTGTTCACATAGCCTTCTGTCTTTTACTCATGAAGCTGATCTGTTCTTCCTTGTTGATGTCTCCTAGAAGAGTTTAGATTGTTTTGGGGACCAAGTGAACATCAAGGCTGCCAGGCACTCTTGTGTGAACTTGTCTCAAGTGGCCACCAGCTGCATTCCCACTCCATCCCAGTGCAGCTTTCTCCATATGAATGCTCTAGGTGCTTTAACAACACAGCTTCACATCTGGGAAGCCCCAGTGTGCAACACATTGGCCTGTCTTTTGGAAAGGAACATTTTCTTACTATGCCAGAAGGTTTATCTTCTGGGTTTCCCCCATGGAATGATTTAAAGGGAGCGGGGGTGATTATCTCTTGTCTACAGACAATCCCATGGAGGCAGAAGTCAGCTCGATTATAGAAAGAGTTCAAGAGAGCTAAAAAATGAAAACACATTGTGTGAGTGACAGTGTGAAGCCCAGGCAGAACCTCTCTGCAGCAGGTGGACTTCCACAAGTCCTTCCAGAGCCGGCTGACTCCTGGCTGGCACACCAGAAGCTGCTGGACAGCATGCTGATGGTGTCAGAGGTGTGAACACATTCCCTTCGCTGATTGTGCCTAGTCGTAAAAATTAATAAATAACCTTTTCTTTTTGTTGTTCTGGTAGATGTCTTGTAAAAGGTTGCAGCACTGGCATAAAACATGGAGGCACTGAGTAACGTCTAAAGGGCGAAGAGCATTCATTCACAATTTCTAGTGCAATCAGTATTACAAAGTACTGCCAAATTTTTCAAAACCCCTTTGATTTGCTTTTGTTCCAGTTGGTATGAAGACATTTGGGCGATGATTCAAGTGCAACTGCAAAATACACTCATTTTACATACTCGTTAGAAGTGCCTGTGCCTTTACAATTTTTACAGTCAGAACCTTTTTCCTGTTTATATGAAACAGTCTTCATTTCCAGGTTTATGTCGTTTCCCGAAATACATGTATTCTTACCCAAGAATAGAATTCCTCAGTGAAAATACTGCAACTCCATATTTATGTATATAATTTCAATTATAAGGGGTTCTTTGAGGCTGTGGAATGATTTTCCAAGTAGAGCTTTGTAAATATTTTTTTTTCACTGATCACTGAACCAAAATGCTGAAGATAAAATTAATTTGGCATCAGCCCAAGTCACCCAAACCAAACACAGTTCACAAACAAAATCACAGTTCAGTTGGGGGAAAAAAGCCCTGAAAAAAAGCCCAGGATTCAGCTGCCTGGAGTTTTTTAGGCATTTTTAACATTTTTTTTAATTAAACCCAGTAAACTCCTTTGGAAGCATTACTGGGAAAACAAGGAAACCTGCTTTTCCTCACTTTCCCTTGACTGCAGCGGGAGCTGGGGAAAGGCGAGGGGAGAGCATATTCCCGACTGCAGCATCCCATTTGCGTGGCTAGTGTCAGACAGGATCATCGAATCACAGGCTGGTTTGGGTTGGAAAGGACCTTAAAGCTCATCCACGACTACAAACCCCTGCCACGGGCAGGGACACTTTCCACAGGACCAGGTTGCTCACAGCCCTGTCCAGCCTGGCCTTGAACGGATGGAGCTGAGCTCCTGGTTTTGTTGTTATTTTTTCCCAGGAGTCAAAGAATGCGCCTAGCACTTTTAAATGCCTTAAAAAGAAATAATTTGACGTTGTGTTAAAAACAAAAATAAATCCCAGATTCCTTCTGCTGACGAGAGCGAGGTTTTTCACCCCTGTAAACCAGGTTTTTAAAGCGATTTGCCGGATTCGGCACAAACCAGGGTGGAATTTAAGCCGCCGGTATGCCGCCGGCCGGCCGGTTGGGCCGGGAACGCGGTGCCAGGTGCCCCTCTCAGGAGGCGAGGGCATGGAGGCGGGTGCCCGCGGCTGAGGCGCGCTGTGCGTGTGTGTGTGTGTGTGTTGCAGATCTTCGAGTGGTGGTACTTCCGCAAGTACGGCACCTCCTTCATCGAGCAGGTCTCGGTGAGCCACCTGCGACCCCTGCTGGGCGGGGTGGACAACAGCGCGCCCAGCGCCGCCAGCGCCGCCAACGGGGACGCGGACTCCAGCCGGCAGAGCGTGTCAGGTGAGCGGCGCCCCCCGCGCGGAGCCCCCTGCCGCGGCACCCCGGGCGCGCAGCGCGGGGAAGGCGGACGCGTGTGCCCGGGCTGTGCGCGCTCAGCAGGATGAAGCTGCTGGGTGCCGGCCGCGGCTCGGGTGAGTGGCGCAGCCGTCGTGCGCAGTCAGCCTCACCGCCCACAGGCGCTCCGCAGGCACCCCGCCCAGCCGCCGGCCAGGTCTGTTGTGGCAGCCTTGGGTAGCCTGCTGAAGGGAAGGCGCACGGAAGCGTAGAGTCAGCTAGGTTTGAAAAGACCTTTAAGACCATCAGGCCCAACCGTTACCCCAGGACTGCCAAATCTGCCACTAAGCCATGCCACTGAAGGCCTCGTCTACATGGTTGTTGGACACTTCCAGGGAGAATGATTCCACCACTTCCCTGGGCAGCCTGTTCCAATGCCTGAGCACCCTCTCTGTGGAGAATTTTTTTGCTAATATCCAGTCAAAGCCTTTCCTGGTCCAGCTTGAGGCCATTACTTGTTGTCTGATCTCTCGTTACTTGGGAGATCAACCTGCATCTCACTACAGACTCCTTTCAGGCGGTTGCAAAGAGCAGTAGAGTCCCCCTGAGCCTTCTCTTCTCCAGGCTAAACAACCCCAGGTCCCTCAGCTGTTCCCCATCAGTCGTGTGCTCCAGACCCTTCAGCAGCTTTGTTGCCCTTCTATGGACCTGCTATAGCACCTCAATGTCTCTCTTGTAGTGAGGGGCCCAGAACTGGACACAGTACTAGATGTACAGCCTCACCAGTGCCGAGTGCAGGGGTATGATCACTGCCCTGGTCTGCTGACCACACTGGTGCTGATACAGGCCAGGATGATGTTGGCCTTCTTGGCTGCCTGGCCACAAGCTGCTCACGTTCAGAACCCCCAGGTCATTTTCTGCTGAGCAGCTTTCCAGCCACTATTCCCAAGGCAGTAGCGTTGCATGGGGTTGTGGCAACAACAAACACCATCTTCTGCTGAGCCATGAGACCAGATAAGGCTTCCTTTAACTTGTTTTGCGGTCAGATGAAAGGCAGAGCTGCTTCATTAATTGTTCTGGCCAATTATCTTTTCTAATTCATGCAATGCTTATTACTGAGGCTGTGTTGCCAGTGCATCTGTTTCTGCCTTCTTCTAAAAGCCTTGCTAAATTACATGTGCTCTTTCTGCAATATAATTTTTAAAGGTAGGGAGTATTTTTATTTACATCTTTTGAAGAGTAAGTGTTGTTAAAAGAAAGAATCAGAAAAAGATGTCAGGAATGTCCATCTCCTTTTGTTTGCATCAGTTTATTTTTTAGATCATGTAAGTAGTATGTAAACAGATTTTACTTTAGTAAGTGGAAGCATAGCAACTTTTATAGCTTAAAGGCTTGTTCTGTTCCTGACTCTGCTACTAATTTGATTTGTGATTTTGAGCAAGTCATCACACAGTCAGGTTTTAAGAAAAGACATCCAGTAAAGACAAAGTTATATCAGAAGAAATTAGCCCTTATGCTATGGAGGGGAGGGTATCAGTTTTGAACTGAGGCAGCTTAAGTCCTGTTACAGCTCTGCCACAGGAGGATTATACCTGCAGGTCACTTCATTCACATTGCAGGGTTTGGGATTCTGCTGGGGAGCTTTGAGGCAGGTGTCTGATTGTCTGTAGATCATTTCTCAGAGAGACAAGCCATTCTGCCTAAAATGAATCAGCCTCCCATGTCCTGATCTTGCTGGACTGAAGACCTTGAGTCCCAGGAGAATTTGTCTCCATGCTTGGGTGACTCAGCTACCTGGAGAGGATGAATTGAAAACTTATCCATGACTGATGGAAGATGCTGAAATGCTGCTGGCTTGAGTTGGAAATACACGCTGTTAATGGAGGTCAGGGCAGGAGCATCTTGCCTTGTGTTCCTCATCTGTAAAATGAAGCTTACCTCTTTCAGCCCCAGCTTGGAATACAGACCATTATCTTAATATTGGACATTAATTCAGCTTTCATTAGGGATGTGCCCCTAGAACCAGTTACGGTTTCATTAAATTTATTTCCTCTGCAGACTTTTAAAATATATTAGAATTAACAAGTGAGGAAACATAAATGGAAAAAAAAAATAGTTATGGAGAAAACATAATTGTTTAGCAGCTGAGGTGCTTGTGTCTATACATGGCAACTTTTATTTCTTCTGTTCAGTGTTCATGAAAACAAGCAAGCAAAAATCAGCTTTGAATTCACAAGTTAAGTAAAACGAGTGGCCTCAAAAAGCCTTGCTCTCTATTGAGTATGTCAGGAAGCCTCCATATAGCACAGCAAATTCAACTCTCATCTTTCCCACCTGAGGAGAGGCTGTGAATAGTGGCACTGCATGGTCCAGGGTATTAGATTTGGTGAACTGGCAGAAAGCATGGGATGGATTATGAACAGCTGTGTGCCCTCATTAGTGTGATCAGTCACACCAGCAACTCTGAATTAACTCCTGTTGTTTTAAAGCAGAAGGCACAGTATTTTGAGTAATGAGGTTTGCTCAAGCACCCTGACTTTTCTGATATAAAGAAATAGTAAAGGAGTGTGTTTCAGTGCATTGGCATTTGAGGCTATGAGTTGGGACTGTCCCAGTGTCTCTCGATAGTGTGTCTGTACAGATAGCCTGTTACTCATGCCTTCAGAAAGATATTGTGCTCAAAATGTGATCATTGGACAAGGAACTAAAAGATTAGTAAGATTAGTCTTTAATAAATCCTTACTGTTTATATAAAATAAGGACATAGATATATTATTAGTTTGTAATGTAACAGAAAAGGCAACCTTTGCAATTTGCCATGCATCAACACTGGGGTTCTTTCACTATCCAACAAGGCAAAGACGGTTTTTTTGGTTGGCTCACCATGTTTCCTTATGTAGATGTTTGACTGTGGTTGAGTATTGGAGTAGATATTTTTGCCTTCAAAAGGTCAGAAGAATGGTTGTTGTACTGAGACCATGGTATCAGCAGATACCAAGATAAAAGGAGCGAAGAGCACATCATGTTTAACCAGACAGATGCCAGACTACCCACAGGACAGAAGGTGGTAATAAAATCCCTTCTTCACCTCCGCTTTTTGTTCCCCAGTTCTACCTTTCCCTGCAGCAGTACTGTAGTACTGCATACTTCAGATGAAGTGTAATGGCTTAAATTTGAATAAGATGAGCACTGTGGTCAAGTAGTTGTTGTCTGATCTTGTTGGTTGCAAATGAAATAAGCCAAGCCATTGAATTGTACCTCTGGAACTGAGAAGGCTGATGTTGATTTAACATTTACGAAGCTTTGAAATTCATATTATGTAAAAACTGTCCGATTGAAACTTGTCAAACGGATGTACCCTCTGGCAGTACAACTGAACAGCTGAATGTCAATTGAGTACTTCTGATTAAACCAGTAGAGCTTTCTAATATTAGCTACCTGCTGAAGTGGTTGCTTGAAAGACGCAGATGCATAGTCAATGCACTCACTCTTCCCAAACGTCTTCCCATTCACATCTCCCATGTTTCATGCATGTCTTAGGTAATGTAGGCAGCAAGCTGAGAGCCCATCTCCTATGGCACTTGACTAGTTTTTGTGTAGCTGTGGGTGTTGTTACATTATTGCAAATAATTCATGTAAAAACCTTTCTCTCTGTGCCACTTTAGCCTTATACTTGGAAGTGGGAGCTATGTCTATGAGAAAAGAGAAGGGCTGGATGTGCCGGTCTGTATTTCCACCTGTTTCTTTAATGAAACAGGCATAAAGGGAACAGGCATATTATATTACCAGGGTTGTATAAAGTACGGTAGATATCCTGCTGACTCAGTATTCCACCAAAAAACTGTTGCTCTGATATTTTAGAAATGATGTCACAAAATTTCAGAGGGAAAAGTGTGCTGGCTGGCTTTTGGTGGTGGAAGGCAGCTGGTGAAATGCTGGAGGGCCAATGCTGCTGCTGAGTTTTTGCACAGCACCACACAAGAGATCATCCAGTAGCATATATGTGGTGGAACATGTTGTTTCTCAGTGAGTCTTTGTGCAAATAGGAGGTTTGATTCTGGTCTTACCTTCACTGGAGTGAATTGTCTGTGTTGAAATGAAGAGAACAAGTCTGGTGTTAAAGGAAGAAAAGCCAGAATTAAGAGTTCACCTTTTCAAAAGCTATAGAAATTGATTTTTTTTTTTTTTTGACATTCCATTTTAAATTATGCTGTTGTGGATATTCTAATCTCTTCCTCCCTGTAGTGTGAAGAATTTGCATTTTTTTTGCCCAAGAGAAATGCATGAAATGCTTTTAGTGTTGCCAGACACTTGCAGTGCACTGAACTTTCTCTGCCAATCTGTTCAGCATCCTTTGTCAACCCTGGTATAACTTCATTAAGGTCAGCAGATGTTGCTATGGATCTTCTAGCTCATGAGCTAAGAAGGAATTACATTTGGCAACTGGAGCTGAGATGCTCATTGATTTACAGTATTAACTGGACAGTGAATTTTTTCTGTAGAAATAACAAGTCTGTAGGGGCTGAGTTAATTGCTGGTTTTCAGTGCAATAACCCAGTGTGATCCCTGTTCATTTCTGCATTATGGTAAATGCATGGCCTAGAACTAATCAGTATTATCTTTTCATCTGGCATTTGGAGCTTTGCTAGTGGTTGTTTGTCTGGAATGATTATATTTGTTGACACTAATTTATAATGGAGTTACTATTTTAAAAGGGAAAACAGTCTGGTTACCTACATCTCTGTGCTTTGATTTGTTTTGGTTTTTTTCTGCCTTCATTTGTACTTATAAAAAATCTAAGTCATTTGATAAGGCTCATTAGAACGTAACTGATGTTTCTGATAAACTTCAATTACCATTGTAATTTGGCAGAGATTCATTATTGTGTATTTCTGTTTATGACAGAATGCAAAGTCTGGCGAAATCCTTTAAATCTGTTCAGAGGAGCGGAATATAATCGGTAAGTGCTACGATGTTCCAGTCTCAGGCATAGTACTGTGTTAAGGACCTTAACTGTACTTTTCCATTAATCTAACTCAGAGATGGAAAACCAAACCCAGCTGCGGACACGTACTCATGCCAGGTTTCTCTGTCATTTGTGAAATGTTTCTGAATGAAATCAGAATTCATGCTCATGCATACATTTTTGGTGACCTTATAATAGAAAAAACTGGTACTATTAAGTAATTCTGTTCAAATCAGTTATAGCAAACAGCCTAATGCATTATATCTTGATTTCATGTAGTCTTAGTGTTTGAGTATGTGTATTACTGATTTCCAGTGTTTGCTTTCCAACATCCTTACTAGCTTAGGTTCAACTGCTGTCATTCCATCTCTAATGTCTAGGATTCTTTCCTAGATTAATTTTGCTGAATGTGATCCCATCAGCCAAAATGTCTGTTTGTTGGCATGTTTGCAGGTATACATGGGTGACAGGGAGAGAACCTTTGACTTACTACGATATGAATCTTTCAGCACAGGACCATCAGACATTCTTCACATGTGACACGGATCATTTACGGCCTGCAGATGCTAGTAAGAGACTTGTGAACAACCGTTTTTGCTAATAGGTTAATGATTGTTTCAAACTGATGCAAAAAAAATGCAGTCAGACGTCAGTTCTCTGAGGTAGATAGGGAAAGGTAGAAGTTTGAGCATGGAAAGCCATGGCGGTTGGATTTACGGTATTCTGAATCTGAACATGTATCTATATAGGTATAAACCTGTCTAATTTGTGTCACTGTTTTGTTCTGCTGTCTTGCTGAAGTCATTCAAGGTACCGTTTGCAAGTGTAAAAACTTGTTTTTTCCTCCTGTTTCTAGCAGTGGCTTCAAACATGTATAACTTGACGTGCCTCCAGCTGCACTGTAGCATGTTGACTTGCATTACCCAGGTCCCATTTAGTCTATGATGACAGAAGACAGAGCTTATGTAAAACCTGAGTCCTGTTTTTCGTTCCCTGATGTAGTTAGAAGCTCTGTAAAAAAATGGGAACAACGCATTTACAACTGAATTTGTATAAGCAGCTTTAGTTGTGTTAAGCCATTACTGTTAAATCCACATGCAGACTTTGGTTCTGGTAAAAATGTATGACAGTGATTTCAATCATCAGAATTTGCCTCTGAAGAGACAAATCTTTGTCTCTTAGGAAGGGAGAGGTACTGACAGTTAGGTTCTCCATTCTGAGGGCATAATTCAAAGGAGAACATACTGTTTTGTCACACAATAAATATAAATCTTGTTTTCTGAACTCAGTGGGGTAATTACAAGAATGTCTGATTAGCCTGGATGTTGTTGCCATTTAACATTCACCTAAAGCAGCAGCAAAGTAAGGAAATAGAAGAAGTAAGAAAGCCATCTATTCTTGTATTCTTTTGTGCCCTGTGGGATCTACTACCCCAAGAGAAAAAAGCTGCTTGTTACCTCTCTATGTGACAGTGCAGATGGCATGATCTCTTAACTGGATTTTCCCATGGAAAAAAGTTTGATTAAATGAAAAAATAAAGCTGAATATTTAGGGGAAAAAAGCTCTTGTTGAGTATGTATCTTTCAAGTGATCACTGAGTTCTTGGAAATGCTCTGGAGTGAGTCAGGCTGAGAGCAATAAATTCTGCTGTTCTAATGCAGTAGATTCTCCTTGTTAACGCCGTAATGACTGATATGCCCCTGTTCTGCTTTGTTTATTGAATAGTAATGCAAAAAGCCTGGAGAGAGAGAAACCCCCAAGCCCGAATTTCTGCAGCACATGAAGCTTTGGAATTGAATGAGTGAGTGACAACAACATTAACATTTATTTCCTGTCATTTAAAAATCCATTTGATGGTAGCTTAAGGCAGGGGGTTTGCGACAGCAATTTTTAATCATGATTACAGGCCTGTCACAGGAGGGCCTACAATGGGAGCAAAAAAGCACAGCTGCATGTTGTGCTAGCCACCCAGAAGATCCTTAGGGCAGTGGTGACAATGGGATTCTTCCTGTTGATGTCAGTGGGCTTTGGATTGGCACAGCAAAGTATTAATTTAAGTTGCCTCCTAATGAGCATGTGAAGCACGACTTTATGGGATGGAGAGTTTCGTTTTGGATTTTTCAGACATCCTGAAGACAGGCAAGAAAGAAGGGATTCATAAACACCTTCAGAAATATTCATTTCATATTGAGAGAGAATATGATGTAATTTTCTGGGACTTTCCGCTTTTCGAGTCTGGTACTTATTTTCTCAGTGAGAAGTGTAATATCCCACAGTAAACGCAGTGCTGTGGTGATTTACTGGCATGGTTAAGTGCATAAAGCAGAGAGACTCCCTTAGCTTGCTGTCAGAGATTACTGCATTCTTGAATTCCATGAACTGATGCCTTACAGATTGTCCTTCATGTGTTTCATCAGAAGAAAAAGAATTGTTTGTACCTGGACAGCAGTTTAACTGAGGGAGCACGTAGCATAAAAGGCTTTTGCAGAAGTATGCCTATCCCGTTCACTCACATATCACAGAATGGCAATGAAGGTTGGCGGGGATCTCTGGAGATACCTGGTTCAACCCTCCCCAGTCAAGCATAGTGACCTGCAGCACATTGCACAGGACCATGTCCAGGACAACCTCTGCCAGTGCTCAGTCACCCTCTCAGTAAAAAAGTGTTTCCTGATATTCAGACAGAGCCTCCTGTGTTTCAGTTTGTGTGCTTTGCCTCTGGTCCTGTAACTGGACACCATTGGAAAGAGCCTGGTCCATCCTCTTTGCACCCTCTAATCAATGATTTACAACTATTGATGAGATCCCCTCAAGCCTTCTCGCCTCCAGGCTTCAGTCTCAGAGCACTTAGTCCTTCCTCATATGTGAGGTGCTCCAGTCACTTAATCATCTTCACGGCCCTTTGCCGGACTCTCTTGTATTGTCTTGTACTTGTCCTCTTGTACTGGGGAGCTCAGAACTGGACTCAGCACTCCCGGAGTGGCCTCACTAGTGCTGACTAGAGGGGAAGGATCAACTTCCTTGACCTGCTGACAACGCTCCTCCTAATATAGCTCATCCACATTCTTTGCTGGAAGGGCACATTGCTAGGTAGTGGTCAACTTGGGTATCCATGAAGACACCCAGATCTTCTTCTGTCAAGCTGCTTTCCAGTTGGGTGGTGCACAACAACTAGTTGTGCCTGGAATCTTGTTTTCACTCAGACATGGTATTTCTTGTTCCTCACCTGATGACCCTTTGTGAAACTCAATTACAGGCAGTTGCAGCCTGATTCTATTTCTGTATAAAGAATAATTTTATCAGCATTGTGCTTTGTATTGGAAAGAAGTCAACAGCTATAACCCACCTAACTTCACCTGTAAATTGTGGCCATTGATTTTAAAGTAGTTACCTGGGCTCCCTCTACAGTCAATGGGAGACACACTTCCGGTCAGCAATTCAGCCTGTTCTTAGAGATCTTTAAACGTGGAATGAATGACTTTGTCAAGGTGCTTCTTGATGGAGATGGAGGGGCACAGATAATTAAGAGATGTAAATTAGACAGCTAAAAGCTGGATGAAGTGACTTCCACCATGCATTTCACCTTTCTGTGTATTCCTGAAGCTGCTTTCCTGTTTTGTGGCTTGCTTGGGGTTTTTTGTTTTGATTTTTAATCTCTACAATTACATTCATGATCTGTTCTTTGCATATGGCAAGTGTTACAGGTCTACTGATCCTTTTTAGACCATTGCAGTAATGGAGACATTTTGTGTTAATCATAGAATCATAGAATGGTTAGGATTGGTGGGAACCTTAAAAATAGTCTAGTTCCAATGTGGCAGGGACACCTCCCACTAGACTAGGTTGATCAAAGCCCCATCCAACCTGGCCTTGAGCACTTCCAGGGATGGGGCATCCACAGCTTCTCTGGGTGACTGTTCCAGTGTCAACACCACTCTCAGTGAAGAATTTCTTCCTAATATCTAATCTAAATCTACTCTCTTTCAGTTTAAAGCCATTCCAACCTTGACGTATCACTACATGCCCTTGTAAAAAGTCCCTCTCCTGATCTCTTGTAGGCCTCCTTTAGTTATTGGAAGCTGCTCTAAGGTATCCCAAGAACTTTCTGTTCTCCAGGTTGAACTAGCACAACTTTCTCAGCCTGTCTTCACAGGAGAGGTGCTCCAGCCCTCTGAGCATCTTCTTGACTCTCCTCTGGACTCACTGGAGCAGGTCCATGTCCCTCTTGTGCTGGGAGCCACAGAGCTGAATGTAGCACTGAAGGTGGGGTCTCATGAAGGCAGAGTAGAGGGGCAGAATCACCTCCCTCAACCTGCTGGCCATGCTCCTTTTGATGCAGCCCAACATACTGGCTTTCTGTGCTACAAGTGCACACTGTTGGGTCATGTTGAGCCTCTCATCAGTCAACACCCCAGGTCCTTCTTCTCAGGGCTGCTGTCAATTCTCTGCCCAGCCTGTACTTGTGCACCAACCCTGGTGCAGGACTTTTCACGTACAACCATAGTGCATAAAACTAGTCTTCATTTCCAGAAGGAGTTTTAGTGTTGTAGGCCATGACTGCTTAGTGAGACAGTGCTTTACTTTCTGGGGCAGTTGTCAGTAGGTTTCCTGAAGTGGCTGAGTGATGCAGTACCTACAAATGAAAGTCGTGGTCTGGTAGCTAGAATATTTATTCATCAGAATAGTTCCTTAGAAAGTTATATGCACAAAGCTCCATGGCCTCTGTATCTGGTGCATCCTTGCCAGGCTGCATGTCTTTGTACAGCTTTCACTTCATGCAAATTTCTCATGTTTTTTCCTCTGATACTTTTGCAGGTGTGCTACTGCCTATATTCTCCTGGCTGAAGAGGAAGCAACAACAATTGTAGAAGCAGAGAAGCTGTTCAAGCAAGCTTTGAAAGCTGGAGAGGGCTGCTACAGGCGCAGTCAACAGTTACAGCACCATGGTGCCCAGTATGAAGCCCAACACAGTAAGTTTATTTGGAGGGTATAGCCATTTCTTAATGGAGAGAAGTTCCAGGGAGTTCTTTGGGTTTAGTTGTTTGTGTTTTTTCTTTTCCCTCTCATAACTATGTACTCAGCATTTAACATTGGCTGGAAAAGAGAGCCAGACTTCAGTGTTTTTGCTTGAGCTAGTAATGCTCTGATTAAGGATACACCTTTTCTTTTGTGTGCCAGAATATTGGAGCATGTACTTAACTGAATATAAAAGGTAGTAGAGCCAAAAGGTGTCAGAGATCTGTTAGTAAGAAAACGTTGGGCACTGGTTTAGGAAGTTGCTCATGGGCTCATGTTGTGAAAAGGCAGTAAAGAATGATGGAAACAGGAGTGAAGTGGTGCTTGGCCAGCTTCTTTCCATCAGCTGTGAGGGTAAATGCATATACCACATTGTTCTGTGTAAAAGTTAGTGAGACCCATTAACCAGTGTGACATTTGGAAAGTTAATTGCATACATCACGAAAAGTCACAGAAACATAAAAATTAACAACTGAATAATACAAATAATTGAAAGTATATTTAAAAGAAACTGAATAAGCAGATTTAGCTGCTGTGATGATATTTATTATATGCTTTTTAAACATAAGGAAAAACATGAGGATTCACTGCTAGTAAATGAATAAAAAGATAAATAAAGCAATCTCGGTTATTTCTAGTCTTAAATGGCTACCTCAGGCGAAAAATAACAGCAGTTACAGAAGTAGAAGCACTAACATATTTTGGGCATCTTCAAGTTTTCAGGACCTGAATTCAGAGCCTCTGGCTATCACATAATTTGAAGATTGCGGATCAGAATTGTACATAGTGAGATTGTCTGTGATCTCTGGTTTCAAAAGTGTACAGAAGTCTGTGCCTAAAACCCTGAGGTTTTATAAAGCTTGGGGATAGTATTTTAAACCTTTGTTGGTTATAAAATTATATTTAGGATGATTTGTGTGTTTTTGGTGAAAATAAAAATATAGAGCAGCTGAGCCCTTGAAGCGATTTTCAGGCTGCAGCAGGCTTATGGTTGTCTGTGAAACCTTAATCTGTGCACTCAATCCATCCTGAGTGCAGAAAATAACAGCGATTCTATGAACAATACGCAATGAGAGTAATTAAATACTTTCACAATGCTTATGTCCAAGATAACTTGACAAAGTTTGTACAGGCATATAAGTATGGTATTTCTGTAACCTGTGTGTGCTGGGTGGCTACTGTCATCATACCCTGAACCTTCAGTATGACAGCAGAAGAGGTAACCAGTTGAATTGCCAAATTAAATGCATTGCCACAGAGCAGGAGGGGCTGAAAAGTGACTGCCAGCTCTGACTGTGGCTTCAGAAGGGTCTAGGTGGTCACACTTCTCTATGCCACCCAGTCTCCCCTTAATAATATTAGTGTGTGCCCAGAGGAGGTAGAGAACTTCCAGCCTCAGATGGTGCCTTGGACACAGGGATTTCAAGCAGGATTCTCTTGATTATATGCTGGACTTCTGCATGTCTGGCAAATGTGAAGAGGTCGTCTCTCTTGAGAGAGGGAGGACCATGGACAGATGTGTTGCAGTTCCATGGTTTTGAGATGTCTGTCGTTCCATTTCTGGCCCTTGAAGTTGACTTTGGGATGAAAGTGGGCATCT
This sequence comes from Lathamus discolor, assembly GCF_037157495.1. Taxonomy (NCBI): domain Eukaryota; kingdom Metazoa; phylum Chordata; class Aves; order Psittaciformes; family Psittacidae; genus Lathamus; species Lathamus discolor. The sequence continues at coordinate 17,520,249 of NC_088884.1, forward strand.
CAACTTTACAGTGAAGAACACAATGTAATTTTTTGAACAACAGCATATTGCTCTATATTTCTCTTTATTTGCATGTTCATCTCCTTCATATAGTATTTTACATTAGACCATGAATTTTAAGAGTAAATAATGACTTTGACTACCCAACTTAGCCTTTTTCAAAAGGTGCTAGTTTATAGAAAGCATGGGCAATCTTCTTTTTAAGGTGGCCAGTGTTAGGCACCCTAAATCATTACTCACCTCTGAAAATTTTGGCCTGAAGGGTTGTCTTGATTTTGTAGTGAGTAAATTTTGACCATTCTGACTGAAAAGACTTTCTGAAAAGAAGCATGGCCTGAAATGTATACCTCTTAGTTTCACTACATAATGTATAATACATATATAGACATAAATGTATACCTTCTTAGTTTCACTACATAAACATGTTAAAACACATGTAGCTAATAAATTGGTTTTTAAATCAACAGGAGTCAATACAGATGCAAAGAATTACATAAGCTAAAGAATTTCCTTCTCTCTCGTACTTACTTTTGCTTCTAAAGTCAAACCTTTCAACCTGCTGCTTAACCTGACTGAAATTTGTAATCACAGTTTTAAAACAATTTGTAGGAACTTAGAATGTTTTTAGTGTACATCTTGTTATTATTATGACAGACTTGAAAATGTTAGGAACAGATTAAAATCTTTGCAGACTGCATGCTATAAACAAAGATCATTTGTAGCAGGTGTCTTACATTTTCACAATAAGGTAATTTTATAGATGATTAGCTGTCTGCTCATTTCCTGATGGTCCAGAAGCATGTTAGGATTTCAGACTGGAATTACAGGGAAGAGAATGAGAAATGAAACAAGTTAAGAATTCTCCAAGAGAACAATTATTGCAGCTGTTTAGTTTATGTCATCTTTGCTGGTAGGGCATCTTCCAACACATTGGACTGTTATATCTGGAATGTGTTACTTTGCTATCCATAACTAGCGAAGTAAGGAATTCGAAGATGGTAATTGGGTAACAAGTAAAGGCTCTGTAAACAGAAAGTTCAGGGTATACTTACTTTCTTCTAATCATTAAGAAGAAGACTGTTAGAGGATGAGGATTTGTTTTGCTGCCTCTCCTGTTAACAAGCACGTACATCGTGAGTTCCAAAAAAAAAAAAAAAGCTGGTTATAATGTGCATTTTTATGGATGCTCTTGTCTTATCCATGTATATGAATGGGTAAGTCATTTAATGCTGTATGTGACCACAGAGTTTTGTGCCAGTGTTAACTTCATAGGGGTTCTCCTTGCCTCGCTTGATCACTTGATGGTCTATAACCTGCAGCATTCTCTGTACCTCCAGATCTGCTTTTATATCATAGGTGTAAGGCCAGCACATGGTTCCTTATTTATACCACTGAATATCTGGAGTAATTCCACTGATTTCAGTGATGTTATGTCACATCTAAATTAGTAGAATTCGGTAATTTTTTTAATTAAAATTATTGTCAGAGATAGCTAATAAAAAAAATGGCAAGAAAACTGTGTTTCATTTTGTACTGGAATATTAAACGAACCTTTGTTTTTAATTTTTTTGTCTTAATACTGTTTCTCTTTCCTCTTATACAGGAAGGGACACCAATGTGTTAGTTTATATTAAGAGGAGGCTGGCAATGTGTGCAAGAAAGCTGGGAAGGACCAGGGAAGCAGTGAAAATGATGAGAGATGTGAGTCTGGATTTGTTTCGCATGTGATATTTAGATAATAGTAGCTAAAAAGCATACCCATTTGCTTTACAAGTTTAACATCCGTTCGTGCTGCACGCAGCACTGCTGATGTAATTTTGTGTGGATAATATGCATTAAGATTAAGCTAAAAGATCATTTATTTGCTAGGTTGCAAAAGCAATACTATGAAGTAATGAAATATCAGATGGACAGTTGTCCATACAGACTGTCTTTCCTATTCTGGTACATGTGCAGTGGAGTACAGTCTTTTACTGTTTGATCGTGAAGTTCCTAACATTTTTTCTGAAGCATGTTATGAATGCTGCTAACTTAATAAACAGGTCTTAAGTATTCTGTTTGCTCCTTCCAAAGCTGCAGTTTGGCTCTGTGCATTATTTATATTACACTGTTCACACCCAAGGACAGAGTTACTTATTCATGCAAAACCTATTACTGGGTAGTCCAGCCCAAGTAATTAATCTATAATGAACTGGTTTCCCTCTGAGATGCGGGATGGCTATATCCCTGTTCTAGTATATCCCTGTTCTTTAGGCAGGGGAGCTGCCATGGTAGTCTTAAATCAGTAAGCTACAAAGCTACAAATTTGAAACACCAAACAGTATCTATTTTGGGGACGGCAGGAGGGGCAGCTGCCACGTAAGGCACTGTATGTGTTTCAGGTGTGTAAAATGCTCAAGTTTAGATATAGCTGCAAATGCCCAGCATTTCTTCAAGTGAGATCCCTTGGATGCAGATTAGGAACAAAGTTCTTTGAGGCAGTGACTTGCCTCACCTGAAGTAAGACGTCTGTGACAGAAGGAGGAATGGAGTCCTAGAACTCAGAATAGATGATGCTGGGCTGCATCGCATCCTGGGCTGCATCAAAAGGAGCGTGACCAACAAGTCGAAGGAGGTGATCCTGCCCCTCTACTCTGCTCTTGTGAGACCTCACCTGGAGTATTGTGTGCAGTTCTGGTGTCCTCAACATAAAAAGGACATGGAACTGCTGGAACAAGTCCAGAGGAGGGCCACGAGGATGATCGGGGACTGGAGCACCTCCCGTATGAAGACAGGCTGAGGAAGTTGGAGCTGTTCAGCCTGGAGAAGAGAAGGCTGCATGGGGACCTAATAGCAGCCTTCCAGTACCTGAAGGGGGCCTATAGGGATGCTGGGGAGGGACTCTTCATCAGGGCCTGTAGTGACAGGACAAGGGGTAACGGGTTAAACTTAAACAGGGGAAGTTTAGATTGGATATAAGGAGGAAATTCTTTCCTGTTAGCGTGGTGAGGCACTGGAATGGGTTGCCCAGGGAGGTTGTAAGTGCTCCATCCCTGGCGGTGTTGAAGGCCAGGTTGGCTGAAGCCTTGTGTGTGATGGTTTAGTGTGAGGTGTCCCTGTCCATGGCAGGGGGGTTGGAACTAGATGATCTTGAGGTCCTTTCCAACCCTAACTATTCTATGATTCTATGATTCTATGATGGTAGAACTGCTTACCAGTTTCCTGTGTCCTCCTTTCTTACAATTGGTTTTCTAATTCCCACAAAAGTGAGGTAGAGATGAATCTAGCAGAAGGCAGAGTTCTGCAACTTAAGCTGAAGGACCTAGATTTTAAATGCACAAAATGGAGTCCCAGACCATAATGAAGCACCTGTAAAATGTGCTTTATGCAGCTCAGATGAATGGTCCTGAAATTGCCTAGTGAAAAGGGAAGTTCTCACTGCAAGTCAGTGGGAATTTTAGTGTAAAAATCAAGTGACTTCCTCTGGAGCTGAGACGCTTGCATCAGTGGCAATAGGGCATGTAAGTCTGCAAGCTTAGAATCCAGCACCCAGCATCTTCTCCTGGAACGGGGGCACTCAGGAATGTTTCTTGAAAACATTGAGCAGAGATCATCATAGTAATGCAGGTCCTCCTCCTAACTAATCTGCCAGATGGCAAGTGGTGAGTAACTTTGTTTCCTGTCTCTATCTGGGGGTTTTCAGGCACACAACTCTCACTCCCCAGAATCACTAGGCTAGATATCCCAGGCAGAGGTGCTGAAAAAGAGCTTGTCGAAAACCCAGCCATCGTACAGCTAGGAGTGTGAGAAAGAGGGATGAGGAAGAACGACCTGGTTTTGCAGTCTTGTGGTCCGATGGGACGATGTTGATTTCAAAAATGTTGGGTTTGGTCCAGCCAGCTCTACTGATCCTTCATGAATTTTGTTACACAGGCACTCTGGGACAAATACTGAGATGTTCAGGGACAAACACTGGAATTCTAAGTTCTGGCATTAATATACAAGAAAGATAAAATTTTGAATTCAACATTCAAATGTCACACATCATAATTATGTCAACTTCTGGAGCTAACTATGGGCTGCTGTATATGTTTTGTGATTTGTTGATAGGGCTATGTGGAAAAAATACTCTGTGAAGCCTTCTTCTGCTGATGTCAATATGTGTGGTTAATTCTGTATGCAGAGCACTGGATTCAGAGAACTTGCGTGGTCCCTCTAGGGAAAGTCCTAGGTTTCATATGCAAGTGAGACTCAGAAAGTTTTGATGTTAATGAATGGCTCACTTTGTCACTAGAAAGAAAATTGTGTATGGTTGAAGTCAGGTATAATGTGGATCTCAAAAAACAGAGAGCCCAAGTCATCATTTGTGAGACACTCGAAGGACAGAAAATGATCTTCTCAATAGGAATGTTTTACTAAAATGAAAGGACTGGATGCAGGACAAAGGAAGTATAAAGATAGAATTTCAGGTTCTAGAGCTTCAGCTCAGCTCAGTATACTGTGTATTTTTCCACATGCAGACAATAAGCCAAATTCTCAGAACTGAATTTAGATACCTCTAGAGCTCTTCATTGTGAGCAAGCAGATCTGAGAATTAGCAGGTCTCTAGATGACATGTAAAAGCAGCAGTATTTCTGGGTCACAACTCCAGTACACTGGGAGCAAGAGTGGGGTCAAGTCAGTTTTGCAGATGCTTTCCTTAGGCTGACTTGGAGCTACTTATTTCAGATGAATGCATAGCCTCAATTTCTTTATAGAAGATGTAAATAATACACTTATGAAGAAGTTTGAAGAACATGAATATGTCATTGAATGTTTCTGTGTGATTGATGAGGGAGGAGATGAATTTATTCACCCTAAAAAAAATACGAAGAACATGTTGGCTGGGGACTGCTGAATCATCAGGGGACAGAGGGCGGAGGCCCTGTTTGTGTTTAAAAGATTGAAAACAGGTTTCTCAAGACATGGAACAAAATGGAAATGAAGTGTTAAGAGGTTCATGACACCATCTGGGAAATATTGGGATGTAGTGAGTCTTTGCCACTTTGAAAAAATAAAATATTACAGAGTGTTTAATTCATTGCATACATGAGGCCATCTTGAGGATATTACTGATGTATTAGATTGTCTTACTTGAATTTTATGTAAGAAAAGACTGAGATCCTGCTTAAAACACCTTAATGGAAAAAAAATGAGTTGTTGGTGACTTAGATAAGGTTTTGATTTTATGGTTATATGAAGTTGGTTTTTTTTGTTATATATACTGCTGATAAGAAAATCATATTTTAATACTATATTGAAGAAATTTCTGGTGTCCTCAACATAAAAAGGACATGGAACTGTTGGAACAAGTCCAGAGGAGGGCCACGAGGATGATCAGGGCCTGAAGCACCTCCTGTATGAAGATAGGTTGAGAAAGTTGGGGCTGTTCAGCCTGGAGAAGAGAAGGCTGCATGGAGACCTCATAGCAGCCTTCCAGTATCTGAAGGGGGCCTATAAGGATGCTGGAGTGACTCTTCACTGGGGACTGTAGTGATAGGACAAAGGGTAATGGGTTAAAACTTAAACAGGGGAATTTTAGGTTGGATATAAGGAGGAAGTTCTTTCCTGTTAGGGTGGTGAGGCACTGGAATGGGTTGCCCAAGGAAGCTGTGAATGCTCCATCCCTGGCAGTGTTCAAGGCTAGGTTGGACAGAGCCTTGGGTGACATGGTTTAGTGTGAGGTGTCCCTGTCCATGCCAGAGGGGTTGGACCTAGATGATCTTAAGGTTCTTTCCAACCCTAACCTATGATTCTGTGGTTCTGTATTTAAAACCAGTTTATTTAAAACTGTTTAAACCCAAGGGGTTTAAAATTTTAAAAAATAGGGTAGGAATTTCTGTTGCTTCTGTGATTAATTTTGAGATAGTATTTTGTTGTTGGCTTGGCTGCTTGGATGTCATCTAGTTGAGTTGAATTGATGAGAATTACAAACCTGAAATTTTTATGGAAGCGTGTAATTGCATCATAAATAGGTGTTGCTTTTGCTTGTATTTTGTGATGATGATTATTTACTATATTTTGCTATAGAAACCAGCAGCTGTCATTTGTATATATTGAGTTCACTTGTGATCTCATTTTGATTAGTGTATTGTTGGAAGAACTCCAGTCAACAGAGTTACTCCAGTTTTATTCCTGTTTCTACAGAGTATGATACAGTCTGTGAGGGAACTAGATCTCTTTTACTGTCCCTGAGGAAAAAGGCTATAGTGCTGTTTGTTTTATTTGTTGTGCTGAGTATGTTAAAAGGATTTAAACAAGTTTGTTCTAAATGACATTGGCAAATTTGGTGTATGCAGAGGTGAAAGGCCTTAATGATGTCTGTGGGGAATCCCCAGTATACCTCGGTGTTGAATCTTTACAGTGGACAGCGTTGCAAGCCAAGTAGCTACATGCTGACCAGCAAAGGTAGCCTTTTGTACCAGCTGCTCTCTGCTCTTTGAAGATTCCCTCACCATTTCAGTGACAGAAAGCACAGGTGTGCAGGGCTTGTGTTTCGTGGGTTTTTATTGATTAAAAAGCAAGAAGATGTGGAGGGTGCGCAAAGGCACTTCTCTCTGTGGGCAACTGCATCAGTGACTGCTCTACTGAATTTAGGAGAAATGACCCAGTATTTCCCTCCATTGGGTTACTGGAATATCCAGGTGAAAATGTACCATGCAAGAAAGTGAATTACTAAATTAATTCAAGCTTCAGGGGATTGTTCTGAAGGACTGTGGAACAAGCTTTCATTGAAAGGTGATGCACATTTAGGAAAGCGAATGGTGGCAGGCAGAAGGCATGCTAGTAGACAGAGTGAACAGAAGCTCTTAATTGCTTCCCCTGTCAGAGAGAACATGAAAGAAACTCATTCTGCAATGTCTTTTATCTCCTATCCCATAGCCCTGTGCTCCCCTCATGACTGTTTTATAGTCTTAACAAGTATACTTTTCTGAGACACAGTGGAATTGCAACTTGCCCCATGCTTTGCAGCTTTATTTGCAGATGAGTGAGGTTTAGGGAGAACAGTGACTTTCTGGGTCTCTTCTCAGTTCTGGGCAAGGATAGAAACAAAAATGCTTTATAAGGGTCAGAAAAGTACATTTTATTTCTGGGATCAGTCACATCTCCTGAGAAATTACTCTTCAGACTACAGGAAAGGATCTAGATGTCTAATTCTGTGTACCTAGCTCTGAGAACTTTGCTGAGGGTATTTCAGTTAGATGTATTAGATGTTAGATGTTAGTGTTCATCTTGGTACCCACCTGCAGACTCTTGAGCGCATACTTTGTGCCCCAGGAGACACCAGGGAATTATCAGTACCTAAGCAGCTTCTACTGTTAGAGTGCTAAATGGACATCAAAGAGGTGCATGGTAAGTTCTTTAAATAGTTGGGCTGCCCTGAGCATTTAAAATGGTTATATCACTTGAGGGCTTCAAATGGGTACTCAGCCATACTAAACCAATTTTAGCAATATGGGTGAGTTGGGTTTTTATCATTTTATGACCGGCGGTGTTAGCGATTTTTTGCCAGTGTGGTGGTTCTGCAAAGTTAGCATACTTTCCTGACAACCTCTTTTGCTGGGCTTTGAATAGGGTTTTCTGTTCAATATTTTCTTCAATTCTGTATCGTTGTGTGCATTGCTGATTTCCTCTTGGGTAAAAGGTGCTGGGACAGTGTTCTGCACCTTGAATTATCAAGCTGTGTGAAACAAAGAGATTACTAATTGCTAATAAAGATGTAATGATCTCTAGCTCTTTAACAACATACTTGTATTGCAGCTACTCTCTCTCTTCCAAATACTTCTGTGCTTGAGGCAAGGATTAGCGAGTTAGATTATTTGGCTTGTGTTACACAGGCCAGGTTAAGCAGGCTGCTCTGCTTGAGTGGGGTTCTAGTTTTATTAACATCTGCAACAGTTATTTAAAGTACCACTTATTAAAATTTGAAGGAAAAGTACATCTTAGTTAAATGAGACCAAGGGTTATCTTGCAAAATTTAGAAGAGTGCTATTCTTGTGCATGGTGATGTTTGCCATTCTACAGCACAGAGTAGTGTCTTTAGTTAATTCTTGTTTTGAGACCCAAGCCCGGCAATAACAGCAAGTGATAAATGCAGTGTTTAACATTTCAGAGTTAAATACTAAGTTTAACATTGCCAAGTTTAACATGTCTGTATATTCAAATGTGGTTTGTTTTGTCACAGATTCACATGTTACGGGCAAGGGCAGGGGGGTAGGTTGGAACATTCCTTATTTGAATGAACTCAAGCAAAATGGAGACTACTGTGAGTCCCCTGATGGTGCTTATCTCTTCCTTTTACATGCACATGACGCAGGTGCCTCACTTTTGTCATGACTGTGTTCCTGCACAAACCCCTCCAAAACTAGAAATTTGATGACTACTACCTAAACCCGTTAATAATCATAGAATCATAGAACACTTAAGATTGGAAAGGACCTTAAGATCATCTAGTTCCACCCCCCTTGCCATGGGCAGGGACACCTCACACTGAACCATGTCACCCAAGGTTCTGTCCAGCCTGTCCTTGGACGCTGCCAGGGATGGTGCATTTATCATTTCTTTGGGCAACCCATTCCAGTGCCTCATCACCCTCACAGTAAAGAACTTCTTCCTTATATCCAATCTAAACTTCCGCTGTTTAAGTTTAAACCCATTACCCCTTGTCCTATCACTACAGTCCCTGATGATGCTTCTCATAGAAATTAAGGGCTTCCAGCATTGTGATTCTCTTAAAATAGAATGTATTCACACGGTCTTGGTAGGTGCCCTGGTAACTTGGACTCCTTTTTTGTCTGCCCTTTTGCATTACTCCATGTTCAGGGGCTTTGTATAGTCCTTTAATTATGCTCTTTCATCTCTGGAATCTCCTAGCTCATTTTTGAGCTACTAGATAATTCCCTCACTTTAATTTTAAAACCTACTTCTGAAAATATGGCAAAGTTTTGCAAAAAATGCTTTGGGATGATGCAGGTAAAGGAATATTTTTGAAGTGGGCCATGAATAATGACTTTCTTGTGCTTTATAAAGTTACTAATCCTTGATGTAACAAACGTTAGAATTTATCACTGTTAATTACTTTTGTGTGATGTGATCTTTTAGTAGTAAATGTACATCTGGAACAACTTGTGCTCTTCTGGTTTCATTCCACATCTGCCTTTAAAATTCTCTTTATTCCTGAAATACATGCACTTTTACAACACAATCTGAATAACAGCGTTTTCATAATTATGTTCCTTAAAGAACTCAAGTCATACTCTGAAGACTTTAATCCTCCAATTAAGAGAGAACATAAAGGCTGCATGTTCTAGCATATTTCCTTAGACTTTACATATTCAGTAAGATATTTTCCACTTTATTGACTCATTGGTAACCCTACATTAAAAACAAGTAATATTGTCTGTGGATATTACAGAGCACTAGGACTAAATTCACATTTGGCAAATAATAAATGGAATGTCTGCAAATTTTATGCATGTGCCATTCCACAGTTAGTGTAGACTGGATCTGGGTCTCTTTTCTGACACTCTGAAGTTCAACCACTAGATGACATGTCAAATTCCCTGAATTCCACATACAGATGAAAATATGTAGGTCCTACTGCTAATCTTTTCCAAGCCCCAAAAGAACAGGATCTGGCAGATTTCGCTTCTTAGTTCCAATCTTCTCAGAGCTGTGGAAGAGTAACTGTGGAGCTGCTTCCAAAAAAAATAGTGATTATTTGCCAAAAGGAATGCAGCCTATAGAGAAGTGTGTTAAATATTAGAATACTACTTTTGCTGTAATTAAGCAGAACTTTAATTCAGGTAGGTCCAGTTTATTTCAGATCATTTTCCAGCTCAGAGAGCTATGAGGTGTCTGTTTACATCACATGATCTCACTCACAAAAAGCCCATGCTGGAATGAGTTGCAGTTTTCAGGCCAGGAGTTAGTCTAATTTTTAAGCATCTGACATTGTTAATAGAGCCTTTTTGTGTGCCAGCCTTAGGCTGCTGACGGTGCTTCTGTTCTTGCCAGGTGAGCTGGCCAGGAGGAAAACTTAAGCATTAGTGTGTCAGAGAGTCAATGTGTACGGACATGTTGCAAATGCCTCAAGCCCAGGTTAATCTTCAGTCAGAGCTTAGGCATCTGAAAGCTCAGCTGTAGACAATGAAGCCCACAGAAATTGAGGTTTCTGGTTTTCTACTCAGAAATGGCTTAGAGTTATGCCTTTTCTCCCTTGTCAGTTAACAGTTCTTACAGATTACAAGTCATACCAGAAAGCAGTTATGTGAAGTGCTTGTGAAAATAACAGTGCTATCCATACTGTGTGCTTGATTCTTCAGTGATGGTAGACAGCTGCAGCTGGAAGATGGCAGCTTCAGTCACTGCTCTTTTAGGGGGCAGATTGTACCATTTGAGATGCTCACTGTGGGAATAGATACACTAGGAATTAAGGTTGTAACAGTTTCACTGATTGCACTGAATTTTCCGTATCTGCGTATTGTTTTGTTTGTTCTTTTTAAGTTGAATTCATTTTTCATGTTTACGAATGCACTCAATTGTATACATTGATCTAAAATGTGCTTGCTTGAGAAGATATAAGTAACAGTGAATGGTTGCATGCACTGCCCAGAAAATATGTGACCGTGCATATAGCCATAATGCAAATGGAGAATGAATGTCTCAACACCAGGTTATAAATAATATCATTCATTTATCCATCTCTGTGTTCCCTTGAGTCCAGTCTAGTTATAGTCATAAACTGTAGCTTAAAGCTGTTTTCTACACAAATAATGTATCATAGCTAATTGATGCATGATGTTAATGTCAGCACAGGGAGAAGAACGGATGCAACAGTTAAGGCTACATTCCTTGAAAATGTTTCAAAAATTAGATCTAAATGAGAAAGTGCTGGTGACTGAAATATTCTCAGGGAAGGGAGCCCTCTTCATTAAACTGTTCTCTGGGAGATAAAGCTTGTTCCCGATCCAATAAATCAGATGTGGCTTTCCTTGTACCGTAAAGCATTTTTTGTGATCATCACGTTTTCATATTCCATCACAAAACCTTTGAACCTGAACTCTGTAATATGGGTTGGAGTGAGACTGGAAATCTGATCCTTCCAGGACTAGTGATAAGATACCCAATTGTGTCAGACTTACTTCGAGAATTTTTCTGCAAACTTATACTCCCAAAATATTGTTTATCTAAAAAAAATATAAAAGTTATTAATTGCCTGCAAAAGCTACCATTTCTGTATATTTGCAGCACACCTGATGAATCTTTTAATGAAAAGCATTTCCACTTTATACACAGGTACCTATTTTGCCCCAAAACATGCAGAGCAATTAGAACAGAATGTGGGTTAACCCAGCCCCAGGTCTGAATTTCATCACTAGAAGGCCTTTTGACCAATACAAGTTTAAAGTAAAAGCCTTGTGAACATAGTTTTGGTATGATATGTTCAATAGCTGTTTGAACATCCTTATATTGTAAAAAGGGAATACATGCATAGCCATGTGGTATCTGTTTTCATATGGTATGAAAATAAGCTTTGCTCAGTGAACCGCTGTTCTTTCATACCAGCTCAGAAACCAACTAACTGGAATTTTACAATTGTCCCATACTGTGGCAGAGGGGATGGAACTAGACGATCTTTAAGGTCACTTCCAACCCAAACCATTCCATGATAATGAATCTTTTAGTCCTAAGTAATGTTCACATGAAAAGCTATAGCAGCTGTGGTGAGAAATCCCGAGGGCTGAGTTCAATGGCTGTCTCTTGAGATCTTAAGGCGTGGAGAAAGATGGTAACAGAGTCTTCATCTTTTCTTGGAGTGCAGTGCTTGCCACTCGAAAGCATTTGTCAGGTTACAGTAAAGACATAATGAGAATTAAAATTGATAAGCCAAACTATATGGAAGCTTCTGGTCACTTCAGCTTTTAGTCCAGTTGGTCACTGTGTTTACTGGACAGAAAATAAATGTTTGGGTGCAGGGTGAGGTCTGTGCATCTTAAACTGGAGTCCACATTAGAGGTCTGGGGAACTCGAGGGTGCATTCTTCATACTGTATTCAGGAATAACATGCCCATCTTTGCATCTCTCTGTGGAGTATGAGCCAGCCTTACTCACCATCTGAAGGGAGGGGAGCAGGCTCATAGCCTTCTCTCCTTTGCTCCTCAGAATGATTCAGTGTGTGGCCTGCCCTGACTACTCAGCAGGCCTATGTTGCAACCTTTGTGTCATTGTTTTATTTCCCCAGTGATATTCTTCCATCTGAGTGGCTTTACTTTCTGGGAAGTTTCTCAAAAATCAAATTTTTACTGTGACTGAAAGTTATTTGCAGTGAAAACTATATACTCTGTATCTTGAAATGACAGAAATGAGTTCATGTCCTCTCTCTTTTTTTAATAGCAAACATGCTGTCGTTTGTGCACAGTGAGTGTTTGAATAGCTGAGTGGATATTTGGAGGTGTTTTATTTTTGCAGCTACAATATCAACTGAGTTCATAGTAACTGGCTGTAGTTCTTAACATTTGACCTTTCACAGATGAAACCTCTATTAACACTTGTCAGTTTGAAGTCCTGGCAGTCCAAAAAGTGACATTTATTCTGCTGGTGTCTTAGGCAGGGTTTATCACTCTGACAGAACCTAATCAAAATAGAAAAAAAAGAATGATCAGTGAGTGATGTCTGTGTGAAATGGAGAACCAGAGTAAGAGCTTTTACTGGCCACAATTCATCTATAACTAGTTGCTGCTCTTCCCTTTTCTTCAGTGGTGGAGAGAACTTTATTCTGCCAGCCATTATTCCTTCTCAATGAGCTGGGATAATTTTCTTAATCCCTTGGAAGGGTTTCTTTGTAATATGTTCATTCTGAACTTTAGATCACTGTTCACGTAGGGCCAGGTTCTGTCATGCTTTTTCCTGCCAAATAGTAGCTTCCTCTGTTAAAAATGCAATCATGAGTAAGGACAGGGATGAAGAGAAGTAGGCTGTATGATGGGTCCCTAACTGATGAATCCAGCTATGTGAATTTTCACCTGCAGTTATTTTTTTTCATGAGCAATGACTTAAACTTCTTATTTTATTGTCAAATCCTTCCCATTGCCTAGAGGAGCACTAAGGCCTGTGGTCTGTTTTTGGTAAAATGGAGGAAGACAAAAGCCTGCAAACTATGCAGTTTTGTTTGTGTTCTTTTTCACAAGTTCAGCTCCTACCATTGGAGACAGGAGCTTGATGGCCATCCCCATCTGATGGGGCCATTTGGCCATTTTGATGGCCATTAGCATCAAAAATTCGGCGAGCTCTTTCAACTCCTTGTCTCAGTAATCATGATTTCCACCAGAAAGTTATATAATCAGTTGAACAAAGGACTGCCGTCCCTGCCTTTGATACTTTAATAATCCTCAAAGTGCAGCAAAGTCAATACTATCCAAAGAGCCAAATTAGACAGACTTATCCCTTAGTGTCAGAATAGTTCTTGTATTAGCTTATGCCAGAGTGTTAATGCTAGGAAGAAATTCTCTGTGCTTCGTATCTGTGATTACCTGTTAAGGTCTCTTCCTTAATAGAGTGAAGAAGGTTTAGTGTGTTACCTGTTTCTTATTTTCTAAGGTTCTTGGTGACTCTCCACCCTTCTTATTTCTGGCTTTTTTTGTTTATGTTGTCTGTTTGTGATACTAAGATTTTCAGATTCTCATCAGTTTCTGTATTTCTGTCTTCAGAGGTAGGTTCATTAAGTGACAGATGTTTCAGGTCCAACCTGTTATTTTCAAGTGGAGCAAGGTTGACCTTGAATCATTATCTTTACTTCACTTATTACAGTATTTCTGTTCTCGTAAACCATCTCGGAGAGATTGTGTATCATAGTGTCTCCTGCAAGTTCCTGAAGAACAGCAGTAATATCAGCTCCACAAGGTGTGGAACCTTTTTGTGCTGAACCTACATCATGTTAAGGTATAAGAACAATAGAGGACACAAGGAAGCAAGGATCTTTCAACACTTCAGTTCTTTAGAGAATCATTCTGACAATAAAAATATTATTTAACCAATTCTGCAGTAAAAACCATGGCTGTTTCTTAGTAAGTGTGGCTTCAAAAAGTAGTTGCAATAGAGTATCAGCTTCAGTCATTTGAATCTGTGCAGACACCAAAACTGAGGATGTCCAAGAACAAATCCCTGGTGTCTCTCAAAGGGTTAGTTTGTAAAGTAAAGGTACTTACATATAAAAAGATTAGATTATTTTAACTACGCATTTCATTCAGTTTGTCATGCAACATGGATTCCTAGTTATAGTGTTAAACTTTACCCTTCTTATTACTGGCCACAATAGTAGTTGTGTCCTAAAGTATCTATAATTACAGATCCTAGTAGCACATACTTTATAATATAGTCGCATATGTGTAAGCTTCTTCTGTTTGTTTTACAATGTATTTTATGAGGTTGTCTATCAACTGATACACTAGAGGGGTGCTGAATTACTCACTGTTGATACACAGAAGCTACGTTGTTGAAGATTCTTTTTTAGTACAATGAGAAGAATCTTCTTTACTGTGAAGAAGCCTCTTAAGTCTCTTGAAGGAGATTTACGTATTCAGGCAGCTGTGTTCCTGGATTTGAATAATTACATCCTTTGCAAAGTATGTCTTGTCAAGAAACCTGACCCAGTATCCATTAAAAACTCAAGAACAGGGGAACTGAGGGGTTAGAAATTGGCTGTGGTTATTTCAGTGCATTTTGAACAAGTCCTTTTCATGTTAGTAATCTAACCCTTTCCTATGTTACTGATTTTAGCTGATGAAGGAGTTTCCTCTGCTCAGCATGTTCAACATCCATGAAAACCTGCTAGAGGCTTTGTTGGAACTGCAAGCATATGCAGATGTCCAGGCAGTTTTAGCAAAGTATGATGGTAAGTTCATATATATTTATATTTTCTCTATATGGTAAGCACAGAAGCAATGTTTCCAAGTCAAACTCTTGATCACAAGCTTCATGGATGCTTTTACACAGTCCTTAATCAAAAAATTAAATATTATGCATTTTTTTCTGGCAGACCATGCATAATTCATTGTACAGCATAATGGAACTCACTGGCAGCTCTTCAGTGCTCTTTGCTTTCTGTTGATGTTTAGAAGTTCTGTTAGGTTCTGCAGACTTTTTATTGCCTGCTGTTCAGACCTTGTCTGAAGGAAGGATTATCAGTTCCCTTGTGGACTTTGATATGAATGTTGACTTACTAGCATACAAGTGTTTTACAGACGTTAATTGATTTAACTTTACAGCACACTAGTGAGTAGCAGACTTCATGTCTTATGGGAAAACTTGGAAAGCTCAGAAGATTAGATGAACTTTTTGCATTAATTTTCAGCATTTTTCAGTAGACATCGGTTTATGCAATATTACATCACTCTTTATGTTCAAATCACATCTCCTGCTGCCTTCAGTTTTAGGCCTTTGAACCTGAATTCCTGACACTAGGGCCTCAAGCAGAGAAAGGATGGCATAAGAAATGCCAACTGGCATACTTTGTTTAGTTTACGTTAAATGGGTTTTCTTGGTATTATGTAAAAACTTTTGATAGAAACAGGAATATAATCCA
The DNA here is from genome assembly GCF_037157495.1 of Lathamus discolor. NCBI lineage: Eukaryota > Metazoa > Chordata > Aves > Psittaciformes > Psittacidae > Lathamus > Lathamus discolor. The sequence continues at coordinate 17,535,850 of NC_088884.1, forward strand.
GTTCCCTTCAGCAGCATTCATCAACTTGCATACTTTTCTGCCTCTCTTAACTACCTATCCCAGTCTTCAGGGCAGTGATGGTCATGGTACATCTCCTCATCTGCTTTCCAGCTCCTATCTTACTAGACATTCTTTCTATGTACTCTTTTCTCTGTGGCTTCTGCATCCTCTTCATTTAATTTTTCCTTCTGCATTGCCTGGGTGCCAAAAAACTGAACAGTTAGAGCTTATTATCAGCCCCAGTACTTGGCCCCATATTGTCACATGGAACAGTGGCAAGGGGATGGCACAGAAGTTTATTGGGGTTCTGACACCTGTGTACTTAATGAGCAAAGAATCTTTGGAGGGTATACCAAAAAAATTGCAGAACCTTTTAATGAGTATGTACTTACTGCTTTCTTCTAACATCTTAGGCTAGCAAGAAATCATTGGCTTGATACTAACAATCATACTGCCGAATTTCAGACCCCTGCAGCAGACTGTAGCAGAGCTGAAGTTGTTTAGCACAAGATAAATAAGCAGCTGATTACAGGCAACTGTAGTCACTGCAACAGTCCAGCCTGCAATGTTTTAAACTCTTTCTGGAATCATTCTAAGCAGAGATAAAAATGTCACCCAGGTCCTTGAGTACTGCCATCCAGTAGCAGTAATGACCTTGGGAGAGATCTTGGAGGTGCTTCGTCTGGTTGAAGCAAAGTGGTTGAAGTTAAAGTGGTGACATCAGAGCCTTTCTTGTAGCATTTTGTGTGTCAGTATTCCTGTGACACAGGTGTAGATCCCCATGAACTTTATTTTGGCTCATTAAGACACAAGTAAACAGAAATGCCCATTTTTCTGCTCCAGGCACCACAGGATCTTGGCATCTTCTAGTCCGTAGTGTAGTTATGAGATAATAGTCATGGGAGATAACAAAACTGTGACAGAACAGGGAGTTAAGCCATGCCCTCCCAAGTCTCAAACTAAACTCCTGTTCCAGCTTTACTTTTACATATTAAAGCACTGATACGTAGTTTTAAACAATACCATGGTGGCACTTAGTGTCATGGAAGCTGCTAAAACTTGAAGGCATGTTTTGTTTTCTTAAAAGCATCTGATCGAATCAAAACTAAGGTCATGAATATAACAAATGAGGCTTTTCAAAATAAAACTCTTCTGACTTTGAACCTCAGTTTCAACTCATGCTTTGTCATGTAGAAACAAAGGTGTGTGCATACACTAGGTGTATACAAGGACTCAGCAGTCTTAACCAGTATAACCCTTATAGTTCATGAGTCTCAGAAGGCCCATCTCAGGGAGTCTCAGCTCATTTTAGAACTCATCAGCTTCATGTGTTGTAAGATTTATTAGAATATAAAACAATGAACTCATTTATACTTTCCTATCTGTGGTTTCTGTTGGTCCCACTCCACTGCCTTTTTTTGACTAAGACCAAACCTGATTTATTGTATTTTGATAACATATGAACAAATTATTTCCTTGAGCAGTCTGCCCCCACCCTGGGCTAGAAAGTTGGATCACATTATGTGAAACCTCAACCTCTGCAGGCAGACACACTGCTTTACCAAAAGCCATGTGTTAAATTGTTTATATATTATGTACCTGGCAACAGAGCTGATGTCCATACTCATTATTCATGGAAAAAGGGCCTCATTAGCCGGACGGCGTGCACTGTTGCTGAGCTACATCATTATGGTTTCGGAGTTCAGTGTCTGTCAATAGAGTGCAGATGACCTCAATACTGTTGGAATTCTGAAAAGATTTTTGGCTCTGATTTAACACATATCCACGTTATTTACAGCAGAAATAGTTATGGCTGCTAAATAGACTGTTCCTGATGGAATAAGCTTCTGGTATTCATAGTAGATAAAGTTTCTCTGCTCCTCTATCCTTGCTTTTTAAACAGATTGTTTTCCAGGGGAGTAGGTCTACTTGTTGTGATGCTTAGAGCAAATGATTTGTGAATTTCCCTGGGCAGCCAGTTGCTTTGATTGTTATTACCTGTAACCTGGGCAGTGTGAAAACTCAGACCTTTCTGGAACTGAAAGTCAGATTTTTAAAAAATTGGATGCCTGTGTATTTAGTCATAGTGGTGCAGTGGTTCCTCCCTGAACCTGTTCTTCCTTTCCTTTTTTTAAGTGACAGTGTTTTCCAGTGAGACTGTAAGCCTTCTGGTTTGCAGGAAGAACACCTTATAGAGATTGCCCTTTCACTTACGCCCTTGCGAAGAAGGGTGAAGATTATGTCACCATGTAGACAGAGTGCCAAATCCAGAATTCACTTGAGAAGATAATTGAGACCAAAAGATACATAGAATGAACATGGAGTTTAAATACAAAAGTTCTCGTTCTGCTTTAGGCTCTGATACTTTTTTATTTAGTAACAGCTTACTTCAAAGAATCCTACTTTAAATTACTGTCAAATCAAAATGTAGGCCTTTGAAGAAACACTTTAGAAACAGTCTTCTTTGTCTTGGAATACTTTCAGTTTAGTGAAATCCAAACAGTTCATGTTGAGAAATCAGTTCTCTAAAATGAAGCATATTCAGGACTACTCTCCTATCTCCAGTCCTTCTCTGTCCAAGTTCTTCATGTCGTTACATACTTACAAAATGTGTAAATTCTGTTTACATTGAACTTGAAGGTATTCCTTTTGTAGATGGTTGCAGATTGATGAGCTAATTGCATAGAGTCTTCAATTACATAAGCTATGGTTTCTAGAGGTTTTGTGTGTATGCATGTATTTGAGATCACAGCTCCACTCAATCAGTTTCATTGCTTGTAATGATTATGTTTTATATTTTGAGAAGATGTTCTACCTGGTGGACCTAACTGAGTAGATGTCAAAAGGGGTTTCCTTCTGAGTTAAAGATGTAGCAAGTGTCAGGATGGAAGCAACCATTGCCTTATGCATACTATTTTATAATTTTGTTTCTTTGAAAGTGAGACCTTAAGAGAAAGTTTAGCTAAGGTTATACCAAAGCCTAGTCTACCTTCTCCAAGAGATGCAAATCAAGTAAAACCTCCACTTTGTGTAACAGCAGTACCAGGAGATTCGTTTGTCCTTTTTTTTTGTTTGTTTTCATTGCATCTTTTTCAGCTTCTGCTTCTAAGAACTCAGCTCTTTCCCTCATGTCAAAATCACTTGTCACTTCAACTAGGTCTCTGCATCAGCTAGGTGTCTGTTCATACCATCTGGTCTGGTTTTTTGCCATATGATTCTGTGGGTTTTTTGTTTTTTCCTGCTTGTGAAAAAGCACAGAAAGTCTAAACTAATTATACTAATCTTCCTCTTTCTAATCTCCTATGGGAGAAATTATTCCTTCTCCTCTATATCCATTTAGGACTGAAATTGGTTGAATCAAAGGGGCTGACATCTGCTTGGTCACTGAGATAAGCACCTCAGCAAAAGCTGCATGTGAAGTGTTTACAACCAGCAGTGACCATCAAGATCTTTCTATAACTTAAGAGTTTTAAGTTTTCGTTGTGGTCATGGCAAAATAAACAGTTTTTGTTTGTGTTGAAATGTTCTCCCTCTCCTGTCAGGGGACCAAAATCCAGGCCCTAACATACATAGATATGTATTTGTGTTTGTTTTGGTGTGTTTCCCACCACTGAGGAAGAATGTCAAAATGCAGAGAATCAGAACTGCTTAATTTTGCAAGCACAAAGCAAACATTAGATTACTCTGTTCATAATTTTGCTCCCTCCAGCATGGTTTCTACCACATTTTGTGGAAAAATGCAATGACTATTCTCATGGGACATAATACTACACAATACTAGATCTTTTTGACAAAGTGTTTGTCCCCTGATGTTCCGTTCATACTTTCCTTTATTTAATTCCATCCCATTGCTCGCGCTTTTCAGCTATTTGTATCATCTTAGTTCACTTTTTTTCTTAATATTTGTGTCCTCATAGATGACTGCATCTCTCTTCTGTCATCACTGCTCTAGCCTGTACATACTTCTTTGCTGGAGCATTCAATCTTTCACATAAGCAATTTTTCTACCACCTGTGCAAGAGCTGATAATCTAGCCTGCAAGTGCAGAGAACTGGGAGAGTTCTGTGCTGACAGAGCAAGTGTTGGCCTATCACTTAAACACTAGTCTACAGAAAGGCTGAAGGAGAAAAACTCAGAGCTGGGGTTCATCCTCAAGTCACAGCACAATATAAGTCCTGTATTCCAGTGTTTTCGGTTTCACATCTTCACAGAGCTTCATCCAGTGTGTTGATATACTTTCAATTGCATATTTGGAAATATATGAATGATTCCAGCAGCTTAATGTAGTCTCTCTCTATTGCTATGGAGAAGAACTAGCAGTTCTTGCTGTGCAAATTATGGCCTCATAACTACAGCTGATTTCAACAAATATTTAATTTCTGTTAATGCTGATAAAACTGTTCACCTATCTAAAGTTAAGCCCATAGAAACAGGTATTGTCGATTTGGGAATAACATACACTTTGGGGTCAAATTTAGGAATAATCTCTGGTTAGTGACTTAGATTTTGCATTTATTAATGTCTAACGCAATTGCAACATGCCTGTCTTCACATTTGGGGTCTTCTGATGGCTTGGGTAGGGAGTGTTACTTCAGTCCATATCCAGATTCATAATTTCTTGATTCAGTTGCTATTTTATAAGAACAGTAGATCCCATGACCTATTTAGATGATATATGGCATATTGTGGGTATCTTGGATCAGAGAAGTAGCAATATTATGGTTGAAAGTCTGTATCCGTAGCATCTTTCCATTAGTTCACTCTCATAAGCAACTGCTTTATGAAGCAAATGACAGTAGCAATTAATTTTCCCAGCCATCCCCATAGCTGACTGGGGCTACTCAAAAGAAAATGCTAGTAAATTGAGCCTAGACTATTTTATATACTGTTAAAGATACAAGCAGTAAGGAAAGGGAGCCTTTTTTAGATTGACACCTCAGTTCTTATTAGGCAAAAAAATGTCCTAAAGGATTTGACAACAGAATAGCAGGCATATCTTTCAGCACATTGTGGGAGCTCACAAGTAATCACAGGAGGGTGGGAAACAGTATATGTGAAGATATTTTGCCAGATGGCTCACAGAGTCAGACACAGTCATTTATGAAAAACTTCACTTTGGTTCCTGACAGAGGACCTATTCTAGGGCTAGTTTAGGCTTGATTCCCTTCCTAAATGCAAGTTGTAACTGAACATAATAGATTCATGCTTTTCTCTAAAACATGAGGGTCCAGTTTTGGAGATGAAGCCTAAATTACATGAGGATTTTGAAGTACTGAGTGGTCAGACTATAGCTGAACTAAATACTTACGGTCTAATATGGAGCAAACAAAAAGCAAAACACTTTAGGAATGAGGCAGGCATGGACCTACTGAGGGCTATCTCCACAGTAATTTAAACATTACCATTTGTATGTATTTCTTCCATTTCTAAGGGACTGTAGATTGTCCTCAAATAATTGCTGCTTGCTCATTAGGAGCATAGTACTGGAAGAGGCCTCCTGGGTGAGTAAGGTACCTTATGGTTGCATTCACTATATGATACTACCACTTCCATGAGCTGAGCAAGCTCCATTCTAGAATCAGCTATGTTGTTTGCCCCACCATTCTACCTGGAAGTCTGCCTCAAAAATTCCCTTCTCAAAAACGTTCTTTTAATCTCCAGCCTAAATTCCAAAGTGTTTACTCATATGCCAACATTATCCTTTACCTAAGCAGCACTTCTCGTTTCCTGGTGTTCTTTGTGGGTATGCCTAGGGAACAGTTGTATTTTCTCTCAGACATTATTTCATTATTTCAGTCCAATCTTTTCGTTTACTTTTGTTGTTCTTGACCATGGGTGATCATATTTGAACACAACATTCCTTGAGAAATCCCATTTCTTCTGCAGGAATGACTCGTGGTGTTCCTGAGCCTTATCTCACCTCACCACGTTGTCTTTCCTTACAGATGCCAGCAGTTCATTGTGGATCATCCTGCAACCTATATGCATAGATGTTTCCAGCTCAGGAGCACTTACTACCTACTAGAAGATACTGTTCTGTGATAGAGTGTTCTGATTTAATATACTTAACCCTGTATCAAGCTCAGTTCCTACTGTATGATATCTTAATCTCTTAGCCAAGAATTGTGCTAATCTTCACAACTTGAGTCCATGCAGCTTCCACTGCACATTCTCCATTCAAGTATCAAGTATCACGATCTGATGCAGAAACTAGCTTTTATACAGAGGGGTTTTGTGTGTTGAGTGATCTCATTGTTTAACCTCATGGATTGTGTATTGTGGCTGAATTGAGATTTTCTTGCTGTCATTCTCACTTTTACTGGCATACCTGCTTTCATCTATGAAATTGAACAAGCAGCTTTCATTGGCATAGGAAATCCTCTGCTACATCAGTTCATACTGCAGACCTCTTGATTCCTCCTTGTTTTCAGCTCCTTCTAACATAGAAAAGTGCAGTGGTCTCTTGCTGCATTATTTGAGGAAGTCCAGGCAAACATTCTCTTGGTCCTTTTTTAATATGTGGAGTTTGTCTTTTGCATGGAAAATGTATTTCATAGAATCATAGAATCATTTCCAAGGACTTCTAGGAAGATCTCTTGTTCTGTGCAAAATGTTGTGAATGTCAGATCCTGAGCCAACATTACTAGGTTTGAACTGATGGAGGGGGAAATATTTCGTGTGAGGTAATTGTGGCTTGATGGCCTAGAGAAACACTTGCAGGTAAGAGGAAAATAAAGTATTCTATAAACCAATTGAAAACCTTGCAAATGACAGCACATCTTTAGTTTTCTTCAGGTTTGGGGTTTTTATTTTTTTTCCTTTTTTCTTTTCCATTTCTCTACATTTCATTCCATTTATGATTTGATTAATGAGTTTTGTACTGAAAGACAGAGACCAGTATGTTCTGAAAAGTCGTTTCTGTTTACTGAAAATGACTTTTAACTCCTAATGTTAAAGAAAACCCTGGTATAAGCAGAATTATTGGAGGTGATTATAAATATTTTCTCCTCCTGTCATTGACAATGCGCTCACATCTGTGTCTGTAGCTAGCTGCTATTAGGGGAGTAGTTAACATATCTGTCACCCAGACTGCTTGGCATGCTGTTGATTTTAATTACTTTAGTCACTACAATTACATACTCCAGTGAAATTATAATTGGAATATATTGTAGGGGAGCATCCAACAAGATCTTTGCATCTCATACTTGAAGTGCAAGTGCATAAAAAGACAATAGAGAGGATTTAACAGGTAGCATTTTCAAAGTGCCTCAGTCATTCTGGCAAAGTTTCCTGTCTAACAAAATAATGTTCTGCTTGGTTGCTTGATTGTTAATAAGTGAAGGCTGGTGACTGCTGAGATAGAACTTCCTTGTCCTCTTTAACTGCTTTTTGGAGCCCTGTCTTGCAAGGCACTGGGGTTCAGTAAATAACAAGGTTCCCTTAACCCTAAAGTTATCTAGCTCTATGATAATTTCATCTTTCTAATCAACACTAATGACAAACTGAGGGATAAATAGTTTCTTGGAAGAATAGTTAGATTAGCTGCTCCTCAGTTTTACAGTGGGCCTACTCCAGTGCCTTGTGTATATTTGCTATTTACTATAGGAAGCTATAGTATTGCAGTGTGCAGAAGTGTTGGCAGAATCCAGCCTTTAGTGGGGGTTGGTTTGGAGGATTTTTTGTTTGGTTTTTATTTAGCTGTAATCTTTAACTTTTTCATGCTGAAATATTTCAGTCACTATACAATAATGTGTCTGCTGGGTAGATTACTAGTGTGGAAGTTAATTCTCTGTAACAGTGGGAACAAATGTGTACCTTTGGATGCTTTGCGCCAATCTGTTGGTAGAGAACAGATATAAGTTGAACTGATGGATTAAGTCAGGTTTATGGCTCCTGTATGTCTCTGAAATAGCATAAATGTCCAGAGACTGGTAAATCTTTTGTTCCAAGATTTCCTTAAGAAGCAAAACACCTTATTTTACTGTTGATCTTTAAGTGCAATAAATCTAATGGTTGTCTGCTTACAAGTCAAATCCATTATTACTTAAATAGCTGTCTTAACTTGTATAGCTGCCACATACTCATATTAGACAACTACTTCTGCGTGAAAACAAGAAGAGATAATAAGATAGCCCTCAGCTATTACTTAGATGTTTTGTGGACTATGGAAAAATTAATGTATTCCAGGCTACCTGTACCTTTATATATGAAGTGATGAATTCTTTCATTATGTCTCTGTCATGGCACTCTTTGAATTAGTTCTCTAATGAGCCCAGCTGCTGCTTAAATAGCAGTTCCAGTAGTCATTAACACAGGTTTTAAAGCCTTCATATTTGGTGGAAATTCAAAAATACATGTGATGTGGGAGTACAAATCCTAAGATCAGAAAGTATTCTTAGTTCACATAATAGTTTTGTGTATGCCATGCATACTACAAAGTATCAGTCACTTTTATTTCTGAAGACTTTTACATTTTCACTTGTTTACTTTTTTCTTTCTTTTCAACAGATATAAGCTTACCAAAATCAGCAACAATATGTTACACAGCTGCATTGCTCAAAGCCAGAGCCGTCTCTGACAAGTAAGTGCATAAGAACCACTGCAAAATTCCTGATTTAACTTGAGATTTCTCATAGCTGAGCCCACACCCTAACAATCTGCTGGCTTAGCAGGAGAATTCAGTCCTGCAGTAAATTCATAAAATTACTTTATATATAAGAAAAAATTGCAGTGATCAAACATTGCACTTCAGATATTACAGAAAAAAAACAAGAGAAATAGCATAAACTCAGTTATTTTTTTCAGTTTTGCATATACTCTCTGGGTGAGCTTTGGCTTCCTAGATAGTATAATGAAGATGCGACTAAAAGGTGTTGTGTGGCTGAACCTCTTCAACTTTTTATAAACCTCACCACAAAAAGGTAATAAATACATGTGGATGCGCTGGTAGCAATGTCATTTTGCAAGTGCTGTTAGATGATTGCTTGTCTACTTGAATAGTAGCAGGTGGATTTAGTGTTACTATGTCAGGGATTCTGAGAGGTAGATGATGTTCATATTTTTAGAGACACAAGTATCTGCTCATTCCTGTTATGTTTTTCTCTTGGGTCTCAACCTTCCAAGGTGCTGAGCACATCTACTTGATGCCTGTGGACTTGAGAGCATTGGCCCACTCTGAAAGGGTGCTCAGCTCCTTGTGAGATGGAGCTCAAAAATCCCAATTCTTCTCTCAGATGCCTTCACACAAATCCCAGGCAGAGTTGTGTCTATGCACCCGAGGGTCGAATGCCTCCCTAAAGTTGGAAAGCAAGTAGGGTGGAAAGCCATTTTCTTGACTGACATCCTGATAGTTTTTGCTTTTAAAGTGTATGTACACATCAAGATCTAAGTAATTTTCTTTCATTCTTTTTATCCTGTAGATCGCCAGTACCTACTGCAACATCTTTCCTCCCTACACAGCGACTCCAGCTTGGGAGGGCAGGGCTAAGGTTGTCACAGCTTTCCCTGTGGTGTCTGCCTGCCAAGTACAGCTCTGGAGTTAGCCGTGGGGTGTGAGGTGAGAAAGAGATTGCATGGTCTGGTTTTTCATTCACTGGGGCAGATGATTTGCCCACAGTTTGGGCATGCTACCCTCAATGGTGCTGCGGCCAGTAGACCACCCGCTACTGCTGCTGCATCGTGCTTCCATCCCAACCTGACCCAGGGGCATTGGGTTGGGAACCTCCCTAAAACTTCCCCAAACCTGTTTTTTAGTAGAAACCCTCCAACGATAATTTGACATTGGGTTTTTTGGTTTGATTGTTTCTTGGGGTTTTTTTTGCTTTTCTTTTTTCTACAATTTCAGCCCTTATTATGCCCCTTAGTGAGGTACTTAGAGCAAATTTAGAGTAGTGACAGAGAAAGGACTGTTTGAACTGAATTTCTTCCATGATTACATGCAGATATGCTTTCCACTTCTGCTGGGATTTTCATTGGCCTTGATGTAATAGATCACTCAGAGTTTCCACTTGCTATGGAAGTTTGGAGAGCATAGGAAATGGACTCAGTTTGGTTACATGGGCCCATGTTCTAGATTCCTTTTGTTGCTTCTTACTAGAATTTCTGACCTAATGTATTTGTTTCTTTGCTTTTGCAGATTTTCTCCCGAGGCTGCCTCAAGGCGAGGGCTGAGTACTGCAGAGATGAATGCAGTAGAAGCTATTCACAGAGCAGTAGAATTTAATCCACATGTGCCAAAAGTGAGTATGGAGAAAGCATTATTGTAGCTTTAACACTGATGAGGACCTGATTCCTGATTTCTGTGTTAGATTAACGAGTGATGTTGTGGAAAGGGGAGCAAACAATGAGAAGAGAAAGAAGCTGATAGTATGCACAGTTTTTTCATTTGATATTTCACATTCAATGTCTTCTACTCTGGACTGTGCAACTTGAAGTTTTAGCTGAAGCGAGTCCTTTACGTGAGTAACAATTACGTGGTGGACTGTGGTAGTAAACACCACCAAATTCTATGCTTCAGGACAGAATCATACATAAAGACAGATCGTTATTTACAAAATAGTCATTAAAGATCTTCTAGTTGAAAATAGCATGTTTTATTTGTTTTGATGATTACATGTAAGAATACATTTTTGGCATGCTATACAAAGGAACCTATGTTTGGAGTTCATGGGGTGCTTCATAGAAGTTGCATTAGTAATTCCTTATGCAGCACCCTGTCATTAAGTTCTGAGAACGCAAAGCTCAGAGATGAAAGATTGCTGAGAACTGCAAAGTAAGAAGAGGGATTTATGTTCTAATGCCCTAATCTCCTCTCTAGATATGTATCTTAGCAGTAAGAATCTTACCCAGAGGCTACTAAAGGCTAGTGTACATTATTCTTTCATCATCTTATAGTATTGCTGTCTGTAAGTTCATTATAAAGGCAGACTAGAGGCACATGCTTTTTGGCCCTTGGACATCTGCCTCTGAACCTCGCCCCACAAACCTTTGGACTGGTATTGCCCTTTTAAAGTAAGCAGCCTCCACTGGAGTGCAGAAGACTTTATTTCAGTCCTTCTCTGGGTGAACCTTTCTGAATGTTTTACTGAAGCCCAGTTAGAGTATCTGTCCTTGCTGTCTAAAAAATTGGGTATCTGCCAAGCAAAGATATCAGTTTAGCCTGTCATGAGCAGCCCTTGGGAGCCTGTTTAATTTTCCTCACTTACCTCCATGCTTTTGGTAATTCTTTCCATCAAAATCTTTTCTAACAGCTTACATACTAATGATTCCATACGAACTCACACAGTCTCCCTCCTCTTTAAATGAATGGTATTGCATTTACTTCTCTCATCACTGGATTACTTGTTTCTGAATGGGGGTCTTTTTGCTTTAAGTCAGTTATACTAGTCTGTCTGTTTCTGGGACTGATTAATTCATTGTTCAAGGACAAAGATCATTGGCTGCAGTGGCTTCCACTTTTGTACATGCTCCTAATGTCCATCCTGCTATTGTCTCCACTCTCTACACTGCCATGAAACTGAGGCTGTCTCCATTTGCTACCTTTTTTCTTGTTCTTCTTCTGTTTATGCTAAAGAGCTTGCTTTTCTTTAGTTTGACTTCCTTTGTAAAATCTGCCTCTAAGTTGTGGCAGTTGCTGCATAACCTCTGCACTCCCAGATCTCCAAGATTTCCTGTAGGTCAGTACTTTCGTTCATTGCTTGTGACCTCTTTCTGACTAGCCAGGTTCTCTCTAGGTGGCTTTTCAATACAAGGCTGAATTTCCTTTCTGACAAGTATCACTATGTGTGAAATGCAGAATGTGTGTTCTTTTTGGTACTTCGGGTGTCAAGAAATTCCAGTGCTCTTCCTCATTTAAGATTCTGAGCTTTTCTGTCAATTTATATTGTTAATAGATTCCCTCAGTTTTTCAAACTCTGTCACTTTGAAATTCCAAACCTTTGTGAAATATACGAATTATCAGGATAACAAGGTAGTAATAGGAGCAGGCTCCAGGGGGGTTTTTTTAGTTCATAATTTAACATTAAAACAGTGTAGCCTAATACAGATTAATATGCAGCACTACTGATTTCACACTCATTTTTTCTGCTATTAGCTAAAAGATATTAAAGTGGCAAAAATATTTTTTCATTATAATTTTATGCACAATATGGATGTAACACCTCAATCTCCACTCAATTATCATTAAGCCGTATCCAATTTGTTCTTAATAAAATGGAGATAAGTTTTAGCAAGCAGCATCACAAGAAATCTAGCAGTGCCACAAAACTAATACTCCTACAGAGCTTCTTTAGGATTTAAACACTAATGAGTCTCTTGGTCAGACTGAGGAAGAAACAAAGGTGACAAATTACTTAAAGCACTTGCAAAGTGCCTAGCAGAAGCTTTCGAAGCAGAGAACTGCACAGTTAAAGAGAAAAAATACAGCTTGATATGTTTCTGGTTTGTCTCAAAAAGAGATTTTACCATTTTCAGTGCAAATCATTAAAATTTAGAATTATCACATAAAAAGATTATTACTGCATATGCATTTTCAACACATTTAACTGGAAAGGGCATATCTTTGCTAATGAGATTCTGGGAGGGAATGCAGGGGAGACACTCTGAACACACTGAGATGTTGCTGAGCTGGATTTAGCAAGAAAGGGAGACTGGGTCTACCCTTGCGACCTACTGCAGGTTTGTGTAAAACAACCATGGGATTCTTACAATGCTGCTGATTTTTTTCCTAGGAGATTATGGCCAGATTGCAGTCCAGTGCTGATAGTGATGTTGCAGAGGTCAGATACACTTCTTACACTTTCCTTTGAATGTAATCTAAAGATGTAGACACCCCTTAAGAAGAAGAAGTTTAAAAGTCCCAGATTTCAAACTTCAGAGGTGAGAAACCCTGCAAAAACACCTACTCCCCACGTGGGAACCAGTGTGTATGCATGGTCCTGGGGTCTTTCCAGTGTGTATGTCATGAAGATGTTGGCACCCACTTTCACTGATTCTAGATGACTATACATCACATTGGGGTTTATTTTCTGTCTGCACAAAAATGCCGTCTGCAAAGACCCAGTATGGCTGACAGTCTTTCTTCAGGCAGCCACCTTTCCAGCAAATCACCTCCTTTTGACGCAGGTTTTTTCTTCCATTTCTGAGTGCATTCCAGTGGTAGTTTAATTCCCAGAGATAAGTCCATTAAGTCTCAGCCATAGGTGATAAATTCTCATTGTTTTTGCAGTAAAGTGGAGTCAAGATATGACATGTGGAGGTACTAGAATTTGATTTAAGTGAACAAAGGCAGTACAGAGCTCAGTGCAACCTGCCAGATCTCTCCAGGAGGCTGGGCAACTGGCCTGGCTGTGCTGTTTCTGGAAGCTGAGCTGTGCAGGGTAAGGCCAGCTCAGGTCTGTCAACTATGATCTCCTTCTTGACTGCAGAGAAAATGGAACCACTGTCAAACTGATCAAGACTTCTCCTTCTGAAGACATGTAATCTGTAAAAAGGTTTCTGTGCTTGAAAGTGGCTCAATTTTTTATGCTGTCCCAGAAAAATATCTCATAAAAGATACTACATATATCTACAGTTTGTCTTGTTTGTTACTGAAAACTCTGTCACAGAAAATTGCAGCTTTATACTTTGGCAGAAATTGCCTATGTGAAAAGAAAATGCTTCACCAGGCAGTGTTTTGAGGGTTCTTTATAATAAAAGGGGGACATAACCACTAGCAGATTGAAGTCAGCAGTACAGCAGGAAAGATAACAAAGGAAAGAGCCCTGAATTTCACTCTAAGAAGAATCCCAGCAAATAGGGTCATTGTTTGTGAAGATTTGCCTGATTTTTTTTTCAACCATCTTTGTCATAAGTGAGATTCTATGGATTAGCATCCTTTTGTTTTAGTGTTGCACCATGCACTGTGGAGTTTTGGTCCCAAGGAGATGTGCTGATGCTGTCTGATAATGTGCTGCTCAAAAATTTAAGAGCTAAACAAAAAGAGTTTTATTGCCACTGAAGCAGTTGGGTTATCACTGTAATTCCAGAGCGTTTTATATGACAGAGTAGTCATCCTGCGTCATGGAGAGTACATAATTTGTGGAGTGGGTGGGAAAAAAAGTATATGTATATATGCATATAAAGACTTCAATTTTATGCATATGTTGTGTTTGGAGCTTCCCCACTTATATGTAATGCAACTATCCCAAGCTAATACTGATAAAGTTCCACAGCTGTTTCTGGGACATTCCTCAATTGCGGAACACCCTTTCTGAACTGACTTGCAAGGCTCCCTCCCTACATTCAAACTCGTGAAAAGCACCCCCTCTTTTCTGTGATCTGTGAGACACAGGCTATTCAGTGAAGTCAAAAGGAAAGCAGATGATGGGCCATATGTCTGATTGTGAAGAGTGAGTCACAAGCGTGCTCTGCACACAGTTTGCTAAGTAAGTCAGGAGCTGAGTTGATTTAAAGAGAGTATCTGCTGAATTGTGCTGCATTTGAATCAGACAACTTCAAATTGATATTACTTTAAGAAATGCCATTTTCTGTCTGTAGTTTCTTAAAAGGATGTGACAAACCATTGACTTAAACACTTTCAAATATTTATCTGTTCTCCATTTCATCCCTTCTCATTTATTTCTTATTTTATTTTTTTTATAAGAACTATGCCTGTATGCGTGTGTGGTTTCTAGTAAGTTGTGGTTGCTAATAGAAACAAATAATGCAAACAAATTCATATACCAGATGGGAAATGAATCTGTTTTGCACACCCCATGATATTACAGAGAAACTATTCCAGACATGTCTGAGAGAGTTTTTAACTGTTCAGTGAGACAGTGATTTGGTTTTGTATCTTCAGCAAAAAGGCCAAACTTCTTAGTTACCATCAGTCCAATGAGAACTTGTAAGGTGACCTAAAAATAGCTTCTCTGGACATGTAGAAACCGGTATTTTGGAACTGGTTTAAGCTTGTGCTGTTCATCCCTCTGGGATAAGGAGAGTTCCTGTTCAAACAATGTTAAATTCTCATATTCTGGCCTGGGGGGATGCTGTCACAGGTGCAGGGGTGACTCTTGCCTATTTGTGGCCTGAGCTGTAATTTCAGAGGCAAATTGCACAATTGAGGAAAAGAAGGAAACTTGCCTGAGATAGGTTGATTTATTTCATAAAAGGATACTGAAGTAGCTCATTAATGTGGAATGTTAAAAGCACTCCCAGAGGAGCATTAATAGCTAGGGTACTGTCAATATTGTGAAATAAAGAATGTATATTCAATCAATTCAAGAAATAGAAACTCCACCATGTTGCACTTCCTGTGCGCAAGGTCCATTGTCATCCTCCAAATGCTCATTAAAAAGCATATTCCCATAAGTGTACAGAATGGCTGTAGCTGAGCAGTATCTGTTAAAGTGTCATGTAACTGTCCCAGAAGCCATCCATAGAAAATACTGTGACCTTTGTCATAACTAAAATACAGGGTTTTGACAGGAAAAAGTTTGGGGTGAGAGAAGAGAGAGACCAGAAAAACAAAAGACAACCAAAAAAAGCCAGGCCATAACAACGCAGTGGAGAAAGGCTGATTGAGCCATCTGTTGATGACAGGAAATCATTGCACAACTTCAGTATTCATTCATAACTTGATTAAGACTAGGTCATTCTGGCTGAAGTTTTCTACAGTCTTTCCTGAGGTGATTACTTTTTAAAAGAAACATGATAATCCCATATGGTTTTGATACACTCTCTCATGTTCTAGTTAAACTTTATAATCACTGAAAAACCAATGCAGTTGGAGATAAGCTGGGCTTGCCATCTCCATTTCATAAAAACAGACTCATAAAAGGGTTTTGTTAGAAGGGACCTTAAAGCTCATCCAGTTCCAACCCCCTGCCATGGGCAGGGACACCTTCCAGTTGCTCAAAGCCCCATCCAACCTGGCCTTGAGCACTTCCAGGGATGGGGCAGCCACAGCTTCTCTGTGCAGTCTGTTTCAGTGCCTCACCACCCTCACAGTGAAGAACTTCTTCCTAATATCTAATTTAAATCTACCCTCTTTCAGTTTAAAGCCATTCCCCCTTGTCCTATCACTAATTGTCCTTGTAAAAAATCCCTCTTCAGCTTCCTTGCAGGCACCATTTATGTATTGGAAGACTGTTACAAGGTCCTGCCTGAGCCTTCTCTTCATTTCCTCCATGATGGCTGGCTCTTCACGAAGTTTCTCATTTAGCCTGTTACTTGACCCTCCCTCTGAAGTGCAACCATGCATACATTCAAAGCCCTGTCAGAATGACAGAGAGCTCACATCTTCCCTATGTATTGAAAAGATAGTGAAGTTTTATTACTTCAATTGTAAAGGTCATTATTGAATCTGAGAGGATGCCAGTGTATCAGGAGTTACAGTTGATAGGGTGTCTGTTATGTGGTGTAGGTTGTTTTCTTGTAAAGCCAGATGGAGTTCATACTGGTATTAATTTTAGTAGTATGGTAGGATCTTGTGTCTGTATTAATACTGTAACAACAAGGGCTGAGCTCTGCACTGAGGCCTTTGGAAATGTTGAGATATAAATAGTCGTATTCCCACCCTGAAGTCTTTGGGTGCTGAAGAGAAGACTGTACCTGTCTAGTGCAGTATCTTTGATTAAGTGCAATGAACAGCCTCTTGGAAACTACTGTCAGGTGTCTGTCTTTGGCTGATTTTTTCCAAGAGCTGGAGATACTTGTTGCATGCAGAATTCTGTCAGGACTGTGACTCACATGTTATCTGGGCAGCATGAGGACTGCAGCTATCATTAGATAGTTTGAAGATTGTTTTTTTTTCATTCAATTTCATTTTATTAGAATTTGTCTGCTTGTCCACTTCAAAATGTTTCATGGGCACCGTGCTGATTTCATGAACAGTCTGATAGAAAACCATCAGATTGCTGGCACTCAGTCCTGCCTGTCAATATCTGGCTGCCAGTAGCCTGCAGTTACTGTAAAAGGGGGCTGCCCTTGGCCATGGTATCTCCAGGTAGACCCTGTGCCCTGTCAGCGAAACGTCTAGGAACCTGAAAGCCATCCAGGCTCTGAACTCCCCTTGAAAATATAGCAATGCACAAACATACAATATTCTGGGACATCAAGACCATCCTAATTTTCATAGCTCTCCTTCCAAAATAATCAAGCCCTATGTACAGCTAGGTGCCTTTTGGTACCTATTACTCCTATTTAGATAGATAAGTTAGAAAGATGGAAGCCTTCAAGTGCCTTGTCAAAAAACAAACTTGACATTTATTTGCTTAACTCTATTCTGTACAAAAAAATTGATCTTTACATTTCTGTAAGTACCTGATGAAAACCGTACAGGGTGTTCCAGACAAGGTATCTCTGGAGCTGTGTACAGTTAGCATTCCTGCTGGGAATGCCTCCAGAATAAATTAATTGGCAGCTTTCATGGCCAAAAGGTGTGGCTGACCTGTGTGCATAAACCAAAAACTATTATGAGGCCCAAACGAGCCATCAATCAACTTTGTGTGGGGGTCTTCTTGAATGCCACTGAACTAGATTATATACTTCTTGTTTGTGGTAGCTGTGGTAAAGTAATGAGGGAGGGTTTTCTTTCTGAAACTGAGAAAAATACAGACTGAAAAATCAATGCAACTGAGTAAGGGCTAAGAATGATTTGCAAGATACATCCTTCCATCTGGTATTTCCATTTGATTTGTTTCTTAATCACTGATAACAAATAATATGTAAGAATCAAAATAACGTTTTCATCTCAATGCTCCTAGAAATAGAATATTCCTTCCTGGTTTTAATTTCCCTACAGATAGTGACATGGCTTTGAGTTTGTGGTTTCTTTAGGGTTTTTTTTTTTGTTGTTGTTGGTGGTTTTTTTTATTTGAGTGAAATATTTAAATATGAGTACTTACTTTCTCATTTAATTTTAAAAAGAAAATGGAAATAAGAGTTCTAAATTAATAAACCAGATACAAACATGCAGCTCTTGCAGCTGTATTCCATTCTACTCAACAGATATAATGTATGTTTTTAAAAGGCTGGCACATTCATTAGAGCAAACATAAGAATGTTTGCTGTATTTCTGTAAGCCTGGCAGCTCCCTCCCTCTTATCAGCTCTTTATGCTGTTCTCTCTGTCACTCTTAATCCCATGTCCTGCATACTAAATTGCAGCTTCCTGTGTTAACCCACCTGCTCTGCAGCTCTTGTCAGATTTTTCTGAAAGGCTTTAGAGAAAATTCAAGTGTCACGCTTAGTACTCCCACTGTTACTTCAGTTTCTCCTTCTTTAATACTGTTACCTGCATCAGAAACACTTGTGGTTTCGCTTTCGCCTTTCAAGTACCTGTCCATTTTGTAGGGTTCTTTGCTTTGACCATGGTCTCTTCAAATCCTTTACCTGTTAGCTCCTTCCAGGCTCCTTCAGGAAAAGGGTGACTAGCTCTGTCCCTCCATAACAGCATGCTGGTGGTGCTCATTTCCTTTGGGCCTCTCCTCTTCCTTTCCCCAAGTCTGATTTTCAGTTCTGATTACCTTCTTTTTCCCTCTTTCCTCCTGTTTTTCTGCACCAGCTCATCCTGTCCACAAAAGTCAGTGTTTAAGAGGAGCTGTGAAACATTAACACCACCCATGCCTCTGTTTCAGCTCTGGAGGCAGGTTGCCTTCTTGTCGGTGCCTGCACTGGGTTGTTGTCAATCCCTGGGTCCTGCAGTCCTCCTCCTTCCAAACCAGTGCGTAGGCACAGGGTAAAGTGGAGGAGCTGCACACTCACTCTCTTTATGCCAGTGATTAACCGTAACTTTACTTTCCGAACTTTGCGTTAGGGCCTGACAGGCTACTGCCTGACTTTCCTGCTGCCTTTTGTGTTCCTTTAAGTAGTCTGGTAGGGAGAACATTTTCTCTTAGGCATCATGAAAGAGAGCAACACTTTTCCTACGCTGTTCAAGAGCAGTCAGCACACAGCTGGGTAATGTTACACTTCTCAGAGGAGATCTGACAAACGGGAGTTGATTCAGTAGCTTGTGATGTCTGACTGTCCTTCCCTTCCCTGTAAAGCATGCCGGAAGGGGTACATCTTTCCACTCCACTAACTGGAGTGTAGTGCACCACCAGTGATGAGCTAATGTCTGCTGAAATGGTAGTGGTCTAGCTCATCCTACCTGGGGAAGGAGGAAAGATCACCTGCTTGAATGACAGCCAGGACCTCTGTCTTCTCCTGTGGTATCCGCTTCTGCTGGGGGGGATCCAGAAATGGGGAATATTGCTTGTGGGTTTGGTCACTTTTCGTTTTCATACCATTTTCAGTAACTATGCCAAGTAGCAAGTTGAAGATAAACTATTTTTCTGGAAATCGGTTACTTGGTTCATTTTGTAACTTCTTTACTTTGTACTTTGTAACTGGTTGGTGCCTACTAACCTTGCCTATTCATAGACCTAGCAACCAATTGATTGCAGTGCAGTAAAGCAACCTGTGTGCAAACTGTGAGCAGGGTGTGTTTGCTTATAGAAAGACTATGTGCCTCAAACTGCTTAATCTTAGTATAAACACTTTTAATTTAAGAGAGCTTTCGTAATTAGATTCTTTTTTGTGCTTTAAGCTCTTTATTTCCACCCCCTTTGATAAGAGAGACATCTCACTTTGAAATTCTCTGTAGTCCCCCTACTGCAGCTGAAGAGCAGAACATTAACCATCTGTCAGCATATCTTAGTCTTTGGGAATAATTCAGTAAGTATCTTCAAGTGCAGTTGGTGATGTTACACATTTGATGAAACGCTTATGAGTGAAAGTACTTTAGGGAAATAGACCTTTCAGAGTGCATTGTTGAATTGCAGGCAGTTTTTTGTGGTTTTTATTACCTCTGAAATAATTGTGCTCTGCTTTTTTATTACAGTATCTTCTAGAAATGAAAAGCTTAATTCTGCCCCCTGAACATATTCTGAAGAGAGGGGACAGTGAAGCAATAGCATATGCTTTCTTTCATCTTCAACACTGGAAAAGAGTAGAGGGGGCATTGAATCTTTTACACTGTACATGGGAAGGCAGTAAGTAATCCTCTTTCTTACAAAGGAGCTAATAAAATATTTTTATTGAATGTCATGAGAAAATACTAGGTTTTTGTGTAGTATGTGGGAATTTTGGAGGTCAGTTGTATCCTCACAGCACTGAAATATGGGCAATTAAAACTGAAAATGCAAACTTCATTTAATGAGAAAAAGGGTTGTGAAGTCTTTCATTGTGTTGTCTCTGTAATACTGAACAAGATTTCCCATCTGTACTGAGGCATATTGTCTTACTCATCGATAAAGGGATAATAATTTGCCTTCCTTATTCCAGAGTTGTAAGGATTTGTTTGTTATTATTTGAATTAACAGTTTGAAATTGAAAGAGGGTAGATTTAGATTGGATGTAAGGAAGAAATTTTTACAGTGAGGGTGATGAGACAGTGGAACAGGTTGCCCAAACAAGTTGTGAATACCCCATCCCTGGAAGTGCTCAAGGCCAGATTGGATGGGGCTTTGAGCAACCTGGTCTAGTCGTGTTCTTGTCCTATGGCAGGGGAGTAGGACTGCATGATCTTTAAAGATCTCTCCAACCCAAATGATTCTATGATTCTGTGAATGGTTTGATATTGGGAAATTACAAAAGTGCCATATAGGTAGATAAATATTAATGTGCAGTATAAGATATCACAGTATTTTATGGTGGGTTTTTTTAATTGACAAGCTGGAATGAGTCCAGTGGAGAATTACTAGGATACAAAGGGGACTACAACATGTGGTGTAGGAAATGACACTGAGGGAGCTGGTTTTATTCAATTTGGAAAAAACTTCTTGTCAGTGAAGGGAGGATCCAGTTGCTGCCTTCAACCACCCAACAGAAATGATGATATGGAATGCAGAGTCAAGAGTCTTTGCAGAATGGTGCAACAGAAAGACAAAAGGCAATACACACAAGTTGAAACATGAAATTTCATCTATACATAAGAAAAATGCCTTCAGAATGAGAGTAGTGATGTGTTGGAACAGGTTGCTGATAGGCTGTGGGATCTCCATCCCCAGAGACACTCAGAGCTCAGCTGGACATGGCTCTGAGCAACCAGACGTATATTTGAAGATAACCCTGCTTTGAGTTATATGACCTCCAAAGGTCATATAGTCTAGCCTGTCTTATCCTGTCTTTGATTTTTTTTTTTCAGGTTTCAGAGAACTAAAAAGTACCATTTATAATCAGCCTTTTTTTAATGCAGGTTTTTCTTGGTGGTATCTAGTTTCCCTTTTCTGCTCTGCTTATTCTGTTTTCCTGTTCTCTTTCTGCCTCTCCATGCCTTATTGTACCACTTGTGTTTTTTTCTTTCCCCATTTTCTGTTCTCATTTAGCTTTGATAGAAAAGTTTGTCACTGTGATAATTCCTACAGAAATGCAGTTAATACCTCCATTGTAAAAGACTTACTGTCTCAGTCACTGCATGAAATGGGCTGAACTTGCCTAATTTGCAATGGAGGCTCCCTGAGGAATCAATGGCTTTATTTCTAGGTGTATGGAACACCTTACTCAGTAATCCATACAATTGCCACCTGGGGTTTGCCCTGCTGCACTGTTCTCTGTCCTACCTGCATGCTCTTTTCCTGTCATTTCTCCCAGTCTATTACTTTCTCTGTCAGAGCTTCTTTCCCAGTGGCTAATTTTCAGTGGGTTGTAGTGTTTCTTCTCCTCAGGTGCTTGGAGAACTTCTTTACCCCTAGGCTCATTGTACCATCATCACGGAGCAGTATTTTGCAGGGAATCGCAAATTCGTTAGCTTTGTCACACTGGGAAGTGCCTAAAGGGCTGTTTAAAAGGACCAGCTTTTTGGCACAGGAGGCTGGCTGCTCTACAGTCCTCCTGCCACTAAGGAAATCTAGTCATCTGTGCCTGAAGACAGTGAGGGCATTCCCAGCTAAATACATTAACTGATTCTGCTTTTTATTACCTCCACAGCAATCTGAACTTGCACTTTATTAGCTAATATTTGTATAGTAGCCTGTAAAGATGTACATGAGTATTGTTGCCTAACCTCTAAAGAAAAATCCATAATTCATTTTGCACAGTGCCTTCAGAGAGAGATGAACAGTGCACCAGCCCTCAAGAATTTTGTTCAGATTTTGCTCATGCATAAAGACTCCCATGGGTTTTAATGATTTCACCAGTATTTAGTCCAATAATCATAACTTTTGGTTTGTATCTTAGTCTGTATACGGTTGAAATGAATTCTTTATATCACTCTCATATCCTTTACTTGCAAAAGGTTTCTTTGGCATCTTTGCACAATTGTAAGTTAAAAGTAGTGGAAACATGACAGAGAAATTGAATTTCATTAAATATTAGTTCTAATCAACAGTCTACATACAGCACAGGTCAGTGCCTTGGCTTTCTTCCTAGGTATTTATGCATTTGCCATGTCTTGAATGTGTAGTATTCTGTCAGTGTGCTTAAATAACCGCAAGTCTCATTTTAGTGGCTTGCATGTAGGAATTTAAAGCCCACATATATACACTATTTAGTTCTGACCTTGTGGGAATTGGGCAGAATTAAATACAATAAGTCAGCCACTTGGGGGTTACATTTTGAATGCTTTGGAGGAGAATAAGATCACCCCTAATTAAGACAACCTCAAACAAACTTTATGCAGAAATACCACTGTGATATTTAAAACCCCAAAATTCTCACAGAATGTTTTTCCCCAAATGCATTCAACAGTGGAGAAAAGGGAGGTTATAAAAATAATGATCATCATTGAACTGGAATGTTGGTTGTTTCCTGCTCTCTCTTCATTCAATCAGTCAGTGCACAGTTTTATTCATAGTACAACTGAAAAAGCCCAAGTGACACCATGTGAAATGTTGCCCTGGGTTTGGTCCAGGTGCTCTGTACAGGGGGTCTGTAGTCTCAAATGTAACCGGATTTCGAAAGAGAGTGAGGTGCCTGTTTGTCACTGTCAGTTTCTAAACATGTCATATTTCCTGTTGTGCGCATGAAGAAGAAAAACCTAGGTGTTCTCAAATGCTGCAGTAGCTCTTAGGACAAGCACACGGATGAATGGCAAACTGCCTCTGTGCTACCTGAATTGGTTAACATAAAATAGGATCAAGTGATACTGTAAAAGTAAGGCAGAGAAATGCCTATGCAAACACAAACTGATACAGATGAAGGAGAGCACTTTTCTTCCATGGCTGATAACATTGCTAAATAAACTGGTTTTGCTGTAAATATTCCATATTTGGTCTCACGTCAAAGATGGCTGTTTATATTCAGACAAATCTTTCCAGACATTTTTTCACTTGCTTTATAAAAGCAACATCTTTACCATCCCTTTTTATTTTTATTAGAATTGTAATACTGCTGTGATTCAAGGTGAGGCAGAAGAGGCTTGATTGTTCAAATATTAAGCCAAATTGGAAGGAAAAGCTTGTGCTAGTGATTTTGAAATAATGAGCTTTGAACATCCCTCCACATATTTTTACACAGACACTCAAATTTGCTGCATGTGAACATCATACAAGTCTTGGATTATTGTACTTCTGCTTGGCTTTTTGGGGTACTGTGGGGGGGGGGTTAATACTGGGACAGCATTACAGCTCAGGTTGTTTTACAGTCTTTGAGGATTTCTGCCTTCTTTACTATTGTTTGAAACACAGTAATTGAGAATAAATACACTCTCATAATTGCACAAAAAATACAGCTAGCATTGTTTCAAATGCAGTGAGCACAACTGAAAATATTGGGGTATTGTGTATTATAACCAATGCCTCAGTTGTCTTGTGCGCAAAAGATAATGACTAGAGTGTTGTCGTGTGGCAGTGGGCTGTACCTAACATCTGAAATAAACACTGCTCCTAGGACATCTGTTGAGGAAAATATTGCTTCAGTGACTGATGTTTATAGGAGTAGTGAGAATAACACCCTGATGACATTTTAACAGTGAGAATAATCTATAGGATAATGGAAAAGGATGCCTTGATTGCAAAGCTATAATTCAGTCAAGTATTCTGATGTTTCCATAAACCGCCCTCAGAAGGCCTATGACATCAGCACCATCCAGGTTTAGTAATCCATTTCCCTCCCTCTCTGTTATTATTTTCAATTTTTAAAATGCATAAGATTAAGTGGAATTTAATCCATGACCTGGAGATTTATATTGGAAACCTCACTTGATATGCTGCATTTAAAAAATGCGTGTGAGGAGCCTGGTTTTAATAATTCTGTATTAATCTTTGATAGCCAAATATAAAATGAAAACATGACTGTGTTGGAAAACTGGTTCTCTGGCCTTGAGTCATCAGTGTTACCTGATTTGCTGGAGCACGATGGGAAGAAGGTAGTGTTACTTTTTTCCATGCAAAACTTCAGTTTCACGTGATGCACAGAGTTTGTGAGTATTGGCTTGAATACACAAGCTCAGCTGGTCATTTTTGAGGGCTGTACCTGTTATATTAGATACACTTCTTTCCCCTGAAGGTTAAAACTTCTACAGACTAAAAGCGTCAGCAGAGTGTGTAAATTTGGCTATGGAATTATGGGCTCTGGTCATACAATCATTTATGTCTGTACTTGCAATGTTACCTCACTTGACACTCTTGAACCTCTTCCCAAGAAAAGAAACATAAGTGTTTGCAGGATTAAAAGCTCAATGTAGATTTGTATTTGGGCATTTCGTTAAGCAACTTCTGTTGTGTTTGCAACCAAATATAAATGTTGTGTTTATTTTTCAGAATTGTAAATATAGTTACTGCCTGTAAATATGTGACTGTCACACAGTAACTTATACACGGTGTTGTTTTCTTTCCAGCTTTCAGAATGATCCCCTATCCACTGGAAAAAGGACATCTTTTCTACCCTTACCCTATTTGTACAGAAACTGCAGATAGAGAACTACTACCATGTACGTCCAACTTCCCTCTTCTTACTGTTGACATAAAATAATTGTTTACCTGAGTCTTGCAGCACTGATCTCCAGTGATGCCTTTTAAATTGAAAACACTGGATTAGAATAATCAGTTCTCTGGGGCTCCCTTGATGGTTTAAGATAGGCAGCTCCTCACCACAGTTCGTTAACAGTTAACTATACTTATCGTTGCTGACAGTGTAGGGACAAGGAGAGAGATTAATGAAGAGGTAAAAATCATTTAGATCTTGATCTTCTCTCTTGTCAAGACACTAGAAAGTATGTCTGATCTTTCATCTAGGGTAACATCCCATCAAACCAAAAGCACAGTGGCACAGCCTTGTTAGTCTTTTGTACAGTTAACTCTAGTTACTTGAATTCCAAGGCAAGATCAAACCTGCTTGAGGACAACTGGATCACTAATGCAGCTGTTACTCTGACAGCTTATGCTTAAATAGCAAGAAAGGTTTTCTTCATTTAATGGTGCGTGTGCTGAAGAAACTGATGTGAAATTACCTCAGTCATTTATTATATGTGGTTTTGGCATATAAGAAACACATGTATTGTTTGGCATATAATAAACACGTATTTGTTGGCAGCAAAGTGCCAACAGCATTCCCAGTGCTCTGCAAGTTACAAAGATAGATCCAGCCCTTGAGAAGTGTTACAGTCCAAGTTAACAAGACTTAACTACAGTGCATGCAGTGAAGCACAGGAATGCAGAGAAAGAGCCAAAGCAGCCAGTCTTGCTAACAGTTATGCTTCATTCCCACATTTTCTCACACTGGGTCTTTTTGTGACCACAAATGGAACACACACAAGTGCAGGGGGGTTTGCAGGGTCAGGGTGAAGGAGATCCAAGTTGATCCAAGGAAGGAGATTCTTCTCTCACTTTCTTTATCCTGAAGAAGGAACAAAGAGAAATCCGTTCTGAGAAAAGTACAATGCAACTTGCTTCTGCTGTGCAGGCTGGTTTAGAGGGTATTATTTGCTCTTTCTGTATTCTTTCATTCAAAACCTCTCTGGTTTGGCCTAAAAAATGCATTGCCGCTTTATGTAAGCCTCCATAAGTGAACATTAGGTGAGAATAATACAGCAAAAATCTGCTCATTGCAAGTTTCTCCTTCACAGTACATTCTTGCTGATATTACACAGAAATCCTTGGCAACTGACAGTATCTCCCCACCCCATTATAATCACCCTAATTATAACAACACCTCTTAGAGTGCTCTGCTTGCTTTACTCAGAGGGATGCTGAGCTGGGGAGGGTGGAGTGTCAGGAGATTTAGGAATGGCAAAATCATGCAGAATAGCTCAGTGTTCTCTTTTTAGATGCAAAACTAATTGTTCTTGTCAAATTTTAGAAGCAAGGGACTCTTTTAACAGCATGCGCAGGCAGTTGAGTACTACCCTGGCAGTTACGGGAAATGCTTTTTGCTGCAAAATCCCTTGGGTTTGAGTAGGGAAAGGTTTTAACATACCATGACAGACACAGGTTGTTTAAAGGGGTTTTGCATACCTGTCCACGCCCTTTAATTGTGCGTGTTTTAAAGGAGAGTCATCTGGAATTACATCAGAACACTGAGATCTAGTAGGCTATCCAAATTAAAAATATCAATCACAAAACATTTGCCATGACTGGATAACAGACTGGAACAACAAGTCTGAGCCTGTGTCAAAAGCAAGTGCAAAAAACTGAACGCAAGAAATATACAAAGTCCATGATCTGGTATTTCCCAATCCCTAAATTTAATTTAAATCAAAGAGAAGCTGCAGATTATCTGGTTTTCTTTCTAAACTGATTGAATTATCAGATCAAAAGATCATATGTATTTTTAGCTTACAATATTTTAATCAAACTCTTAGAATTCCTGTTGTTAAGTTTTGAGAACTACGCTACTCTGGATGAATGCAGTCAATAATATTGTCCTGCCATGTTTCTGGATTACCCTGTGCTTATGTTGTTTACAAGTACAATGAGATGAGAGCTGGTCACTGAAGCAAAGAAAGAAAGTAGGCAAAGTGGGAGAATAATGTTTTGTGTGTATGTGTAGTCATAGGATTTGAGTATATGGGAAGCCTTGAGGTTGGTCCTGTGTGGGGAAAAATGTTTGCATTTAGCATGACTGTAGCTCCAAACTATGGACTGAATGAATGAAACAGACAGGTAAGAGTCAACCAGACCTTTTGTCAACCCAGCCAAATTTTCACCTTGAATCTGAGCTGCCATAGAAGCTAAAGGGATATATATTCTTGCAGTAAAATATTAATTATCCTCTTCTGGCCTTTTCAGCTTTTTCAGTGCTGTTTTCTCCAGAGCCCAGTGAGCAATTTATCATACCAGAGTCAAAGAAATTTCTGTATTCCTCTTAGTGTAGACTAACAAACACCTTAGAAAAAAATCTCACTACTAATTTAAATCCAAGGTTTGAACACTTTAAAAAATTGTGTTACATATGCAGATAATTCTGAAATCCTGAATTTAAAGTATTTGTTTATATGTCCTACTTTTTAGTTAACTTTTCTTGGTTCTGCTGATTAAACCCTCATAATTTACTGTTGCAAAGACTGTAGTTTTACAGCCTGCTTAAACTGATAATGCTTCTGCAAGCTTGGTCTCACTGCTGCTCCCAGGTGTATGTTTCCATGCAATCTCTGTATCAGCATTAGCAAACATGGGGCTAGTCAATGACCTGGATTAAAAACCTAGTATTTTATTTGTGGGTTCATTGTTACTGACCAAGGAAGGCAAAAGTAATGTGTATGTAGGACCAGAATAAGCCAGAAATACGATCTTTAGATGAGAATTATGTGGCAGTGTCTGACTGATACACCAATAATGTTGTCCTTTGGTGTTTCAGACCTTCTATGTATTTTTGCCTTCGAAAGCATCTTTGAGTGTCTCTGGCTGTTTAAACCACATCAGAATGTTGGTTTGGTTTTGGTTAGGTTTTGCTTGGCTTTTTTTAACTTATTTTTTAATTTAATTTAACTTAAACTTATCCTTCCCTTCTTTTTTCTACAGCATTTCATGAGGTTTCAGTTTACCCCAAGAAGGAGCTTCCCTTCTTCATCCTTTTCACTGCTGGACTATGTTCTTTCACAGCCATGCTAGCCCTCCTGACACATCAGTTCCCAGAGCTCATGGGGGTCTTCGCAAAAGCTGTGAGTATTCTCTGCTGCTGCTCTCTTCTGGTAAATAAAGACATAGATGCAGGAAAAGCTGAGCTTAGTAGTACCGGTTATTAAATATCTGCATATTCAGTAATACAAATAAAACATCAAGAGATGTCTGAGCTGGGGGACATTTGAACAATTGTTAAGGGAGCTAATCAGTAGAATACACTACTGTCTTCTCTGGTTTATATGGTTCTTTTGTTAGGGCAGATCTTTTGTGATTTTGCCAAAAAGGCTTGGTGAGGGAAGGGAATTCCTTTGAGAAGGGAGTATCTGTATTTTCATATATAATCCAATAAAATAAACTAATAATGGTTTTCAGAATCCCTCTTATTTTGTGTAGAGCCATAATGACTGTGCCATGCTTTCCAGTGCAATAGAAACTCAAAGAATGAGCAGAAAGAGAGTATTCTGTTAACCAGGGCAAATTTCTGTGTTCTTTCCCCACAAAGCCATGAAAGAAATAGTCTCAATATTTCCCTCATATTTTTTCTTAATTACATGCCAGGAAGCCTCTACTAATTCTTCTTTTTTAGTCTACCAAAGATTAATAAATGTTGGAGGATGAAGGGGAAGGGCTGTGAACTATGTCAAAACATGCTTTTTTTCTTTTCAAAACCAAGAACATCACTGCTCCAGCGTGCTAGGTAATGAAATATCCACTTACAGAAAAGTTCTAGGATAATAAAAACTCCTTTCTGCTTCTCCAAGAAGTACTGAATATGCTTTGCTGCAAGATATTATCTCATGTATATTCATGTCTCTTTTAGATCTTGTGTTTACAAAATAGACTCTTGGCTATTTAATGTCTTTTGTTTCGGAGAAGCATAGGAAGCAGGGTGGAGGAGGCAAGGCTGAAAGGCTTTGCCAAATTCCAGATCGTATTTTCTCAAAATCCTTTGCAAATGGCAAGAGACAACCTAGTGAACCAGGTCTTCTACCACCCAGACTTGTGAGCGATAAAGGTCTGGTACAGCAACAAGCTCATAACGTTAAGCGTTTTCTTTAATTAGCTCTAAAAGGCAGGAAATAAGGTTAGATGTCACCAAGCAAAAGATAGCACATCTATCAGCAAAAAGCGCTGAAATTTACCTGAAATAATACTACTTTCTCTTGTTTCTTGAGTGTATACGTAGGTGTTTTGTGGACAGTAAGTGTAACTCAGGCATATGACCTTAAACTTCTTTCTAAAGCTTTTTTTATGGTTTTTTTCTGAAGTCATCGAAATGCATGACCCTTGTTAGAGGGCTCTTTCAATGTACTGTGCAATTCTCTGATGCTGCCATAGTTAATGATCCCAAATCTGTCCCTGTTAGCCTTGTTCATGTGCTTCTCAGCCTCATATCCTGAACAAAGAATATATCTCAAGCTGGCAGCATGATGAGAATTTGTTCTTGGTACTCTTGCTACAGGCAGTGAGCAACTGGAATTTGATAAAATCAGTAGCATGTTTTCATGGGCTTAACTCACCTGGCTTTGGTTGCTGAGTGCAGTCAAACAGAGATATCACTGCTGGTGCATTAGTAATTGTCTCTGTGTGATTTGGAGCTTGCACGTTCCAAAGCCATTTGGGAAGCAGAGGCAGACCAGAAAGATCTGTTTCCCTGATGTGAAAGTGCAGTTGCCATTGAGGTTAATTAGAGCAGATACCTCAGGATTCTGTGTGTGGCTGTTAAGTTCTGCATATTGGAGCAGGTGAAGCTCCTAGTTAGTAAAATAAGTGCAGACAAATATAATTTAAATGTGGGCTGCTTTATGTGCATAGAGTTGGCAAGGTTACTCAAGATCTCTGAACCTATATGGATGCAGTTAGCATGTCAGTTAACACGTATTGTGACTTGTTTGAGCTGTATCTTAATCCCCATAAACAACTATATGGAGCAGCTGAGTTTCTGTTGTACACAGGCAGGGCAGGATTTAAACCTGTGACATTCACTTAGTAGCTCATAGAACAACTTTGCTTCGGAAGGCTCATTTTGTTGTCTCCTCTGGGAAAAGTAGCCCAGGTGTATGAGACTGAAGAAAATCATGGCAGACATCTATCTCTCTGAGATGCAGCTGTATCAGAACAAAACAGAAGAGGTTGGCCAGTCCCTTTCAGTTTTAGAGAAGATCATTTCATAAATAACTAGCTTCATAAATAGCTAAAAGATTAATGTGCTGACAGTTGCTGTGGTTATGTGCATTGGATTACCTATGCTGGTATGGTTGGTAGTCATTGTGATGTGGTAGATTATATTGTGAAACAGTACACATAAGCTTTAATTTTAAAAGGTCAAAATTATTGCTTCTTTTACACCTGCCAATCCAAAAAGCATTGCACAGATGTAATATCGCCATCATGGCCCAGAGCTGTGTTACTGCAAGTTGGTATTCACCATAGTTCATAAAACCTGAGTGGGTTAGCGTGACTAGGAGTTGGGAACTGGCTTTCACTTGACCTCCAGGTTGCATCTTCTTGCCCCTTTTCCACAGCCCATTAACCCAGACACTTCAAGGCAGAAAAAGCCCTTGAGTGCTGAGGACCTCCTCCACATGAGAGACTGCCAAATGTGGCCTGTGCCACTGTGACGGACAGCCCCTTTGGGCCCTGTGTTCCGCTGCTGGATGCAGCAGTCAAAAGCATTTGAAGTCAACAGTCATGTCTAAAAGTGTAGTGCCTAGTTAAATTATTTAAACGAGTGAAACTCAAGAAAGTAATTTTTCTCTGATTTGATTCCTTTGTTTGCCTGAGATCACTGACATGACCTGTTTCAGTATTTCACATACGGTGAATGAGACCTCAGTTCAGAAAGAGGGTTTACCCAGGGAGATATTTCATCTGCTTGGATCTCTACAGGCACTGAGGCAGGGAACATGTAGATCCAATCTGAGCAATAAATAGTTCCTCCATTCAAACACCAACCGACATGGTGGCAAAAGGAAAGGGAAAAAAAAAAAACCCATATCATGCAAACTGAGCCCTCCTGGGTGCTGCCATGTGGCAAACAAGCTGCCCATACTGTCTGAGGACAGGAGCACCAGGAGCTTTCCAAGCCCCACATAGCCCCAGCACAGATGTTGTTTATATGGGCTTGTAGAATTGAGTAGGTGCCATTCTGAACCTCTTGCTGTCAGCAAAGATTTTACTTGGACTTCAGTGAAGCTAGGTTTCGGTATCCATGAATTTAAATCTATTTTGTACATCAGCTCATTTTCCAAGTGGAGGAAAACTTGGCTTGTTTTAAGCCACAGATACTTTGCTGAGTTTGTTACAGGATACAGTCGACTATTTCAGCAACAAAATTCCTATGAATTGCAATAAAACTTACTGTCAAGCAAATTACTCTTGTTTCATTGATTTAACAAGTGTGTAATTTGCACTGGTTACAAAGCTGAGTTTTATCCAAGTAGATGCGATGGTGCAAGCTTACCACATAGATCAAGTACTACTCGAAGAGTAGAAAATATCCTCTAGTGAGCTTTTTGCATTTGGCAAAATTAAAGGGACTTATTTATTTAAACTGTTCACAGCTTAACCAGAGGGAATGCTTCTACTTAGGCTAAGCCACTTGTAATAGTAATGACAAAATCTGAGATTAGGTAAGTCAGTGTTATATTAATTCAGCTGCAATTCATGTTACACAGCTTGAGCTTTGGCACTACCACTGAAATACTCTTGTTCAGCTTCAGTTACAATATTTTTCTTCAACCTGCGCTTAAGACAAAACCTCGTTACCAGGGATGGTGTTACCTGATTTTCCTCTGATGCACAAGTTGTCCATCTTGTAGTGTCTGTATTCTATGCAGACATGTCCAAGAGGTGAAAAGAATTTGAATGTTTACTGTTGCCTTTAAAATGCATACGCATTGTCAACATCATACATTTTTACAGTTAAACTCTGCAGAGAGCCCATTTTGGTGAGCAGTGAAACTGTTTGCAGATGTTTTCTTGCTTCATACCTTGAAATGGTTATAAACCCTGGCTGTTGGATATTGCAGTTTTGCAACATTTTAAATACATTTGCCATAAAAAGGAGCGTGACCAGCAGGTCGAAGGAGGTGATCCTGCCCCTCTACTCTGCTCTTGTGAGGCCTCACCTGGAGTATTGTGTGCAGTTCTGGTGTCCTCAGCATAAAAAGGACATGGAACTGCTGGAACAAGTCCAGAGGAGGGCCACGAGGATGATCAGGGGACTGGAGCACCTCCTGTATGAAGACAGGCTGAGGAAGTTGGGGCTGTTCAGCCTGGAGAAGAGAAGGCTGCGTGGAGACCTCATAGCAGCCTTCCAGTATCTGAAGGGGGCCTATAGGGATGCTGGGGAGGGACTCTTCGTCAGGGACTGTAGTGACAGGACAAGGGGTAATGGGTTAAAACTTAAACAGGGGAAGTTTAGATTGGATATAAGGAGGAAATTCTTTCCTGTTAGGGTGGTGAGGCACTGGAATGGGTTGCCCAGGGAGGTTGTGAGTGCTCCATCCCTGGCAGTGTTCAAGGCCAGGTTGGATGAAGCCTTGTGTGGGATGGTTTAGTGTGAGGTGTCTCTGCCCATGGCAGGGGGGTTGGAACTAGATGATCTTGAGGTCCTTTCCAACCCTAACTATTCTATGATTCTATATATAGCTGTGTTTAAGCAGCACAAAGACCTGTAACAATTTCTGAATTTTTCATACTTTAGGTACTTTGGAGCCTGGTTTAGAGACCAAGGACATATCTGTATGAAGTAATAAAATACTGTTTGTTCTGTGGCTCCA
Source organism: Lathamus discolor (assembly GCF_037157495.1). Taxonomy (NCBI): domain Eukaryota; kingdom Metazoa; phylum Chordata; class Aves; order Psittaciformes; family Psittacidae; genus Lathamus; species Lathamus discolor. The sequence goes on from NC_088884.1 coordinate 17,568,658, forward strand.
AAGGCAAGTGACACATCTCGGTTCACGTCTGCACCTCTAACTTATTTTCCCTTCCGAGGCAGGATGCCCCTGCCCTTGCTGGCTGCTGAGAACTGTCCTTGCCCTGTGCTATCCCTAAACTCTGCTGGGCTTTGTTGAAGAAAGACTAACTGGCATGGGCCAGAGCTGTGTCAGGAGCTGTGCTAGCAGTTCTGGAGTGTGTGGGGCAGGCCAGCAGCCTGCAGTGTGCGGCACTCCTCCTTGCTTTACAGGAGAAGACAAAAGCCAACCACTGCAGCTCCCTCTGCAGCTGGGGGCAGAGAGGAAAGGGACTATTTCAAAGGGCAGTTCTGGTCCTGGGATGGGTACAGTTACTCTCTGGAAGTGCTTAGTTCTCTTCAGTGACAACAGGGGAACCAGATCCTCATGTCTGTGTCCTCTATGTGTGTAAAGATAACATGGAACAAATTCAGACCGTGAAAAGGGATGTAAGGGATTTTAAGTCTGATGCTCTCTTTTGTCAGGAAAGAGAGTCCTTCTGGGCAAAAAGAGAACAGATCTAGCGCCAGATTTGCTTTAATAGACCTACCAAGCTGAGTTCATATACCCAGTGGTGCAGTAACCAGTTTACATGTTTTATGCTGACTGCAGAGCAGTAACTGAAACACAAACCTCTTTCACCTCTTTGCCAGTTAGTTCCAAAGAGAATTATTTTTAGCAAAGTTGCACTAGCCTGAATGGTTAGAAGCCACAGTGTTCACAGTCTTAAGGTGGCTGACTTTGTATGTTACTGTGCTCCCTTGTACATGTATAGAGCCTCAGCATAGCTGTATGTAACACGTACAGTTAAATTGCAGTTAATGTAAAACACAGTTAATATGTATTTCCCCAAATTTTGGGAGTGCTTCGAGTACCTGAGTTCTGAGATGTGTAGCTGGCAGTGTTTTTTCCTGTGGTTCCTATTCGCTTGTTTTTTGTCACATATGCCTGTCCTAACAATATATTGAAACCTCTTTCACCATTGCCAGATGTGTTGTGTTAGAGAGGGGGGATGTTAAAATAAATTCCAGTTATAGATGCTGTGGTGTATGTAGCAGAACTGTACATAACACTGAACCGTTTTAAACCTGAATCTAAAGACACACTTTTTGTCTCTGAGATGTGGTCTGGCAGACTGCCATTATGAAAAAGCCTCTCTTTTCCCTTCAGTAGGTTTTGGTTTGAGCTTTTAGTGGCTTCTGTATGAGCTTAACTGTAGGATATGAGATGTGTGAAAACTTCTTTAGTTCATCACTTTGATCTTCATAAAAGTGGGGCTCTTGCTTTCTTTGCTGCAAAAATCCAGAGATCTGTATACGTGAAAGGCTCAGAATCTGGGAGAAAGTCTTTCTACGTGCATTGTATATTTTTTATCATGCTGCAGGAGTTTACAGAATAACACAGCAAGAGTTTCTCGTCTTACTGGACAGCTCTCTCTTGAGCTGTATTGTCTCCTGGATTTTGATTGAATGTTATCTGATTTCTTTGCAGTTCCTCAGCACCCTCTTTGCCCCTCTAAATTTTGTGATGGAAAAAGTAGAAAGTATCCTTCCCTCCAGCCTGTGGCACCAGCTGACGAGGATCTGAGGGAGCACGCCTGCTGACTGACTGCCGTGACATCTTCTGTGCCAACGTTTTGTTGACCACAAGAAAGCATGATAAAAAAGGGAAGCAGTTCTAAGACTTAAAAACTCTTCATGGATTGTCTGTTCTCATAAAAAATCTGTTTTGTTGTACAAAATACATTGATGTTAGGTTCTATTATATTTTGCCTTCGGAAAAGAAAAACTTAAAAATAAACTTTTGTGTATTGCAGCACTGCTGTCTGTTGGCATCTTCTTCAAAGCTCAGATTGTACTGACTGTTCTTAAAAAAACATGTGTGGCGTATCTGCTTCACCACAGCTAAAGCTTGGCTTTCCATTCAGTTAATGAAAGAACGCTAATAACTTTACAATTAAGCAAGGCTATCACTGCCTTTTCTTACAGAGTTCAGCCAGGGTGAAGCTCTCACTGCTACAGACAGTCTAGACGAGGCTTCTAGACAGTTAAAGCTGTCTAGAAGCTTAAAGCAGCTTTAGGCTCCCCAGGCAGTTTGGATGGCACACTGGGCTTCTGACTCCCATCTCTGCACAGAGGTCAGTTTGAATTTTCAGAAAGTCCACGTACTTCACAGATTTTCCTCACACCACTGTTACTTCAGGTTCCTCCAGAAGCTCCATACTTTGCTCTCTGTCTACAGAACAAAGCATAAGCAAGGGCAGAGAACTGGAAACAAATCTACTTCTTGTGAGTAATCATTGCATTCATGCTGTTATGTATTTATTGCTGAGTTCTTATTGCATTGCTAGTATTTTTCAAGTATGAAAAAGCAAGTGCATCTTCCTGTGCAGATTAAACATCAGCATCATAAACTGTTGGCTTGAGACCAGAAGCTCATTAGCAAAGTTAATGTTAGTTCATGCACAATTCATAGAGGGGTTGGCATTTTGTCATTAGTGCCTGCCTCAGGAAATGTTATCCTTGTGCTGTGGGAGGTTTGCTGGAGATGGAAACTTCCCACAGACACTTCTGCTAATGCACAAGGCCAGCTCTGAGGTTAAGAATTTGATCTGGAAGTTGAAGCAAGTAGTCCTGTCTGGCATGAATTGAAAGCGCACCTTACAGATGCCACAAAGATTTTTTTCCACTCCTCCCCCAGATAAGGAAGCATAAACCCAATGCAGTGGATCAAAAGCGCTACTTCAACTTTGCCAGCCCAACTTCGCTGTTCTAAATATGCTGACCAGCTTCAGGGACTGTGATCACCAGGAGGTAAGTTTGGTTTTCAGAGAGGAAATGAGTGAGCAAAGACAAAACTCCCATTACAGAGTTGGTATAAACAGAAAGCGTTTCTTCACAGCCAGGAGGTGCATTGTGTTATTTTTTACCCTCTTGATCACAGATTTACTACTCTACATAGGAAAAAAATTTTTGTCCAAGTGGGCAGTAGTAGTGCATTAAAGCGTGACGGCTATGCTGTGAGGAAACAAGGCAGCCCCACACCAGGAGAAACTGGTTGTAAGGGAGTACATAGAAGGTCAGAGAACCCTGTGGCCGAATGTTAAAACCAGTGTGCTATGTCACCGTTGGGGATTTTCATACAGGTTTTTCATCTCTGGCCAGTATTCCTGCAAAACAAATCAATGTTGAAATTAGTACGGCTGATGTTTAATGTGGGATATGATGTGAGATTAGAGTAAGTGGATTGCTAGCGAACAGCATATGGGAAGTGTGGAATGGGCTGATACTTGTGGTTTTGGTCTTCAATCTGAATTGGTAGGACAGGCACAGAGGACACCTATACAGGAGGTGTTCCTGCATGTCTCCAGCTGTAGAACTAGGGATAATCATATCCATTGGTTTACCTCACAAAGGTGCCTTGAGAATTAAGGTTGTTGAGAATCAGATCAGGTCTTTTTATCCTGTGCTGCTTTGTGTCGCTTATTTCCAGCCACTTAAAAACCTTTCCAAGTTCATTTATATATACCCCCTACAATTAAAAGAAGAAATTGCTGTGATTAACGGTCCTAATACGTAAATGTGTTTGCATTATCAGTGTTTTACTAGCTATACGCAGATGACCATGTTTGTCAGCAATTTAAGGTAGCAGTTTGGCCTTCTGTTAGAAGAACAGAAAATGCAAGTTACGACTGTGTGGAAATTACGATTTGTAATAATCTGATAAAAAGGAATGCTGACCTCCTGGAAGAATTAGATCTCTTCATTGAAATATGGGAAACTTTCAGGAACTTTCAGGAACTCAAAAATAGAATGGTTAGGGTTGGAAATGACCTGAAGTTCATCAAGTTCCAACCCCCCTGCCATGGGCAGGGATGCTTCACACTAGACCCATGTTGCCCAAGGATCTGTCCAACCTGGCCTTGAACACCACCAGGGATGGAGGCTTTACCACTTCTTTGGCAACCTGTTCCAGTGCCTCACCAACCTCACAGTGAAGAACTTCTTATATCTAACCTGAATTTCCCTTGTCTAAGTAAGTTTAAACCCATTACCCCTTCTCTTGTCACTACAGTCCTGATGAAGTGTTCCTTTCCAGCATCCTTGCAGGCCTTCTTTAGATACTGGAAGGCTGCTATGAGGTCTCCACGCAACCTTCTCTTCTCCAGGCTAAACAGTTATGCAGTCCCATTTCTGCTATTTCCAGTATCCATCTCCCTTATACGCAGTAATGAGCCATGGATTTAATCTAGAAAATACCTTTTTAGCTCTCATTATAATTCTAGGAATCTTGGAGACTAGAAAAGTCAGACAGAAGGCTTTTCTTTTTCATCAAGCAGTTTGTTGCCTTAGGCTTTTGTGCCCCTGACATGTTTCCTTTGAAGTTCAGCATAGCTTAGATCAAAAGGCAAACATAGCCCATGATTATGATGATGGAGAGCTTCTGGCTTAGTGTGGAGATGAGCCTTCTTAAATCTGGAATAGATAATAACACATCCGAATCTTCAGTTTGCAAATTGGAGGGGGGGGGGGGGGTAGGGAGGGAAGGAGGCAAAGAAGGTTTTTCAACTCCAGATACCAACAGTTCCTGTTTTTTTTCTGTAAAGACAACCTAATACTATTTTGGATGCACACTATCTCTTTACGCTGTAGCCTGCATGGAACAAAAGAAGAGAGACCCCCAGGAGCATCAGGTGAACCAAGCTGGCCACCTTCTGGCCTCCAGCCACATGGATTTACAGCTGCTCCAAGGCAAGAGCCACACTGGGAGAGGTGAGTGCTATACCTAGGGGAAGGCTGTTGTTTGCAGTTATTTGCTGTGAACAGAGGGTTTGAAGACCTCAGGAGCTGTAGTTAAGGTAAGCGTGCAAGGTAACCCCAGCTCCACATGCTACCCAGCTACCTGCAGGGCTCCTGCCTGTGCCCACCACTGAGGTAGCAGAGAGGCACACAGAACCACCAAGGGAGAGCAGTCATACACAGATTCGTGTATGTTTGCTTCTTTCTCACAAGAGAGAGAATCATAGAATAGGTAGGGTTGGAAAGGATCATCTAGTTCCAACCTCCCTGCCATGGGCAGGGACACCTCACACTAAACCATGTCACCCAGGGCTCTGTCCAGCCTGGCCTTGAACACTGCCAGGGATGGAGCACTCACAGCTTCCCTGGGCAACCCATTCCAGTGCCTCACCATCCTCACAGTGAAGAACTTCCTCCTCATATCCAACTTAAAATTCCCTTGTTTAAGTTTGAACCTCTTACCCCTTGTCCTGTCACTACAGTCCCTGACGAAGAGTCCCTCCCCAGCATCCCTATAGGCCCCCTTCAGGTACTGGAAGGCTGCTACGAGGTCTCCATGCTGCCTTCTCTTCTCCAGGCTGAACAGCCCCAACTTCCTCAGCCTGTCTTCATACGGGAGGTGCTCCAGTCCCCTGATCATCCTCGTGGCCCTCCTCTGGACTTGTTCCAACAGTTCCATGTCCTTTTTATGTTGAGGACACCAGAACTGCACACAATACTCCAGGTGAGGTCTCACAAGAGCAGAGTAGAGGGGCAGGATCACCTCCTTTGACCTGCTGGTCACGCTCCTTTTGATGCAGCCCAGGATACGGTTGGCTTTCTGAGCTGCGAGCGCACACTGCCGGCTCACGTGCATTTTCTCATCAACCAACCCCAAGTCCTTCTCCACAGGGCTGCTCTGAATCTCTTCTCTAATCTTGCATTATAAAGTCACATCCCTTTAATCAATCAGGCAAATGAGCTGTTGTACAAAAACCCCACAAAACTGTGTTAATGTTTATAGCCCATGAACTACTGCTGGTTTTCAGGTAATAATACAAGTGTGTCTGTGTCATTTGAAGTGGCAGGAGAAACCTGCAGGTTCTTACATGTGACAACAAAACCACCTCTGCCATCAGAAGTGGCCAGCCCCTGCACGTGGAGGCTGTAGCTGTTCCTAAGAGTGCAAGGCAAAACCAATGGAGATGAGCAAGCCTTGGTACACTTCAAGCTGCCACATTGGATTAAGAGCTGTTTTTTTCCTAGCAAAAGCACCCTCCTCAGCCCCAGATCTTCACTAATCCCCAGTAAAAGATTAATTTCCCCATTGCCAGCATACACCAAGACCCAGAAGAGGCTGGGCATGAAGCCTGCAAGCAAGGACCACCAGCGGCTTGCTCAACATAGGGGTGATTTAGGCATCCAGGCTGGATGCTCTTCAGCTGCTGTGCCAGTAACAAAAATGCAGTGTTTTGTTTCTAATTCACATCTGCAGAGAAGGTTGCACACAATGGGAGGTGAGGGTGAGGTGCACAAATTGTGTTTAGATAGTTTTGAAGGAAACAAGCAGCACAACAGTCTCTCAAGCTACAATACACACATGCCCTAACATACACCCCCATTCCGAAAACTCATTCCCCATTTTCCATGCAGTAAAAAAAAATTCCATTTCTCCTAAAACAGCTCAACAGGCTTTTTAGGGGAAAGTTTGTTGAAAAAGAAAATTGCGGGGAGGGAGCATTCGCAGAAGCTTGGCAGGCTATCGGCGTTGCAGAGCACTGCTAGATTCTGATTTCATGCAGCAAATTAAAGGGAACTCCCTCAAGAAAATTGGACTGCATATTTAAAACAAAAATAAGCCTACAACCTTTTGCCTCAGCTAGTGTTATTCTGACTGCTGCTTCCTCTTCATGATTAAATACATGAGTAAATTTATTCCATAGAATAATACACAGGATTATTTCATTTGCATTGCCTGATTTTTGTTTCTTTGTGGGTTTTTCCCCTTTTTGCCTTTATTTAGTTAGCCGAAGGTCAAGGAGGTACCTCTCCTAGCAATATTTACATCTCCAAGCATCTTTTCCCACTAAGAAATAGCAAAAGCTCTCCAAAGTACTTTTCTTGATGGAAGAAGCAGCAGGAATGCTGTAAGAAGGCTACCTTGAGCTCTTTAAAAAATAGATAAATAAGTAAATATAGAAAGAATAAAGTAATCAAATAATTGGCCAGCTCAACAGTTACACATTTGTTGTGCTGCAAAATATCCTGGTTTTGCTCTGGTGAAAGGAATTTGGTGGAGGCATTGCACTGCAGCTGATGAATATGGCACTTGTGTGAAATACAGCGTTCAGCCTGCTGTGTGCACCTTTGGAGGGCTTGCTGCCAAATGGGGCAGGGGTCTGGTCAGGAAGGACACCAAAAAGGCCAAAGGACTCCACACCACCATCTGCCTGGTCTTAACTGGGAAGAGCAACCTTTAAGATCCTCAGGCCCCTGAGATGAGGGGAACGTTTGGAGCAAGAAGATGCACTTGGGGGAGGACGAGGATCGTGCTGGGGAACAGAAGTTCCACCTTTAATACAATGACCACAAAACATTTTACCTGAGACTGCAGAATTGAGGTGGGTTTGTTTTCTGATGTCTTAACCAAATGATGGAGTTAAGAAGTGATCTGATTTCATTGCCTCTTACTCAACTGCCTGGAACAAGTTCCTTTTTTTCCCAGAATATTAAAATATTTTCAGCTTTATTACATGGGAATTTATAGACTACTCAAAGGGTCCCTGGATCTTTCAAAAAAACCTGCCACAAAAATATATATATATAAAATTTGTTATACTGCTTTTAAGTTCTTTAAGGCATAAGTGTGATATTGCTCAGGCTGCGAACTACATGTGGATTTAATTTCATAATGAAATGCTAATAAAAAGCCTCCTTGGAGCTCACCTTTAAATACAACTAGGTATGAATTTTTCCTCATCCAGCCCAGAGCCAGAATTGCCAGCAGTAGTGAGGCCAACAGTATAACCACTGAAATAAAGGTGTACACATATATACACTGTATGTGTGTGTACTGCACACACTGTACACGCTGATAGGGCTATTCCCGCCAGCAGTCGCTTTATACTGTGATTATTCTTACTTCTAGCCATGATCATGGCATTAATGCCATATACAGTAACTGAGACATCATCTCATTGTCCAAATAAATACCTTTCTAGACCTTCCTAATCTAGACCCTCCAGCTGTGCCTTCTGGAGATGACTTACCTATTTCAATGATACAAACATTTTCCAAAGCCTTCCAGATGGAAATGACTGCTCCCTCAAGCCCGTGAATGTAAAATCCCATTCCTTTTAAATATTCCTTTTAAAAAATCAACATAACCAGTGCTCACATTATTGCCATGATATGCTACTTGCATATTATTTTTTCATGCGCTGCTTGTACCTGTTAGGGTTCCTTGAATCTTCTTCATTTTCATACAGAAATTTTACCTGCATCTACAGAATGTTCTATCACCCACTCAACCTCCTTTTGCTATGTTATTTTTTCATTACCTTGCCCATCCCTGAAGTTCACTGGTGCTTTTCCAGAGCCTTATTAGACCGATTGGCACAGAACCCATCTTTCATCCTGGTGCATTTGCTGGCCTCTGCTCCGAGGAGAGGAGAGGCAGCTGGTCCCCCGTCTGACCCAGCTCCTCCCCAGTGAGGCTGTGATTTCTGAGCCTCCCAAGGCTGCACACCTTTCCAGTAATTTGGTTTTTATGCTGATCCCTGCCCAGCATATAGACCTGGCACAACCTGTAACTGCCTCCATCGAAGGCCAGTGCACCCTTAATCATAGACATAAGTCTTTGCAGAAAGTATTCAGAAAAAATCTTGTTTAGCTGTTCCCATCTGAATAAAAAGTATAATTTTGAACACATTTAATGGATTTATTAAATTTAAAAGAACATAGAAGTTGATAGATTCTTTAGAAACCCGATCATTAATGAGACAAGGTATTTCCTTCTCCATCAGCTTTATGCAAATGTTTTTCTGCTTATTCAGTAAGCAACAACTAGAAAACCTCGTCCTTTGGTAGCTGAGTGTGCTATACCCAGCTCTCACTGAGCTGCAAAACAAATTACTTTGATCCTTCAGATCACAAAATCCACAGCAGTTAATATCAATGGCCTTTAAAAAACTTTTAAGGCAAGTCTTCACAAATACATAACTAAGACATTTGCTTTGACTTTTTAATAGCTTATGGGAGTGTTGTGGTTGGAGACATCTCCTGCAGTTCCCTTTGCTTTTCGCCATGGGCCAATTTCTGCCCCACGGGAAGCCAGTGTGCCAGCGGTGGCTGGGTTGGCCTCAGGTGGCCACATTACTGCAAACTCCAGTCCACTGGGGACGGACGAACGCCCCTCCTGTAAAGCCATTCACCCAGCCTAGCCCCAGATTTTCTCTCACGGAGGAATCACCAACTGGTGCTCAAATTCCTGAGCACTTCGGTATCCAAGGCGTAACTGTGACCAGCACGAGATCCTTCAGAAGATGTTTGAGCAAGCTCAGCCATGCAGTTGGTGGTGGTGGTCTTGCACAAAATGCCCCATCTTTGCATCTCACCGTGTTCCTCATGGCAGGAACAAATAGCCACAAGGAGTGTGAAGGAGAGTTGCACGTCGGTCAGAAGAGTCCTGCCAGAAGGACATCCTTCCAGAGCTGCATCAGTTTACGCAGAGACAACTCAGCAGCAGCACTGTCATGCAGAAATGGGAAGCAAATGCTGCAGAATTTGTATTGATTATTCAGCAGCTTCTGCGCAATGAAAGACAAAGGCAAAACTGACGTAAAAGTAAAGAAGACCTTGGGCATATTCCCTGCACGGACCAGGGAGAGCAAAAGCTGTGGTCCTCAAGCACCAGTAGCCTGCGCATCATGTACGGGAGATCCAGCCAGCGCTCTTTGGTGCTTTGCAGGTGTGAACATCAACCACTTCCAGGCAGTCCTGGCAGCGCACAGCGCAGCACCAGTGGAACTTGCACTCGCACTTTGTCATCCTGCTGACACGGGACGTGTCGTAGCCTCTCCCGCAGCACATCACCTCGCAGCTGTCCATGCCGCGGGACGTCTGGTTACAAACCCGGCCGGCTGTCCCGAGGGACCCTGCAATGGGAGCGCAGCGAAGGTCAGGAGGTGGGCTTTAGGGAAGGACAGAACACATGAAATAGGGGTAGGAGACATAACCTGCAGTGTATCTGATCCTTCAGCATCACATCTCCAGGGATTCAGTATCACGCCAATGAGGTGATTCTGCCCCTCTGCTCTAGTGAGACCCCACCTGGAGTACTGCATTCAGCTCGGGGGTCCTCAATACTGGAAAGATATGGGCCTGTTGGAGAGGGTCCAGAGGAGGGCCACAAAAATGATCAGAGGGACGGAGCACCTCCCCTGTGAGGAAAGGCTGAGAGAGTTGGGGTTGTTCAGCCTGGAGAAGAGAAGACTGTGGGGAGACCTTATTGTGGCCTCTCAGTTCTTAAAGGGGCCTATAAGAACGATGGGGAGAGACTTTTTATCAGGGCCTGCTGCAATAGGATGAGGGGTAACGGCTTTACACTAAAAGAGGGGAGATTCAGAATGGATGTGAAGAAGAAATTCTTTACAATGAGGGTGGTAAAACACTGGCACAGGTTGCCCAGAGAGGTGATGGATGCACCATCCCTGGAGACATTCAAGGACAGGCTGGATGTAGTTCTGAGCAACCTGATCTGTTGAAGAGGAGCTAGAATAGATGACCTTTGAAGGTCCCTTCCGACTCAAACTATTCTATGATTCTATAAATACCTATAAGGTAAAACTGCTCTCAGATTCCTCCTAGAGATCAGGTCTGGAGTTGAGAAGGTGCAAAATGGACCCAACACTTCCAGGTGCTGCCTGATTCTGTTAGTATCACCGTGCTTTGCTTCATCTTTCCATAGCACTTTTGTCCTCTCCAGCAAGCAGGTACCCTCCCCGAGGCAGCCGTGCACCCAGTCCCCAGGGCTGTGTGAAGTGGGGTGTCTCTGCATGTTCTTAAAACCTCCCTGGAGTGGCTGAAATGCCTCTGCCTATCTCCATGTGGCACAAAATGGCTCTTTAAGGCATGCCATTGCCCGAACAGCAACTGAACCCCATAGGAGCAGCTGCTCATCTAACACAAGCTTATCTTAGGGTACACTTTGGGATCTACGCCAATGTTCTGACATTTTCCCTACACCTGGTTATAGCTCCGTTCTTATGTTATTGGCCAAAATGGGATTCCCTAAATATTGATTGCGGTCATAAAATTAACTGGCAACATTTTACAAAGTGTATTCACAGATGTACATCAAACATCAACAATTTACTTTCTCAAAGAAAAGAATACATGCAGACGTTAATTGAAATTTGCATGAGCGAGGATAGCAACCATCTTAATAAATCATCAGCCGTAAGTAAGCTGTAATTATTAAAAATCTAAGCTTCATAAATTCTTATTTTCTTTCTTTTTCCCCTGTGGTGTACTTCTGGTTGTATGCAGTGATGTTGCTGTTTTGAAGCAGTTCACAACACACCAGTATTTGTTGTTTCTCTGTCCCCTACAGCACTTCATGTCTTTTCAGGCCTGAGTCCAGCCACTGCAGCAGTGAGTAGTTTCATGGACTTCCATAAGTCACCTTCTCAGACCATGGCTCTTGCATCTAAGTCAGGACAGGCTTTGACTGCTGCTCGGAGGAGTGTTTGGAGTCCCTGGAAGGCATCTCTGCCTTCTCCCCCATAACCTCTACACCTGTGTTTGTTTAAATATTCAAATATTCACTGAGTAGAACTATACATCTGGAAAGCCTCAATATGAAGTCTCTGGGCAGAGCAGAAGGGTGTTGCATGGCCACCTGCCCCCAGCTCAAGGGTCCTCAGCTGCAGAGGTGCTGCTGTGCCAGCAAGGCAGAGACCTGCTGAGCTACCCAAGAGGGAAAAGGCAGAGGAAGAAGACAGCTGAACAGAGCCAGAGATGGGCTCCTGCTCCAGCAGCCTGATAAATGCCAGATGTCCTGTGGATCCGAGCCTGCTCACACTGTTGCCGGGGACTAGCGCCCTGCGTAGCATCTTTGGCAGGCAGCTGAACAGTGCTTTAAAGTCTCTGCTGTTTTGGGGAGCACCTCACTTGGATGTAAAAACCAGTGACATTGCATTGGGCTCGCCCCGCACCAAGGAACCAGCAGTAACTCCTGGTCTCCTGTCCCAACAGCCAGTGCAGGTGCCTGGATCCCATGCAAAGGGACCTGGGGCAGAGAAGTACCACCATGAGCAGACATCACCCCTAGCAAGCCCTCTGCCATGCAGCTGTCCCTGCAAGGCCAGCTGCACCAGGGCAACAGGCAAAACAGTGATGCCAAAAGGCTCTTCCTTTTTTAGGAATCACTCCACACTGGGGCAAGAGAGACTTCCTGTGATCCCGGGTGCCCCCAGTCTAGGCATGGGCTGAGGAGTCACGAGGATGCAAAACTATGTGATCCACCTGTGGTCCCTTAGGAAACTTGGGGCAGAAAACAAAACAAACCCTGCATCCCGGCCACCACCTTCTCCTCCATCCACGATGTTGTGCAGAGCACTGGGACATATAAATATAAGTGCTGGTGCTTCTGTCAGCCCAAAGCAATATCCATTGCATCCTAGACTGTACAAAATACAACTGAATAACCACTTTTATAGGTGCTTGTCCTGCCCTCTGCTCAAAGCAAAAGGAAAGTACAAAGGCAAAACTTGCCACGGCTGTGATTAATGTTCTGCATCAGGAATTTGGTGTGAATTCCTGCTCACCTCCCTGCACCGCTCCCCCTCCCCTCCCTTGCTCTGCGTCCTGCTTTACCCCACAGACAAGGCCCAGCCCCAGTGTCCTGGTGTGCCTTGGCTGCGTAATGCAGCACACCCAGGACAGTTATCTCCAACTGTGATTTGGGGTAGATGTCAAAACACTGGGTGTTCCTCTCTCTGCATGTGGGTTGTGTGCTACAAGCTGGTCGCTCAATGGATCCTTCACTGTGCCACTGTCATTTGGTGGCCAGACCAGCATCATTTCTCCATCGGAGGAACAGCAAAGCTGCTTTCCACCTCAGCTCACCTCCCGCCTGGCTGCAGGTGGTGACGGAAGACCCCAGTCCCCCCACACTCTGTAGGAGCTGCCCTGGAAAGGTCTGACCACATTCCTCAGCTGAGGCATAGGCTAGTTTCCAACTCCAAAATGCTCATTTCCAGATGTTTGGGGAAATAGCACAGCGGTGAAGGAGAACCTCAGCAGGAGATACCCACTGGTTTCAACAGGAGTTTTACCACTGACTTCAAATGCAAAATGATTTCAGCTGCTAACAGAGTCAGAAGCTGCTATCATCTGATACTGCCTACAATACATCAACATCTACTGTGCCACTAGGAGAGGAGGCTAAATTACGCACAGAATGTGACAGAAACGAAAGCAGGCTCATACAAAGGTTCATTTTCTGAGCAAAACCAGTGTTTGCTAACAGTTCAGACAGCATCTTCAGCATCTCTGCAGCTTCTCTCATGAGAAAGAAAATGAGCAGTAACTGACAGCGAGCGGCCAGTGCTCCTCAGTGGGCACTCAGATGCCCAGGTGATGAAGGCAGCAGAAGACACCAAACTAAACAAGGCAGTTTTCTGACCTTTGCAATGCACCTACTCAGCATTTAAGAGGCAGGAGGACGTTCTAACTTGTAAAAAGCTTTCGTGCAACCTCTTTGTGTTTATTTCAAGCTTTGGAATTGCCATGCCGAAACACAACATTATACCTGCCAAAACATCCTCAGCTTTTAACACTGCCAACTTTATGGCCCATACATCAAACCTTTTCTTCTTGGTTTGCCGTTTTTTTTCTTAAGCAAACATATGGTAAGTTGAAAACCACCTTTTTCCCACCCTAAAGCACTAAGATGTATTTATTCCCTTAAAACTCAAGATTCTGCCTTCTATTTCTACTGCTTAACAATCTGATTTTAAGCAATAAAGTTGATTATTTGACTTTCACCCCCAAAAAAACCCCAATAAAACAGTGAAATCCCCAACAACAATAACCAGTTTCCACTGAAGAGAACAGGCAGCGCACACCAGTAGCAGCCTTGCTGGAGGGGCTGGGATTTCCCAGGCCAGCAATAGATTCAGTTTAGAGTGAAGACGTGTCTCGTTCTAGTTTCCAACTGCACTGAAGGCTGCCATAACCTCTCCACTCCCAGTGGCTTTTGGGGGGACTGCACTGCTCCCTGGCCGGACGGTGCTTGGAGGAGAGCTGCCCTGATGGAAGTCATTGCGAGCTCCACTGTCAGCTTCCACAGGGCTGGGACTGCACCCAACAAGTTTGCAATGTGTAAAGGGGAAGACACAAGCCAAGAAGTCACACAGGAACTGCCTGTATGTAGCTAATCTCAGTGAGAAGTTTCTAACATAGATCAGGACTGGTTTCCCTCCATGGGTTACATACCTGAAGCACTAACACATCTTGCACAGCACCAGTACTGTGCAGGCTATACTTGAATTTCCCACCTTTCTTTCGCTCTGGACTCTGTCCCATTCATCTCAAAAACGCAGCAAATGGCTCATGTTGGGCAGCAGGGGAAATAAATTAACAGGAAAATAATGCTGTGAAGGGCCCCGCCGTGAAGGGAAGCAACAGACCCTGGGCATGTTGCTTGTCACTCCATGCGCAGCTCCAGGGGCCGCCTGTAGCACTGCACATGCATCTCCACGGAGCTCTCCACCACGAGACTGGGTGTGGAGGGTTCTCAAACACCATCACAGCACCCCAGATGCCTACTGGGGATACACAAAGTAGCCACCGCAACCCAGGTACATGACCCCCGCTCCACGCACAGGCAGAGGCAGCGATGCTGGCTTTACAAGTGCTCAAACCACGACCACGTGAGCATCAGGAGAAACCTGCAGATGACTTAAAGCACATGGCACATGGGTTTACAGCAGGCCCTGAAGGACTGCTGGAACAGCTCAAGATCATCTATACATAGATGTGCCCTACCTCTGCTCCACTACCACCTCCACATGGCCAAAGCCTCACTGCCGCCAGAACAGTTGTGAACAGTCAGCACACACTCGCCAACACCGCCCTGCTGCTCACCCACCACCTCCACGCTGGTGTCCAGGCCTGGGGACACAATCTGCCCGCTCATATGCACCACCTCAACGCACATAGCTGAGCCCAGCTTGCGCTGCGCACTCTGGTGGGGGTCTCCCTGCAGGAAGAGGCTTCACTCAAACACTGCCTGGAGAGTTTTGTACAAATTAATTTGTAATAAACCTGTTCTGAAATGCTTTCTTTTGCAGGAAGACATTACACTGCTTTCACAGTGTGCATGGGCAGCAGCCTGTAATGAAGGCTTGGCCAGCAACCTGGTGATGCCCACGCTATGGCTTCTATGTTATAACACGGTCTCTACTTACCCAATAGTACATTCAAAGCACGATAAACTTACAACAGCTTTCAATCAACCCAGCCTGTGCGGATGGCCAGACAGCAATCTTCCGAAACTTCAACTGCTACTGACTGAAGCTTACAAGCAGAGAAGCAAGAGGCGTTTTTCAGAGTAATCTGGAGGTACAGTAATACAGCATAAGGACTGCTGCTTGCATAGACCTTGTTTTATTTTGCTTCACAGCTTTATAATTTATAACAGGTCTCCCCGTGTGCAGTCCTGGCTACTCTGCATTGGTTTGGGGAGCTGGGAATTCATGATAATGTAAGAGAAGACCATGCAAAGTGTGGCAAAAAATTAGTAAGTTTATGGCAAGGGTTTCATATCCCTCTTGGATGTCCTACCTCTGTTTCTATCAGGTTGTGAGTACAAAATTGTGAATAAAGGTTGTTTCAGCATCCACGTAAGCAGAGTTAAATGAATTCGGAACACTTCTGGTAATCTTCCTTTGGTCCTTTTCTGAAAGCCCTGAAATCTTAATGCTAGACAAGAGGTGGTTGGGTTATTCCGTTCTCTTGCTATTGAGATGCTAGCAGTGATTTACATATATTATATCTCTCCCAAAATCAATAACTCCTCTCTTCCTTTAGGAAAAAGCAATATTAATAGCACATTCTTCATCTTGTAGGGGTGATCCGTGTACGTACATCCAGCTGCCTCCCCCAGAAATACTGCCAGACCAGTGGGGTATATTCAGCCCTAGGACCCTCCAGTGCCTGCCTGCCAACCAGGAAGAAGAACCAGTGCTAAAAGCTCCTATGGCAGAAGATGAAGTATGTGGGGTTTTTGGTTAGGGCACTGATGATACAGGCCCTGGGCACCTTCAATTTACTGGCCATAGTAAATTACTTCACACAAGCCCCAGAGGACACTGGCTTGGTCATTTTGCAGTTTGTGAAGCTGTCTCCTGGTCAAGTTGTGACGCTTCATAAGTTTTACTGTGGGAATCCTGTTCAGTCCCAGTACTAACCAGTCCCCAGATATTTTGTTTGATTTTTGTTAGATTGTTTCCTGAAGCACTACATCAGTTAAATTCCCCCAGGAATGGAAGGCACAACTGTATTCAAGGGCATACTGAAGTGCTGTGTTATTAGATTTAGCTGATGCTGAGATTCTGCCCACGTATTTCCGAACTCAGACTTTCATAATCTCATTTCATTTCCAGCCATTTAACAGGGCTGACACTCTGGACCACTCAACGAGGAAAACCAAAGGTAATAAAGAAAAAATGCTGCTCAGCTGCAGAAATCACCTCTTTCAAAGCCAAATGAGGTTTAGATTCTCTCTTTGCTCCACGCAGGCAGCAGGACATCCCACATCCCACTAAAGGTTTACCACAGCTTGCCAAAAATGTGCTCTTCCAAACAGACACATTCTCTGAATTCTGGGCAGGGAAGAAACACGGCCTCACCCACAGCCTTATCTCAAGCTGAGCCAAAGCACATGTCAGACTCTGCCATCTCTGGGCAGGCTTGACAGCATCAGGCAAGAGCACGCAACATACTGCAGGGAAAATGCCCACTCTCCTCCACGACAGCAAGGCTGACAGATGAGATTAGGCTAACCGCAAAGAGATTATTAAATGGTGTTTTGACATAAAGGTGGTTCATGTACAGGCTCTCCTTTTCACGGGAAAGAAAGTGCAGGTTTTACAATGGATGAGGCAACTTCAAATTCTGAATACATCCTAATCTCCAAAGCTAGTCCCTGCACAGTGCTGCAGTATGCCCATTTATTCACTTGGATTAAAGTATTAGACTTCACAGATCAACCACTACTCAAGGAACAATATGTACTTGTGCAGGTAATAAGCATCACCTGCAAAAGCCATAAACAACATTTAAAATTACCTTGACTACTCAACTAACCAGAAACACTGTACAACACGAGTGTACTGGAGGAAATTCTGGGTTCACTGAAGTCAACAGTACACGACGAGGATTTCACATATTGTTCTTATTTGAGTGCAGTTGTTTTGCAATGCTTATGCCAAGTAAACTTGGATTGTAAATATGCGGCAACGCCAAAAGGAGTTGAGCTGCGTTGCTATCCAGATACTTACAGATATGTCATACAGGGTGCAATCCGGTATGTTATACAACCTATTAATTAGTTCCACAACATCCCTCATACATTACTCAGCCTGGCTCTCTTTTCCAAATTTCTGGTTTTCTAGTTGCTAGTTCTTAATTGCTACATCAGGAAATACGATACGTGGGTCATGAACCGACATCGGGATTCCTGGTGCTTGGCAATTCCTTGAATCCTGTAACACTGTTAGGTGTGTCTCTCTTGAAGACTACAAAAGCAGAAAAAATTCCATGCGAACAGCAGCCCTGAAAATTCATCTCTTCCCACTGGAGCTGGCACAGCTCTTCAGAAAATGTGATGGTTATCATGGATGGAGCCAACACTGTCCCGCAAAGAGCTGTGTCACTCAATGCAGTGTGCTGTGCCCCACTGACCTCTAGCCTTTCATCCATCTGCATGTCCTCCAGCTGTCCTGTCCCACATACTGACAGTGGCACCACATACATTATCGATGGGGAGAGCTGTGTCTGCACCTAGGGGGTCCACAGTCAGCTGCAGATAAAGGAGAACGCTGGTCTCTTGGGTGTCTGCAGCAGTAGTATAACAGTATGGACAAGAAGAAATGTGATAGAAGGGGACATAGAGACATCACAGACTTGGGACTGATGTAGTTACATCTGGTGGCTCTGGAATGAGCTGTGGGATACAAGCATGTACGAGCTGTGTAAAGGATGGACCTGCCTCCAGAGCAGAACTCAAACTTGCCCTAAAAGCAGCTTTTGCCTTGCAGCAGCTCCAGGGTTCCTCAGCACCTGGCAGAAACTGCTGCATTGTATTAGAACTGCTGTCTGGTTTCCATCTAGGGGTATCGAAGAGCTAGTCTTCTTGTAAAGAACTGGCCTTCCAAAATGTGTTCCTGCCCGTTTGCTGCTGATTACATGCATGGATTTACATATACATATACACATACACACACACACTCAATAGTAAGTTTTGACCTTCAAAGTACAAATGTCTGAAATAAAACCATTCAGGTGTAATGATAGAGGCTTACCTACATCCCTGTCCCTGATACAGTAGTCTGGAGAGCTTTCAAAGTATACCAGGTCATTCTTAGTTGGCTTCTTAAATCTCTTATTAGCCACAGTGAAACCCGTGCCATCTTGATTCATGACCACCTGAATCGCTCCATTGTATTTCTTCCACAGATAATCTCCCGTTTTCCTAAAGTCTGCCATGGCCAGCCAACAGGTCCTTAGAGTGCATGATCCACTCACACCGTGACATTTGCACTCCTGTTTCAAAAACCGCTTCACGGCCTGTTTAGAAACGCAGCAAAATATACACAGGTGAAACAACGTGTCATTTCTTTTCCGCTCATCCTGCAATGCCAGGCTCGCAGGCCCGCAGGTCTCCAAATCACGGTCTGTAGTGACACCCACTGGTAACATCAAGTCATCCCCACATGGTTGGCCTGCTCTCATTGCTTGACTCAACCCTACACACAAGCCTCCGGCTGGTGGGCTTATCTTCCTCACTCCTGCAAGCCGTCCCGAGCGTCGGGATGCTCCATAACGCTAGGACAAAGGCTGCACAGGAGGAAGAGGTCTGGGAAGTGGACAGAATCACTCAGCCTCTCGGTAGCCCAAAGTACCTCTTTTCCGCACTGCTCCTGCTGAAGCACTGCCATGCTGCCCCTCTCTAGCTCAGATTCACAAAGCTGCCCCCTGCCCTGAATAGTGTTTCAAATATTGCCCAGAAATTTATAGGCATTTTGTATTCAAATAATTTTACAGAGACTGTGCAAAGCATCCCCCCTGGGCTCCGCATCGCATCCATGCAAAAGTTTAAAATACAATAGATCTTAAATGCTTATAAACCTTCAAGCAAACATTTTAGAATAAGCCCTTCATTAGCTTGCACCGGAGAGATCGCCTTCATCATTAATTTAATGTTTGGATAGCACTAAAGCCATTACAGCTTCAGCTCAGACATTCAGGCTACCTGTATGATGCTGGAGAACAGCAGATCGGTTCATAGACAATAAATAATTCATTTGTAACTTTGAAGATGCTGATATTTGATCTATAAATATTACGCCGTAAGGGCTCATGGAATATGGACATTTTAGAGTTTGTGCAAGAAGACCAGCATCTTGGGAGGAAAGTAAGAGAGAGGAAAGGTCCATGATTAGAAACGAGACTGATGCACAGCAGGGCAGTGTTTTTCAGTCAGGCATTAAGCTATAAAGTGAGAATTGTATTTTAGAACCAAAGCGCTTTTAATTTTCTTTGCAACTTGTAAACAATATGACTACTTCAAAGAAGTCACTGGCATTCCCACAGCCCCACTTCATTGCCAACAGTACTATCACGAACTGGGATTTAAGCAGATGCTTGGTTTTAATTATCTGAGAAGAAATCAGTTTAACTGCTTGTATGTTCAGAACAACTTGCTGGAACAGTGGAAGAAGCACATACATAGGAGCGCAGGACTTGCAAATTTTTTGTCAGTAATGTTCCCATAATGATACACAGCATATTATTTTGTATGAGTCATACGGGAATATTATAAATATTGATTCTAAGTATTTTTGAGTTAGTAAAAACTGAATAGTCTACTTTTAAAAGAAACCTATCCAAACCCCTTTTGGGGGTGAGAAAATGCCAAGCGTGCTGCTGGTCTCGTACAGATCCAAATGCCAGGCTTGTGGGCAGGCTGAGGCTGTGAGATCCTTGCACAGCTAAACCTACACTATTGCATGGTGGATACAGAAGAGCACACCTCTCTGTAAGGCAGGGCCTACAGCATTTGAGAATGTGTTATTTTTAATCTAATGTAATTATTAAGGAAAATTTTGTCTTTTTCTAAAAACCCTACCTGCTTACCAATGCTGCCTTACTATTTGGCATATACCATTGCAGTGAGTCCAGAAGAGAACACAGAGGTGCTCAGAGGGCTGGAGCACCTCTCCTGTGAAAACACGCTGAGAGAGTTGGGCTTGCTCAGCCCAGAGAAGAGAAGGCTCAGGGGAGAACTTAGAGCAGATTTCCAGTCCCTAAAGGGGGCCTACAAGAAAGATGGAGGGGGACTTTTTGCAATGGTCTGTAGGGATAGAACAAGGGGAATGGCTTTAAACTGAAAGAGGGTGGATTTAGATCAGATATTGGGAGGAAATTCTTTACTGCTTTGAGCAACCTGCTCTAGTGGAAGGTGTCCCTGCCCATGGCAGGGGGTTGGAACTGGATGAGCTTTAAGGTCCCTTCCAACCCGAACCATTCTGTGATTCTATGATATGTATTTTTTAAACTTATGAAGATACTCAGCTATTACAGGAAGTGCTTCCTATCATGGAGCTAATTCACCCTGATGAAGTCTTTGCTTGTGTTGAAGGCTGCAGTCTCTTTTGGACAGTGACGTAAATACAGCCATAGTATTGCATATGAGTATCATTCAATAATGAAGCTTGCCTGTCTATACTACATATTCATTACAACTGCTGGTAATAAACAGATGAAGAAAAGATGTCAAAGGAGAAACACTTATCAGGAAAATCATCTACTTGCAGTGCAATCCATTAAAATTAGATCTTTGCTTCTAATAAGGGATAGTTAATATAGAATAACTTTACAGTTTATAAAGGGAACTTCTTAATACAAAAAGATCAGAATTTGATCAATTTCCTTCCTACTGAATATACGTTAAGGAAAACCAAAGACAAAGAAGCCTCTATGATCATTTGAGAAGGGCTTGGTCCAGCACTATGAAATATTCTTGTGTGCTATTCCGGTTGTCATGAATGGAGCAGATTTTGATTATGTTTTGAAGAATGGCATAGCATATTCCAGTTTCATGCCCTATTCTTACTATTTACAGCTATCACCATGAAATGTGAGCGCATGTATTCCTAAGCCCTCGCACCAGCAGTTGCCGGTACACCCAGCAACTACTCCTACTCCCACTCCCCTACAACAAAAAAGTAAAGAGTCTTTTTATGAAATTCTGGAATGGCATTTTCATACAACGTTTCGAAAAGGGGTTTGTTTAGAGCAGGTCATGCCGCAAGGACAACGCCGTTTAGAGGGACATGCATTTTGGATTCATTGTCTGAAAAAGGGAAGTCATTGTATTTTCTCTCTGCTCATTTTGTGTTCAGGTTTACTGTGTGCATACATGAAGGGACATGATGGTTTTTTTTTCCTCTAATGCTATTTTGAGTTTGCTCTTTAATAGTCAAGCCCGTTCTTCAGTCTGGCCTTCAGCCTCCCTTAGGAATTTCTATTCTGTATTAACCAAAAGTAAAACCCTTCCATATGTAAGGATCGAAACATGGAGGTTTGCATGAAGGTTTCTCCATGCAAACTGATGCTACAATGACTTGGACTCCTGCTTATCTTCTCACACAAAGAGCCAATGAACAGACTCAGACAGGAGCACTGTTAAGCAGTTGAATGTAATCTGATTGGAGATCTCTGCCACACTGAGCCTCCAAAGGAGAAACACCACCTCAGGCTCCTGCTCATCCCATACTTCTTCCTGACTACTGAGACTTGTCAGCCAGAGCCAACCCTTACCTGCCCCAGACCCCTGAGAACTCTCTGAGAGCATCTCCAGGCATCTGCTGGATGGATACCCACCTTCCTTCCAGCTCTGTTGTTGTGAAGGTTCATCAGTGCCCTTGCATCTTTTCCTCTCCGTTCTTTGGCATCCACGAAAGCTCTGGCAAATTTAATGCCATAGTCAATGTTATCGCTGCAGCCACCCCAGTCAAAATGGCCCTTGCTGTCCTTGGCAGAGCCTTTCTTCTTGGGATCACAGGAGCAGGATTTCAGCTCCCCTTGGCTACATGCCCTGGTGATGGCAAAAACAACTCCAGCGGAGGAGATGGCATGCACAAAAGCAGATTCCCGACTACCTGAAACAAAAAGAAGTCACTTTAAAACCACTGGGGTACTTATTTTGAGCAGCTATCCCCAGCCCAGCCAGTCAGCCTGGACTTGTTTGCTAAGCAGAAGATAAAACTGGGCTGAAATCACACAAATACACATTCCCTGGAGCCAGAATTAGTCATGGCTTAAACTTGGACCCCTCCCTGGTAAAAGCTCATCAATATAGTGTTAGAGTTGGAAAACATTAAATGCTTGCTTCTGATATTGATTAATATACTTTCATGGATCGGTTGCTCTCTACAGATATGTGAACAGGACAGCTGGTATTTCTATCATGTTTCATCAATTTAGAGAATATATGAAGTGCTGTTACAGAGATAGGTTTAAGAAATTATTAATCAGGGACTCTGAAACAGCATGCACGCTGCGAAATACTGCAAATAAGGCCTGAAACCAGCTTTTCCTCTTCCAAAGCACTCGGAATAAACTCTCCTGCTTAAAAGGCAGCAGGGGGAAATCCTGGCTGTTATTTACTGAAAAGAAGTGAAATTTAGATTTTCTGCCCAGAACCAAGCCCGGTAACCGTAATTCACACAAACAAGTTCCATTAAATCAGTGGCACTGCTTGTGTCATGCTTGAGGCAGGATTTGGCCTGGCAGCTGTGACTTGTTCACGCCAGCTGCTTGGGCAGTTTTCCCTCCACTTAATGAAGATACTTTATTATACCAAAGATTATCTGCATTTCTAGACTGTGCCTACTTTTAGGCTATTGGGAATGTATTTCAATGCAGTAATTGCTTATGTTTATTTTAGGAGGTAGTAATTTACAATACAGAGCTATAGTATATCGTCACAACTCTATAGTAATGGGATATTTTCATACTTTAAAGGTTTTAGCATGGAAAAGGTGAGAAATAGATTTCTGTGCATCTAAGCCCCCCTAGCAGTGAGAAAGACCCATGCAGAGGACTTGTAAGCCATAGGTAATGTTAGCACAAAAGCAGGACCCCAAAGAGTGAATATTATCTGTGGTTTTATTGTAGGGGCAGCATTACACTGTATATCCTATCATTTAGTACCTCTATTCCAGGCACCTCTAGATGTTGCAAATAGGAAAAGGCCCTGAACATCCATGTGCTGTGCAAACCATCAGCAAATGGCAACTAAAAGCTTACAAAAAGCCTGGACAAACCCTGCCTTCCCTACCCCACCTTCAAAATCAGGCAGAGAATACCATGGCTTGTTACAGACCATGCTCTTCTGAAGACTTGTTTGGGAGAAGACATATAGAGAAACATCACGGCTTTTTAGTGTTAATTAAAAAGAAACTCTTGATGTCTTTGGAAGAGAAATGTTTCATTTGGGTTTATTAAACTAATCAAAAACATTCCATTTTAAACTAGAGCAATACCAAGCTACAGTCTCTGCCTGATCAGGCTCAGCGCAGAGCTCAGAAACTTCATGCCTTAATTCTCTCCCATGAGCTAACAGTGAAAACTTCACTTTTGGAAAAAACTGCATTTTTGCTGTTTTTTTATGAAATAGGCTCATCAGCATTAGGCCATGTTCTGCTGGATGTGTTTTCCTGAATGTCAGACAAACTTCATCAAACACTTCAGCTGATGGGTGATGTTACTGCTAACATCTGTAAGGGAACATGAAGCTGGTTATGGGAGCCAGCAGCAGAGCCTGGCACCGGATGATGCTCCTTGGATGAAATCCTACTGCTAAGGTCAGCATGCCCAGTCCCTCCTATCCTCCTCTCCATCCCCACGGGTGGGTGAGGCACTGGTCCCAGGGCACCTTCATCCTCCTCTCCTTGCAGGCACCATGCTGCTCACAGCCTGGAGAGGCTGTTACCATGCTGGGAACATCCCAGGGACGAGCATGCCAGGGCAGGGTTGGCCCCACCAGCTGTGCACCACAGCTGTGTGCACAGGCATAGAGTTTGGTGAAAGGAGCCACAGTTCAGAGGAATCTTAGCATGTTTATCACCTGGGTAAGGACATCCTGGCACAGTAACAGATTTCGGCCATCTCTGAGTCAAAAGGACCATATAAACTGTCTGAAGGCTCACTAGATGCCTTAGTTCAACATTTAGATAGTAACAACGCCCTGTGTAACTGTCCTCCTGCAAGGTGGGAAGCGCATTGCAGTCCTCAGATGCTGGGGGTCTGTACAGCCTGGCTCAGACCTACCAGATGTGTCCCTGCTTATCTCTCCTGGAGCCTGATCTGAGGGATGAGCAGTCAAACCCCCACAGAGGGCTGAGAGCCTGCAGGGCCATGCTGCCCTGGAACAGGCACAGACCCCACACCTCACCCCACACCTCACAGGCAGCCTTCCCCAGAGAAATGCTCCAGCGACAACCAGCTGTGGAAAGGGTTAACATCTGTCATCCCGGCGTCTGCCATCCCAACACGCTGGGATCGTGTTTGGACACAAGCTGCCCCTTTCACACACACACACACACACACATACACACACACACACCCCCACAAGTACTGGTGCCCCTCGATGGGACGGGCTGGAAAGCCTTCTGCCCAAGTGCTGCATTCTGGCACCTCAGTTCCTCTGTGGCCCTTAACTTATGTTTTTGGGGCCCATGAGGTACCAAAAAAACTGACAAGGTGGGAAGCGCAGGACCAGCCCCGAATACGGCAATCCCCCTTCCTGAGCCCTTCCCATGCCTGTCTGCTCTGACACAGGTTTTTAAGCAAAGCAGCGCTTCTTGTCCTGCTGACTGGGAGACGCGAGGGCAGTTTTGCCTTTCTCCTTCCCTTCCTCCCAACTGTAAAACGAACGCTGGGGACAAGGGGAAGGGGAGGAGGAGGGTGTTAGCGGGCACCCCAGCAGTGACCGTCCCTAACCCCCTTTATCTCCGCGCCGACCCTCCACAGCCCCTTTCAGCGCCGGGGAGCCGGCGGGAGTTGCGCGGAGGCTGCGAGCCCCGCCGCTCCCCGGCACCGCCCTGCGCGCGCCCCGCGGGACTCACTGCGCTGCAGAACGCGGCCGAGCAGGCGCTGCCCCCGCTCCAGGGCGTTGCAGTCCCAGCGGTGCCGGCGGAACTGGTGCTGGCACTCGGCCGTCCAGGCGGCCACGCCGCGGCCGATGGAGAGCATGGCCTCGGGGTGCCGCCGGCACAGCTGCCGCTGCCGGCTCACAAGCCCCGGCACGTTGTCGCACATCACCCGCGACGAGCCCACGGCCCCCATGTACCTGCGGGAGGGAAGGAACAGGGCAGCGCCGGGGCAACGGGGGCAGGAGCCTTCCTCGGGCTGCAGCTGCCTCCGCCGCCTCGCTGGAAATCCTTTGAAACCAGCCCCCGGTGCTGCGATTTTTAATAAGGCGAAGGAGCAGTGAGGGGAGCCCCCAGCCCCGCTGCTACAGCCCCGCGCAGCACTTAAAACATAAAACCTAAAACCAAACCTTGACAAAATTAAATTACATCATCTGTGTCCAGATGGTCTCTATTAGTCCTGAAATGTTTCGAAAGGTACCTTTTATAAAACCCAAGCTCCTATAGGTGTCATTTGAAGGGATCAAACACGAGAAAATGTCCTTTTCTTGCATTTTCATTAGCTTATACGGTCGTAAAATCGTTAAAGCCGTGACTTCAAAAGAAGAAAAGAATGAAGTGTTTAAGTGGCAGTTAAAAAGACACCATGACAAAAAGCCATCGCCATAAATAACGTTCATACGGCCGTGGACACAGATAATAATTCCACTGAAATATTCCCAATCTGATAAATCAGGCTTTGGTCCCGCGTCAGCCGGTGTCAAGGTTAAATGTGTTCCCCAGGTTTACAGGGGCGGTTTAACTCCTCTCCCACGCCAAGACTTTTCAGTGCGGGCTTGGTCGGGGTCCCCATCCCTGGTCGGGGTTGCAGGGCGGGTCTATGTCTCCACCCCAACCCATCCTACGGGCCCGCTTCGCTGCTGGCTCCCGTGGGCGCCCCGCAGCGAGACGGCGAGTCATCGGGACGGGGTCCGCCGTACCCGCTGGGCAGACTTGACAGGAGGAAGGGGATGGGGGAGCGAGGAGAGGGAGAAAATCGTTAATACCGGTAAAACCCACCCCTGCTGCAGGCAGCTCCCCGAGGGGCGCGGGGAAGCCGCTGGCAGACAGCGCTCCGCGCCCCTTGGGCGGCTCCGCCTCGGGTAGGGTCGGGTCTGGCAGCGCCGGCCGGAAAGTGCCAGTGGCCCCGCCGGGCCGAGCCCGGCCGGGCCCCCCGCACCCCTCCGCCAGCTCGGCCCCGCATCTGCTCTGCGCTTATGAAGGAGGCGGCGGCCGCGGAGCAAGGGATGGCGTGTGGAAGGAGATGCCGAGCCCGTCTAATCCCGCTCGCTGTAAAGCCGGGGTTGCTGGACCGGAGCAGCTGGCAGCAGCGACCTCCGCTTGTACAAGCCTGAGAGGGAGAGGCTCCCCCTACCCCCCACTTCCTTCATTTACAATTAATCCGACCCCACCTTCCCCAAGAGCAAATAAAAATTCCTGGAATTGCACAGCTTACCACCATGAGGAGCTGACCGGTGGGGTCGCCCAGACCAAGACCAGGGGAAGAGACCACCAGATCCCAGGGAGAAAGTTCATGTTAGAAACGCTTCCCTCCACATCAGGTCTGTCGCGGGGAGCAGAAGTCCCATGGAACAGCGAGGGCCGGCAGGAGCACACGCACCTCGAGGGCTCCTCGTTTCCCGTGGGTCAAGCGCCGCCGCCTCCCCACGCGTGGCCGCGGGGCTCACTGGTGCCCGCCCGGGGCTCGGGGGGTGCCGGCCGGCCCATCGCCACGGCTTCCTCTCGATTCGCCCCGCGCCCAGTCCTTCAGGACAAGGAGCTCAGCCCCGCTCCCATCCCTCATCTTTGCCCTGCTCCAGCTCTTCCCGGCAGTCCCGGCAGAACTGAGGGGCTGGTGCGGGCTGCTCGCAGACTGGGTGGGTTCGGTTTTTTTCCTCTGAAACTCTGATGGATGAAATGATGTCAAGAGACACTGGGGGAAGAGGAGGAGGTAACACCTCTGATTAGGCAAGGGATCCCGAGAGCCAGTTGCTTTCCAATGACCCTACAGGCAGACGCTCAGCTCAAAAGCGCCCGCGGATGCTCGGCGGCTGCTCAGGACCTCTTGGTACCCCTCGGAGCCTGCACGATGCCGCTCTGCTGCTGCGCACCCGCAGGCACCGAGCGCAGAACGGAGCTGCCCGCGCTGTGAGCGGGGAAGCGCGGAGAGCACTGACGGGCCCGGGCCGCCCCTCGCCACCCGGCACCGGGGACGCGCCCCCCGGGGCGGCCCCGCCCCGACTCAGCGCCCGACGGGCTCCGGGGGGACACGACCCGCTGCCGCCTCCCGGCCCGGCCCGGCCAAGGGAGACGAAAGAGGGACTGGGGGGCGAGAAGGGGCTGGGCCGGGGAGCGGGGCAATGCCTCCGGGGCTGGAAGCGAATTCAGGAACAAGGAATTCAACAGCTTTTTGACTCAGTATCATCTCTGTATGGCAAGTACGGGATAGCAGCTGTTCCAAACAACGATCCACCGCTAACTACATGGAGATGCCCCAGTTCCAAGTCCTTAGCCGTAACACAGACAAACTCTGCAGGTTGCTAAGTAACTTAGGGACTGCACAGTTCTCGTTCCTAAAAGATGCCTTCAGTTGTCAACTCCAGGTGGAAACCCCGGAAAAACAAACTAGGAAGCATCCTTTGAGACCCGTTCTTCAGGCAGCACCATTACAGCCGTGACTGTGCAGAGGAGACATCAGTCGCCCAGGCTGCTGCTCAGTACGACTTCCTGGGATCCAGATGTAAGCATGTCGTGTTTCACTAAGAAACTCAAAAATCAAGAGCTGTGCCAACTTTCAAGGAGGTAACAGTCACCTACTGACCAATTTAATTTAAATACCCCAACAAAACAAAACCCAAACACTCCCAAGGAACCCAACCAACCACCCCCCACTATCAGAAAAACTGCTCGCTGCAAAGACCTCGGGTTAAGAGCAGTTGAAGTGTAGAGCACATTGCTGCTTCTCGGCAGTACTGCCTGCCCAGAGGCAACTACAGTTCCAGTTATTAACTCCAGCAGGTTTTAAGAGCAACAGATCAGCCTTCAACATCTATGTGATACTGTCAGTGTGAACAAAAGCACACTCCGATTTTCAGCTGCTGGCCATCTTCAGCTTCTGAAGTTTATGAGACCTTGGATCATTTAGCAGAGAAGAGAAAGAGGAACACCAGGAAGAGAAAGCGAATTTCCAGCCGTGTTTTAGACCCCTCTGAGCAGAGGCTACAATCCTCTCTGCTATCAGCCTTCTCAGGCTTGCAGTGAAAAAGCTGACCCATTTGTTTTTTCTGATACCCTTCTATATTAACAGTAGCTCTTTCACCTGTGGCAACCACACCAGCAGCTCATGAATGTTGTTTCCTTCTCTCCAGAAGAGTCATTTACCACATCTGCATTCCAGCTTTATCGCTGCCCAGATTCCTTCTCCAAACCGTGCACTCTGTGCCGGCCTTACATGAATTCACATTGGATCCATCATTTCTCTCTGTTAACCACTGTGTCATTATACAAAATGACACAACAGACAAAGTTGGAAAGGGACATGGGGAACCCTGTCGGGTTTGTGTGGCAAAGTTTGGGGGCGGGGTGGAAGGAAGGGGACTACGGGGATGGCCAATGCAGTCAGCTCCAAAATGGACCTGCTGCTGGCCAAGGCCAAGCCCATCACCAACAGTGGTAGCACCTCTGGGTAACGTTGATAAGGGGGAAAAAAAACCTGGAGTGCAACTTCGGGTGTTGCAAGATTGAGTTTTTATTTCTCATTATCCTTCTCTGGTTTGACTTGCAGTAAGTTAAACTAATTTTCCCCTAGCCTGTTTTGCCCATGATGGTAACTGGTGAGTGATCTCCCTGCCCTCATCTCAATGCACAAGCTCCACTCACCACCTTCTCTTGGTATTTATACATATGAAGAAGATCCTCCTGAGCCTTCTGCTCTCCAGGCTGAACAATGCTGGCTCTCTCACCTTCTCCACATGACTTACTTGCTCCAAGGCCTTCAGCATCTTTGTGGCTCTTCACTGGACTCACTCCAGTATATCCATGTCTCTTTCATACTGGGGATCCCAGGAGTGGGCCCAGCACTCCAGCTGTGGCCCTCCCAGCTGCGGCCCTCCCAGCTGCTGAGGTGAGGGGAAGGATCATGCCCTTAACTTGCAGGTGATGTGATGCTGTTCCTGATGCAGTCCTGGAGAGGCTGTGGCCCTCCCTGGCTGCAAGGGCAGGCTGGGCTTACAGAGCTGTATGTGCCTTCAATAGGTATTACGTGTACAGTTCCTCATCCAGTCAAGAAATCTTGCCATGTCTAATACAGAGGACAACGGAGCAGCCAGGAACATTGAAAGCCCAGTTTAACTTGTATTTGTGCATTCAAATAAAGACTGTTTTCAGCAAAGCTGAAAGCATGGCAGGCTCATCTAAGAATAATAATTAGTAAGAGAAAAACTCCCACCAAACCCTTAAGTAGAAGGCATCTTCCCATATCTATCACAGTCAGTAGCACAGCTTAAAAGAACTGAAAATCCTTCCCAGAGGGATCCTTTTAAGTCCCATTCCCAGAGACTATGATTCTACATTACATGAAACTGTGCCATTTGAATCATGATAAAAACTAATTTAACAGCTATTAAAGCTGTTAAGGATACATATCACATTATTCATGTAATGTCAGTAATACCCCATTTCATACCTCATTGCTTATCATTTCTGGTCTGTAAAGTACAAAGCCCCATTACTTTGAAATTCCCAGTTCTAGAGCAGGGAAATCTAAATTTCCAAATACACATTTCACCCATGCCTCCAGAACAAAGAAATGACTGTGAGAGTCCTTAAAAGCAGAAACCTGCTGTTAGATACTGGTAGACCTTCAAGGCTTTTTATCTACGCAGAAAGATCCAAAGCAACACTTGTGCCACTTCACTAGTGACACAGCAGCTTCATTTGCGAAAGATGCCCCATAACATTTGCAGAACTGCTGGAACAGAGAAGGCAAATGCAAGCAAACACCTCCTGACATTTACGATCAACTTACAGCTTTGGGCAACACCTGGAGGGCTTCAAAGATGGCAAGATGAAAAAGAATGAGCTGCACAGCTCAAGCTTCAGTCTTGTCCATGACAGGCAGCAGAATGAAGCAAAAGAAGAAAACCAAACACAGCACTTCTCTACGTCAGTGGAGAACATAATAACAATGCTCACTCTTTCTCAATTTGGGAATGCACATAGCCCAGATTGCCATCTACTGTTTGCAATTGGTACCCCACAGGACGAATTGGGCAATGCCTTATAACAAGCCAGGTACTTCACAAGTCAAATTTAAAGAGTGACGCAAATTCCAGAGCGCAGGAAGAGAGACCCAACACACACAACCTGCAGTTTATCTTGGACAGGACAAATCAGAAAGGAAAATTCTTTAAGGTCTTTCAGATCTCCACAGGATCACCCAAGGCCCTAATTTTACCTAAGTCTAAGGATTCAGAAAAGGCCATTGCATGAATATTCATCTGTAATCAAGAGAAGTTAGGTATCCAATGGTATGGCAAGTAGGAACCTCGCTGCATCTTTAAACAACAATGTATCTGCAGGCTTTGGCCCCAGGTCCAGTCCACTCAATTGCATCTCAATTTGCACTACTGTCAGAGAAGAACAAAACCTCACAGGGCTGCAGAGCTTACCTGCTTAATGCATGCAAAGCTCTTTAGCATTCTCCTCCAATTCCCTCATAGATATGTAAATCATTGTGTTCTTACTGTTCTGGGAAAATGACTTTAATTTGATGACTTACAGAGGGAGGCCTCTCAGCAGGGACATTCTCATCTGAAGCTCCGGGTGCTCATGGGGGTGAGAATTGTGAGGGCACAGCTCAGGGGCCAGATATTGAAGGAATCTCTTTCCTTTCTTCCTGCCTTATCACAACTGTACTGGGATACCTTCTCAAACAGAGAATTTGAAAGAGGCACTGGAACAACATGAAAGTGAATAAAGGACCTTGAAATTCATTGCATAAGCCCAAGTGAGTTTGGAAGCTGAAGAGGAAAATATCACTTTTTTTATATGTAGGTTAAAATAACCTTTGTTTATTTGACTCTTCTTCAAGACACTTGCTGTTCATGTGTGGTTTATGCCATTTTGAACACTATTCCTGAACAGTGTACCATGCTAAAAATGCTGCTGGCAGAAAGCCCATGTTTAACCCAAATGCTGTTCACTTGAGTGTTCGCAATCATGATTATAAGCATCTGAAATAGGTGATCCATAAAATACAAGCTAACCTCCAAGGTTAGCTTAAAAGGCATCCATATGCGGGGATCTTTTCTTCAAATTGATGGGAAAAAGAATTTGAATTTTTGCTGTCTCAAATGGCAAGATCTACTAGTGAAAGAAAATGCATGTCTTGAAACAGAAACTATGGTTCAGTGTCCTCTGAAGTGGCTTCATGGCTTCATTAATGCAAATTCTCACTGAAGTGGAGAAGTAAGGAATAGTAAGGCTAAGTAACAAAATCTTTTCAAGGGCAGTATCACAGAAATCTTATTAGTGGTGGAAATAATCCCACTTAACAGAAGTGTAAGTACATTTGGAAACACAGTCTGAACAAAATGCTTGCCAACCCCTTCCTTCACCCCTGAAATGCCCAATGCCTCCACCTAATAGAAAAAAGCCCTAAAGATGTTAGCTGTCAAACTTCTAGTAATACCTGTGAGCCATCCCATCACTGAGCAACTGCATCTGAACCGTATTTTGAGCTAATCAGAGGACTGCTGGGTATACGAAAGATTCCATGTGGATTCCATGTGCACCCCATGTGCAGTTAAAACTGCACTTAACAGCGTTTTTTAATACCATGAATTCTTCCTTTTGTGGTATGTGTCTTGTTACTTTAGGATTAATTATAAGGTAATATGAAGAAACAGAACTATTTAAACATTTCCTTTACTATACTTTCTTGGTTGAAGTCAGCAAGCTGATAGTATGTGCACTTCTCCACTTCAGCTGGTAGATGGTGGTAGTGGGAAATACAGCTTGTCCCCTCTGACCTAAGGTTGGGAACAGAATGGGAAACAACCCAATCTGTGTTGTATTTGCCTTTGGCCTCATCACTCTGGTAGGATGTTCCCTGCATTGAAGGAGAAACCTGTGAGGAAAGGAGGTAAAACAACTGCAGTAACAAGGAAACACACCAACGCCCAATGTAGCTTTCTAAAACAAAAAGCAGAGAACAACTGTGACAGCAACTGGAGTTGCACTCAAGTTTTTATCTTCTTACTAGTCTCTGGAAGGAACATCAAAGATTAAGACTCCACACACCCCTGAAAAAACAGAGAGCCAAGGTGTGACACACCCATCTTCTTTAGACTCCTTTTATTTTGACAGAAGAATGACCCTTCAGAAATATTCAGCATTTTTACAGATATTTATTGAAGTCTGCGAAAACAAAACTGAGTTGAATTAACTTATGCCAATTCCCTTTTTACCCCAACATAGCTGCTTTGGTAACCAGATGAAAACCAGATATTAATGTTCCACTGTGGAATTACAAACACCTTTTTAAGTGCAGAGAATATTAAGAAAAAATTACTCTAAGCATGAAGCTGTTGTCATGAAAGACCAGACCAGGAAAAAAACATGCTGCTATGCCTTCTAAGTTGCTTGCATTCTTATAGCAAAGGACTGCTATAATCCTTTTAATAGATGTGATGAAACTCTTAATAGTAGTAAGTATCCCCAAGGAAACAGATTTCAGGCATAATTTGAGTATCTCAGTTCAGTGCAAAATAACTTTTCAGGCAATGTGCAACAGTATCTCTACAGTCCTGTGACTGTGACAAAGGGAAGAGACGTATACCTCACCAGCAAGTTTTTCCTATGACAGATTCATATGAAAAACTGCAAAAGAAGAGGTCTTTATCAACACAGAATTGCATGAGATACTTAAAATATTCTAAACCCTCGCTCTCAACCCCAAAACACATGTGGCATTGCAATTTTAAATACAAACATATAATCAAAATTATTTGCTTATGTTCACCTCTAAACAACAGCTAAAGGTAAAAATGAAACTAGTAATTAGTAAGCAATAATTACAGCTTTATGCCCAAACAGAAAACTGGCTTTGACAATTTCAGACCTACAGTCTATACCAAAAGTAATTTCTAATATAACCCCCTAAGATTCATTTAAGCAGCAGTTTTGATTTTTATTAACTTTATTTCTGGATCAAAGCACTTACTGGATGCATACACCATGGGTATGATGAGAAGCTACGCAAGTTTTCTCCTGACTTCAGCTCAGCTCCCTATACCGAACCGAACTGCAATGTGAACGCATTTTCCAAAAGCATTCACAAGAATAAGCCTAAAGTAATGTTTTCTTTACCGCTACCTTGGTTATAAAGAAGAAAAAACCAAATCCAAGCAATGTTACCGCTCCCATTTTTACTAATCTTTTTTCCACCATGGGTGCTTTTTCTGGAAGTTTCACTTGTCTGGGGTCATTCCTCTGTTCATGCTGAAGCAGATGTTAAGTTAAAGTAAAAAGTGCAACAAAGAAAAAAAAGTTAGGGTGAAAGCTTCTTAAGTATGTACTAATTCCTCAGGAGTACACACACTGCTAATAGATGTTACAAAAATCTAGTAACAAAACATTTGAACTGCAATTATCAAGTATTTTAACCAGAACTTTTGCTATTTAATTACTAAACCAACTCTTCATTAAAAAGAATTAAGCAAGTTAAATAAGCAACAGGTTAGACTTCCTTGAAATTAAATGGAGAGTGGAAAGTGCCTGTTTGAATATATGCTGAAGATGCGTGAAGCACTGTCATTAAGTGCAGCAGGGTTAGGTTCCCTTACCCTACCTTAGCTTATAATGCTTGGAAGGCCATCTCATTTACTGTGTTTTCAAATACTGTATGCTACAGACATGTACTGCTGGCAAAGTCATGTAATGACTAAGCTTAGCAAACAGTATTGAAGATTTAGGGAATTTATACAAATTTATTATCTAAAAGGTTTAACTGTTTCACTTAAACTGGCACTTTTCATAATAAATGTTTTAGTGCTCTACTCAGAGAAGAGTGCCCCATCATAAATTAAGCAGCACAGAAGTATTTTGTGTTAAAGTCTTCACCGGTGAAATTCATAAAACATTACAGTATTTTAATAGAACAAGAATTACATTTTTGAAGTACTCAGAAAGCTGTTTAACACCTCTGTTTAACACTGGTAACAGAGCCACTGTGCTTCATCTTGACAGCTATAAAACCTTAAGTACACAAGACAGCAAAGTCAAGTGGCACCTAACTCAGATCCCCTCCAGCCCTTGTAACTAGCCTGTACATACAGGAGGCAAATATATACATACAATTGATTTCTGCATATTCAAAAGGGGAACACAAACAGCAAAAAACTTCCTTGCCCCAGCCTCTATTTACCTCTTAAATATATTTAGTGTTAAGTGATTTATTGGGAGAAGGCTGTTATATTACATCAAATTTACTTAAACTACAGGAAACTCCATTAGTAGCATTATACCCAAGATCTGAGTTCCACATGGCTTCGTTCAGCAACAGATTCCTTTCTGACACTGATGCTCCATTTACTCTATCCCAGCAGCCATTCCTTTTACTAGCCTATTACTTAAAATGACCCCTTCTGACAAGAGCGTGTCATTGTGTTGGTTTGAGAATGACTGATGTGGTGCTAACATCTAGCCTTGACCTCTCCCACCCTCTTTTTTTGTCACTCAGCAGAGTTATCTGGGATGCTTCCCATTCAATCCATAAAAATTTAGTAACTTCCCTGTGAGTCAGTAATTCCAAACAAAAGATTCCTTCATTAAGAAGTAAGAGTGTAAGTATTCAGAGTGGCATTTATGTCACAGTGATTGTCCAAGAGCACAGGGATACAGTCCACTTAATTCTTTTCTGTGGTAGAAAGAGATTGACTGTGCCTTCCTATGGAGACTTTCCAAACTGCTGTGGAATATTCCAGATTATTTCTCCTTCTGTCCATGGGAAGGTACAGGTGGGGAGAGGTGGATGCAAAGTGTAAGCTACTGCTAAAGAGCCTGTGGCAGACCAAAACTATGTACAGCGAGGCTTCCACCTAGCACCCTATTTTGCAAAATAGCTGACAACAAAATACCTCAACTCTGTGTGTACACTGGTGTTCTGCACAGTAAGTAATGATACCACTTCTGGGACAACAAAGGTACATTTCACTGATGGATGTCACATTTGAAGTTGCAAGCAGAAACTTGTACATGGCGTTTCAAAGCCTCACCTGCCCATACCCACCTTCTCTATCAGGTCCTGCAGTTTGGCAGCTTCTTCTCCCAGCTTTTCAATACTGCAAACCAAGTCTTTGCAGACTTCAATATAATTTGCAGTTGGTGTCCACTGCAGCACCATCTATTAATAGCTACAGTTATTTGCCAGAATTACAGTAGATTGTAACTTAATATTCCTTAGTTAACATATCATAAAAGACAGTGACAGAAAAAGTTTGTAACTGCATTTACAGAGTTTTCATTGTACAATTTCTGCACATTATTCCTACAAACAGCCTTTGTGCAAACCTTTTGTCACCCTAACTCCCCTATCAGCAGAAACATGAAGAAACAGCTCTGTCTTCTTTCTTTGGGTAGCTTAACTTTTTGAAATCAATTCTTTAAAAAAAGGGTGTCCTTTAGAGAGAGAATACTGGACAGCTCTATCTAACTTTATAATAACCAAGCTGGCTGGTGACTGTTCATATTTTTCACTTTACAAGGTAGAATAATATTCTAGAATAATACTTTAGAATAATGTACTCTAAATCAATCTTTTTTTTTAATTTGGTTGAATACCTTGTGGGAACGATTGAGAAAATGCTTATTCACGGTCTGCACAGGAATGGTCAGCTTACTGCACTCCTCATTCAACTTCTTCAGAAACTTGAGGAATTCATCTCCACTACAAAAATAAAATGATATTCTGTTATCTGTCAAAGGCTGTAACTTTTTGCAAGCTAAGTATTATCTATGCATTTCCAACACTGGCTGGTTAGTCAGACATGCAATTTCATTGCATAAAAATATTAATTCTGTGGCCCTGTATTTTAATATAGGGTAGTATAACACTACATCTAAAGTCTTAGCAGGTTTTGGGGTGGTTCTGTGTGTGGTGTGGCGTGTTGTGTCCCCTCACCCTTCCCCATGTCCCCACCTCTCCACTGTTTTGGAAGGACAAAAAAAAAAATCATTGTGTTATCTGAAATATTCAGCTCATAAGATGTACTGACAACTAAAAAAAGCGTCACCCCAAAGCTTATCGGAAACATTCTGTTAACTTCCACTTCTGTTTTTATCTTTCATCAGTCCTGTACTGTCAACAAAAATTTTTCATTAGCTACTGCACAAGTAATTTTGTAACATGCGATGCACAACACCAGCAACACTGTTCATGTGCATGTGTGCATACAGATCACAGTCCCGCAACACCAGAAACAGAGAATTTATAGTCAATTTTATGGGGATATATCAATATTCCTGACCTGCAGCTCACATTTTTGATGCAGATGGTGAGAGAAAAGTCTAGTTTGTAGTCTGGAGTCAGGGCTGAAATGACCATTTAGTCTCCAGCACAGTAGAAGAAAAAAAGAATGCAGTTAACACTAACTTGGCCTTTCATTCTGGAAATACATTCCTCAAAGCCTAAAATCTCTGATGTTACCTACTTCAAAGACAATTTATACAAGCAGGAAGACAACCCTGAAAATTAGTTTTATCAGTATCTCCGAAGAGTGGAGAAAATGATAGAAAAAAATTAACGGACTAATTTCAATGCTAAGTTTCTGGAGCCCCCGCATGATACTGACTCAATTTATTTTACTGGAAGCCTCAAAGAGTGTTACTTATCAGTCATGGTACTCGCCAGAAAGTTGTTGCCATTGACTGGGCAGAGGAAAAGAGGACAAGGAAGATCAGCCATTTGTTTTCATAGAGCGAGCTCTCAAATCCTGAGAAGTGCCTGTATCTCCAGGAGAAAAGTTTCTACCATGTATGAGTCACTCAGGTGAATAACAAGCAGGGCCAGAACAAGACACAACTTTAAGTTCCTATAGCAGAACTTCCTCTTATCTTTATGGAAAGATCTGAATAAATTAATTCAGACCCCACCATTCCTCTTTTCCCTAGGGCAATCGAACCTAAATGCAACATATACCACCTTTACTGCTGCTCTTGACTGCAAAAAGGCATACATTTCCCAAACAGCTAAACTAAGCTACTTGCCAATGTGGTGAAAGTATCTAAACAGAGACTGAATTTAACCCAGAGTGTTTTCCTTCAACTTTGGCACAAGACCATTAGTGAGCAAAGTTTCCACCACTGCTCAGGACATCTGTGATTTGCAACACTGCTGAACATTTAAGACTTCAACGCTTAAATCAGAAATAAACAGAAGCACCAGCAGGAGTGCTGGAGGTTGAAAACCAAGACTGTCCATGGTTTTTATGAAGATGGTGAAGTAAGGAAGCCTATTTGCTTGTTTTAATAAAATAAATTATTATTTATTTCAGAACAATATAACTGAACTGAGTATTTAGGGTAAAGCCAAACACAAGAAATAATCACATCTGGAGACAGTCTGAAAGTTTCTCCCATGCTACTATAGTCAAGCCATGCCTGTGAAAATTTCCCTCTATTTAAAAGGGTAATTTTTTAGCTGGCTAGGATCAGTTGTGGCTACTTCTGTGTTTTGTCACAAAGGAAATTATTTTTAGGAATTCTGGAAGGATTCGCAGCAAAAAAAAAAGTTGTCATGGCCATGACATGGGGAGGGAAAAAAAAAAAGGGAAAAGAAAAACATTTATACTTCTCATATGTCTTTATTATATCAATAATAGTTCTTAGAAACCTATTTCATAGAAATGTTGTATCTGTTGCAGTGACACGTTCTTATATTTGTAAATGGAAATGAAGTTTTCAAAAAAACCCCACTTTTAAATAGAATTAATGGCTGTCAAAACACCAGTGGCTAAACAGCACTAGACACTCTGTGAGTTTATAATCAATCAGTTCAACATTTTCTACTATGTTAGTTTTTCTATGACTTAATGACTGATCTTCCTTCTCACAGAATGACTTTGAGCAAGTGGGAAGTAAAATCTTTATATAATAGCATGTAAACATAGCCTATGATTTTAGTCTCAAGGTCAGATTCCTAAAATACATGTCAAGCCATTTTCTAGAAAACTATGCAGTGCTTGCCATAACTGAAATGCTGTCATATTTTGTGTACTGCAATCTTCAATCAATCAATTATTTTCTGGTTTTGAGAACTATATATGATCTAAACCCATACTCTGCCAGAAATTAGGTATATAATTGGTGTGCAAGACTGTACTGGGCATCATGTAGGTTTTCAATTGCATTTGGCCACACGCACAGTGAACTGCTAACTTCTTGTGTATCACCAATAAAGATGTTATAAAGCACTGGTCCCTATACTGACCTCTAAGGAACACCACTCATCACTGGTCTCCACTTTGACATTGAGCCATTGACCGTAACTCTTGAGTGCAACCATCAAGCCAATTCCTTATCCATCAAGTGTTCCATCCATCAAATGCTATCTCCTCACAGACTAGAAGCAGCACCAAGGTCCTGTATCAGGACATGAACACTCTGCTCTCCCAGCCCATCTCAGTCTTCTCCAAGTGCCTTGCATGTCCTCCCACATCCTGCAGCTCAAACTTGGCATCATACTGCAAAATGTACCTCAAGCAGCCTGAAAATCCTCCTTTGTGTAAACACAGAAATGGATATAAATACAGGCACAGTACCAGAATCAGGAGCAATCAGTGCATGTAAGAATAAGTACATACTAGACAGACTCATGTAACCAAGGCACAAAAGACAACGCTATGGCAGGAACACATCACGACGTGACTGCTAATACATAGTGGATTCAGCTGCCTCCAAAATATGGTGATGTGTACAGAGTGAACCCAAGCACATTCTTTGGTCCAGTGAACAACTTAAATAACAGAGTCTAGCTTTATAGTAGCTAAATAATACAGAGAGCTGCTCTCAGTGTTTCGGAGTCAAGAAACAGCTAGCAGAGTAGCAGCACAGCTGTCAGGTCACTAGTCAACAGGGAGATGCACACACTTTAAGGAGAAACTGAACCCTGACTTTTCTAGACATAGAAAGTTATTTGATCAGTAGATTGGATGCAAGGCAGTTTCTCTCCCCACCTCCCCAGTACCACTCTAGCCAGGCCACTGCAAATAAGGCAACACAATGCTACGCAAATGATGGCTGAAACTGGGAAGGAACAAGCACGGAGAACCTAACTTACTACTGGTGCAGCTACAGCACAAGGAAGGAGCAGTATCCCTAAAACAGTCTTCTCTAGGTTAAACAATCACAGTTCAATTGACAAAAGCCTCGGAAAGGCAAGTTTCTAAAACATTTGCAAATTAAAACTGCAAACTAATCCTATTTTCAGGAGCTATTCTTCTGTAGGTTTGGGAAGTAAAAAGAGGAAAGATATGAGCACAGAATCTAAATTCAAGTCTAGGTCTCTGGAAAAAAAAAAAATTACACAAATAGAGGAAAAGGGGTTTAAGAAATCTTAGGACACCTTGCCTTTACTATAACCTTCATTCTTCTTTTTGTACTGGATGTGGAGAGTACTCTAACAGTGCTTAAGGGACTGATGAAGTTTAATAAGCTGAGCGATGTTCCTCTCAGCTCAGGTAGGCCTGACTTTCATGGGACTGCACAAGGCAATACTGGAAGTATGCGAGGTATTGCAGAGCTGATGCTTAAGGCTGTAAGAAAAAACTTGTAATGGGAAAAATATCAAGTTGAAATGGAAGTTTGAAGGAGTAACACTTTCTTACAGAACAGTTTCCTTATGAACCTATTCCTACTGATACATATAATATATGATACAGAAAACATCTTACAAAGTTCTTAACTTGTAATTAAAAAAATTAGGTCTTTTAGAAGTTAGTTAAAACTGTGTCCAGTGGAAAAGAAGAAAAAAACCTGAATACAGCAGTCGCATTTATGAATTAAGGTGGACATATATAAGTAATTTAAATCTATCAGTTGAAAATTAAAGCCCCATGCAGAAATCATATACGCATCTCTCCCTCCCACACATCTTTTTATTGCACCTTACAATCAGACAAAGTTGACTTCAAGACTGAGAGTGCCTGCCTTGTCTACAGACACAATGGAGAACTACAGAGTCCACATTGCATGGGGTTTTATAAGGCTCCATGCCGCTCTTGAAGCATGGGGCAGCAAGGAGGGCAAGACCCCATTTCCACAGAGAAACAAAACCAAATCTGCTCACTGAAGCATATCAGAGAAAATAAAAGATGATTTAATACTGCAGCCCAAGAAGCCAGTTTCACAAATTATGATACGAGTACTAAAAACCCTGCACAGCAAGGCCATGAAAAATTGAGGTACAAAGAACGAACTCATCACGCAAAAAGATGGCCAAAGTAATGTCACATAACAACAATATAGTCAGATTCCTACATCAGAAATCTATGTTTCCAACTTTCTTTGTACAAAACACAACTACCACCAGCCCTTATAATCCACTAACTAGTGCACTCTCATGAGTGTTATGCATGGGGTAAGGTGTGAGGGAATTTTACCTCCGAGATACAGAAAACAATGCAGTTGTCTTAAATAGTTCATAGTTCACTTCTATTTCCTTAGATATCCAGTTAATACCTCAATTCCAGCTTCACCACTTCAGAGACATCTCCAATTCTTGTTTCCTCCACTTTCAGCTCATTAATGGCATCTAGGAGTTTCTGCTGATCTTCAGGATTTGTAAGGCCAATCTAAATTTAAAGAGTAATTCCAAATATAATTTACTTTCAATATTTACTCGATATAACAGGACAGTACCATTTATTGTGCAAGCTTCTAGAGTCAAAGAAGTTGCTTTTAAGTTATTGCAAGCAACTATAGTGTATGCAACTGCCAAAATAAAATAAAACCACAGAAACTATTCAACGATGCAAAACAAAATTACAAAACCTGAGGAAAAGTCAAACTGAAATTTTACAGGATGCTCAGCTAATTTGTTGAAGGTTTATTAAAGGGGAAAAAAAATGCAGTTTTTGTGAGTACCCCAGTGTTAGGATGTTAGGCTCATCTATTTCAGAATCATCTCGGTCATTTTTTACAGCAAAATAACCAATCACCATGACAGTAATACAGCATTAACTCAGATGAAAGAATGGAAACTATAAATAGGCAAAGGCTAGAATTTCAGAGAAAGAGGGCAGATTTTAAGAAGGGCTTTTCCAAGCTTTTGGGTGTACATTTCTTCCAGTTAAACCATTCTCAGAAGATACGACAGATCTTTGTAAAACCTTGTTTTCTTACAGAATCTCATTTAAAAAGTAAGTTACGTTACAGAAATCTAGTTGGTGCTATCTCTAAAGCCTCAGGCAATCAGAAACTAGCAGAGAACACAATCTGTTAAAAAGACATGCAAGCCAGATGTTTCTACCATGAAACAGGCTGTAAAAGAAGCCTTTTCATGTATCTGAAGGACAGCATACTTATAAACTCAAAATAGATTTATGACCTCAAACTAAGACCAAGCCTAACTACTACCTGACATCAGTTTATACAGTACCTAAGTTCAAATCAGTTCATCCTATATACTCTTGGCTAATGCTGCAAACAACAACAGAAGAGTTCTGAAGCGTTCAATGCTTTCTGTCTCTTTTAGCTGAAGAAAAGAACAATTTTCTTCAGAAGACATATACCATGTAACTGAGATTCTCCAAGTGATACCTGGGACAGAAAACATTGTCAGCTGTGTTATCAATGAACCATCTCAGATTACATATTAACTCCTATTTAAATCCTAGGCTAAGAATTTTTTTTGGTAGAACACAAATAAGGAAAACAAAGTCGCCCATTTGTTAAAACAGAAGTGTTCCTGTGGCACACTCAATATTTTTCCTTGCTCATCTGAAAGGCTGCTGTGCAACACAGGACTTCTGATGTTGACAGCCCTAAGGATGCTTCTCCACACAAGTGAAAAAAATCACATAATGCCAGGTCCAAGTATGACTTTGTTCCTAACTCTCCAGCCAAGTACCTGGATGAAGCAGGAATGGAGCATTCTAGAATTTAAGACCACAAGGATCCCACAGCCTTCAAAGCTAGAACATACGTGACTCTCTCTGATGTTCTGAGGACCTGAAGCTCCCTGCTGTAGCCTCAGAAATCTGTAAAATATTAGTGTTTGTAGTCTCCCAGATTTTTTTAATGATTGAAGAAAGAACTTTGGACATGCAGCTGACAACACATCAAACACCAGGCAGTCTCACTTCCTCAGATGGTGCTGAGCAGCAATCCTAGGGAAGGGAAGGTACTTAGAGAAATGCTTGCTTCTTGTGAGACTATTGTTTCTGATGTTTGGTGTTCACTGTGGCTCCATAAAACAGTCCCCCAGGCTCCCTACCAGGTGCTCAAAATTCACAGGTAACATGTTAGATGACATACTTGTGAGCGCATAGTTATATTTCAAAACCATGTCGTAAGTCTATCGTTACAAGTCTACGGACAAGTAAGTTCTTCAGTAATGTAAAATCCCAAGCAGATTAACTGGGAGTTTAACTACAGGTGTCAAGAACTTTACAGTTTCCAAGAGTTGCCACAGGTACCTAAATAAATTATACTTGAGTCTCTATGGTAAATATCACTAGCAGCCTTACGAGAGAAAGATCTGTTTTTCCTAGAAATAATTAACTTTGCTTATGTTGAGCTGTAAGTCTGCTCAATTTATTAGTACTCAGGTTTGCCTTGTCGAGCCCTATCTGGTATAAACTCATGCTTTCTTAATGCTTACAAAGTATTTCATAATCATTACATCATTTCATAATGCAGAAGTAAGCCGATTTATACAAGAGCAGCAAGTTTACTTTTAATTATAATCAACAAATCAAATGAGCTCTCCCAAGAGTAAGTTGGTTGTTATTCTTGAATATTAAAACTATTTTGCTTAAAGCAGGAACTATTGCAAAGACTGGGTTTGCTTTTGACTCCATCTTCTCACTCCTAGAGCAAGCAAATAAGGATATAGTTTTCTATCAGGAAGACATTGTACTTTGTCTCCCTATAAATAAAACAATTCAATCCTTCTGCAAATGGATCAGTGACTGAGTACCACCACATCTTGAAGATACGGCTTCGGAAGTACAGAATGTGATAAAAGTCATCATAGATAAAGTTTTCCACCATCACCACAGTAATTCTGAATTTGGAGGTACTAGGTGCAGAACAGTAGACATATAGACTAGTCCACGCTATTTCCCAAAGCAGACAATTTTTACCTTTCTAGACAACCACTGCTGAACACAAGGGTTACCCAGAACCTGACTACTCATGCAATGATGAATGCATGGAACAACCGTGGTGCAAGAAGCCCTTCCTCCTTATAGATTAGCAAGATTTTAAGTTGGTGTTAGTTCAGTTACACTCTGCAGTCCAAATAACACAAATATTATTGTCAAGTGGCCCTACATTTAAGAATGTGCAAGTGTTGTACAAGACCTTGCTTACACCTGTGACATAATGCTAGGGCTACCAACTCTAACATCTATGTTATTCTTAAGTAAGTACAGAAATAAAAAACAGCCCCTGAAAATCCATGCTCCAAACTCCTGTTCCACCATCAACATGACTTTTCTGTTACTCTTTAGATGGAAATGAAAGATGACGTATTTCTCAGATAAAACCAGAAGTTATGAATAAACTCTTACATTATTGCCAACCTGCCCAAGTGGCCACTATTTTAAATAAGCTGACATTCTTCTGCCAAATATTAAATGCTTTTGCAGGGAGGGAGAGGCAGAGGAAGAAGAATCCTGGAACTTTAATATAAAAGCACACAGACCTGACAATTCTCTAACAATGAAGTTAAATGTCTGAGTTGTATTTGGAATTTTGATGTGTTGTCATTACGCATTCTCAAATCCAGAATAAGATGCCAGTTTCTCTTATTCTAAACTAATAAGCATGTAAGAAAAGAACCTTCATACCCTAAATGCATCCAGAAGTAAAATTACTTCTGTTGCTATCTTTTGAGACAAATGCTCAGAAAGTATTCCAACCCCCCCAACCAAAAAATCCAGACAAAAAAATATCCAAGGGTTACGAGCAGCACAGTATCAGACAAAAACCTTCAAATGCTGAATAGACATGTCCCAGTATATTGAACAGACTTGTCTCAGTATGGAACAGTTTATAAGCTTAAGGAATGCAAGGATTTCAGCTTTGAAGAGTCACTGTTTAGGCTCTGTGCAGAATATAGATAAAGATATTTACAGAGAAAGTATCTTTCTGATATTGTTTGATGGAGGAAAGTGTATCATGTTAGTGACAGGATTTCTCCCCAGTTCTCTGGATACAAAGCAGCT
This sequence comes from Lathamus discolor, assembly GCF_037157495.1. Lineage (NCBI taxonomy): Eukaryota > Metazoa > Chordata > Aves > Psittaciformes > Psittacidae > Lathamus > Lathamus discolor. The sequence goes on from NC_088884.1 coordinate 17,613,391, forward strand.
TGGTTCAGAGGCATCCATCAGAGGTCATCATTAATCTTTGTAGTAATAAGATCCAGGCTCTTTAAAATAGCTGGCTGTTAGTTGAAGATCTGCCATCACACTAAAAACTTTCAACTCTGGAGTTACAAGGAAACAGATTAGATTTGTTCTATCAGCAGCGTGGGGAGAAACTGTTAGTACAGCTCTATAACTAAACTGCATCAAGAATTTAGAGTAACTTATGAAGTGCTGATAAGGCAGGAGTGTTATGTCATTTTTTAAATTCTCAATTGAAGACTCACTAATTAATTTACATCCATGCACAAAGCATGGCTTATTTTCCAGGAAGTGTTTCCTGCTGTCACACAGTTTAGAGGCAAAACAGTTCTGTTCCTATAGATACTATCCTCCTGTGGAAGAGGAGCTGATCCAGGTATTTATTTCAGTTCTCAAAAAAATCCTTCTTTATAACAGGGACTCTGAAACATGTTGAAACACTGAAACAGAGGTTATTAGTTCATGTGAAACTATAGTTCCTTCTTTGATGAAGGAACCATAAGGATTAGCCTTTCACTGAAGTCCACAATTCTCTTTCCTTCCCCCAGTGTCTCTGAACAAAAACAAATAATGGTTACAACATCAAACCAGGTGATCAATATGAACATATATGCAGCCAGATTTGCAGTTTAATGCAAGCATGACCAACACAGCAGCTCACAGTGATAAGAAGAAAGCGACGAATATCTCCTTTAAGAGCAAAATTCCTGTCAGTGGGGGCTTTAGGGTCCATATAAAGCCCACACCCAGACGCTGTCCATTTGGCATGATCCTGAGGCTTCAGAAAAGCAGTCACATCAGAACACATACTTAGGTATTATAAGGCATGTCAAAGTGAACTCTTATATAATTTCTTCACTGACAAAGCCACCTGTACATGCACCCGCTGAGATACAGAGTTATTTCTGATCTCTGGGAAAACACTTAAACCTTACTCAGTTACAAGACAAAACTTCATGCAAAACATCCTTGTGACACCAACTCTGAAGTAATAATTAACATCTGTATGCTAATGCTGGTTCCAGCTGCTGGAACACATGCCTCCTTGGCACCAGAACAGGGCAAGTAAAGCTGACATGAAGGACAAGACTAGCATCAGTAGCAGGCTTGAGTCAGTTATTTCAATGAGATATCTTTGGTATCTCAGACCAGGTACAGTGTGCTGAGAAGAATCCTGGGGCCTGAAGTATTTGCGCTGTCCTAAGGAGACTCCTGCAGTTGGATTTTATTATGGCATCCTCCTGTAAACACAGGAAGTCTTTCATTCCCCACAGGAATAATTCCAGCAAAGACTAAGGAAAAAGTAACCACCCTATTTCCACTGGAAACTCAAATCCTGTAATAATGTGTCACTTAGTCCTCAATAACAGTGAAATACCACGTGATTTCAACTGATACCAAATGGGAAAACATACTTAAATACCAAAAATGGTAACAACTGAACTTTAAAACGGAACTATTTCCTGCTCAACCCAACTTCCACATCATTGCAGCAAAGAAATACTGAGGACTTCCAAATACTGCAGACTTCCACTTTGTAGTCAGATGTAGGCAAAGAAGATGCAAGAACTCAAGTCAGAAATCAAGGCTAATCTGTGGGATTTAGAAAAGGTCTGTCTATATTCATATTGAAACTCAAGAAGCTGCAGAAGATTCTGAAAACAGAATTCTTACAAGTTCAGACATTTATAAAGATAAGACGTTAAAAAAGAAAGAGGAGAAAACTAAATGAAGTTCTAAAGTAGTAAACTGACCTGTATTAACTCATCTTTTTGCATCATCAGAAGTTGTCCTAAAGTGGTATCTCTTTCCTGTATAAAACAATGAGTTTTCTTTTTTAATCAAAAAGAATTTCAGAAGAAAACAGTTTTCACTTATGGTTTACTTCAGTTTTCAGAAATAAAACCAGCTACACAACACCATTATTCTAGTTTAGAAACATCACATAATGTACATGACTAATGCATATAATTAAAATTCAGCAGTCCAATCCTGTCCACTGAAGTTCAACTTAACATTTTTTAGCTAAACTTCTGTTTAATAAATTTATTTGAATTAAGGTACTAATAGGGACAGAACTTTGTTTTTTATGCTGTCAGTACATTCTGCTTTCATGGATTACTTAACGGGTACCAGATGAACCACAAACTTACCTTGAATAATCCTATTATGTGTTCTAGACCAAGACCTTGTAAAAACACTTCCATGTCATTGAAAGTTGAATAGGAACTGAAAACAGAACAAATGGGATATGAGATGAAAACAGTGGAAGTTAATAAAAGACCACTAGAACAAAATACTCCAGAAAAGCTCCCCAGGCAGAGAACTGGGGAGCAAACTAATGTTGCACAGGCCTACTGATGACAGTAGTATCTCATAAGCATCATGGAGTACAATTTAATCAATTTTTTAATCTATCAAAATTTTAGAAATGGCTTTTCTGTCTAATGAGCAGAATCAAAATGCTCCAACTGAACCTTCAAGTCGGACTGTGGAAGCCTGAAAAATTTGGAAGTGGGATTAAGAAAGATAATTATGTCTTCTTATCAGATAACATTCATATAAAACGGATTCAGCCCACAACTCTTTCCCTTCTGGTTCCATTTAAACAAAATAGCACGATTACCAGGAAACTAAAATGTCTATGATTAAAGACTGGTAAGAAATTAGTTGTCAGAGGACTACTGTTCAGAAGGCAGACTGAGGCATAATCCACTGTAGGTTCAGAGTTTAACATTTATTTGCAAAGTTAAGTATCAATTTTGATTCCTTGCCTACCAAAAGATACAAAAATAGAAAGGAAAATATCTAAATGGCTTTCAACAATCAGATGAACAATTGTAATGAACAGAATTAAACCTAAAAGCAAGTCAAGATGAAATGCTGAATGGACCACTGCACTCACTACAGCAAGTCCTTTGCCAAAACCTTGAGTTAAGAGACAGTTTGCTCAGTCTTATTGTGGGCCCTGAAATCAAGGTTTGCCCTCTTTTTACATTAAAGACTTAAAACAGGTCTTATAAAATTTCTGTATCTACATAGATACAAAAAAAAAAAAGGGGGGGGGGCAAACAAACACCACCAACTCTGTCCTCTTTTCCCCTTCCCCCCTCAAAAAAACCCCGAACCAACCCCAAACCAAAATCCAAAACAACCAACCAACCAAACCTCTCTGAAAATTCTTCTGAATACGTAAGAAAATATTTCAGGACTGCACATTGAGAACCTTGTATTACTGGTATTTAAGCATACTTATCCTTTTACGAGATGGACATCCTAAATCACATATGAAAGGAGTTTATGCACACTGTCTCAAGTCAACAATTCTGTGAGAGTGCCTTCCGTCAGCAGGAAAAATAGAGAAGGAGTTTAAAATAATTTTAATAATGTTTAAAGGCATCATCCCTACCATGGAGTTGTGTAGAATTGTGTTAATCACTGCATGCTTCCTCCCTCTCCCAACACAGACAGCAACAGTCTGCGAAGTAAACAATTCACGCGTACATCCAAACAGCCAATCCCCTTCAACAAGAGGGGAGTGTGTGAATGACCTGCAGCGATCAAATATTCTTATTTAGGCATTCAAAGTGCACAGTTTGCAAAGATTTTGGAAGCCCCTCAGTAACTCAAGACTTTCAGTTCTGCTAAAGGTGCAAGGAAAGGGTGTTTTTCCCAGGATCAAGGAAAGGGCTATTCAGCAACTGGACAGTAACTCAGAAGTCCCTGAACCAGCAAAGGGCCTAATTCAGGAGCTGAAGGATGCAAATTCCTGACATGTATGTGCACTTCCTTGTATAGTCCAGGGCTCTGGAGTCAGGAAAATTGGCTTAATTAGGATGGCAGACAGCAATGACTGAAGGTACACTCACTACCTAAGGATGACTAAATGATGACAACATCAATGACAAGTTATACTCACTGACCCTGCATGGCAGGGCACAACTGATATCCATTACCAGGTGAGGCATGAGGAGCAACTGAGAGAAGAGCTCAAGGAGCTGTGATGGAATAAACACAGGCATCAGTGTACCTCTTGACTACCACTAGATGAAAAAATCCAGCTCACTGGGGGCAAGTACATGTGTGTGTGTTGAAACAGATAAACTGCATTTGTAAGAACAGGCATATAACAGCCAGACATCTGGTATACTCCAGGGGACTTTCCTGAAACCAAGGGTTCCACTCATTACAAGAAATACTCAAAGTTATGAAACATCAGAACTAGCCACTGTTAATACAAAAACCCTTGAGCTTGACATAAATGTCTGTTCATACAAGCAAATCAGTTTCTCATCTGGCAAAGAAAACCAGTACTGTTTAGATAAAGACTATTGGCACATTGTGAAATCCTGGAAGCCCAACCATTGCCTAATACAGAATTACATTTGCATAGCTAGACATCTGGCTGCCACAAACTATTTTAAGTGGGCTTCAGGATTCCAGTGTCTGACTTTAAAAACTTACCAAGACTAACCAAACACTGGTAGAATGTCCTCTAGTCACCATCAGGTTTCAACAGCACTAAATCTATATGGATAACTGCTGCATAGTGTTAATTTCCTTATACCAGAAAAAGCCTGCAGAACTTCCTAAAGAACCCAAACCTGCTAAAAAAAGGAGAATCTGTTTTAGCACTGAGGTCATTAAGTACATATTATATCTAAGAGTATGAGTCTTTGTGAAGAGTACCAGAAGACTGATCTATGTAAAAGAATGTCACCTTCCTGTCAAGTATACAGGGACTCAAAAGATGATCCCCAAGGAGCAGACAGATCCCATGGGAGACGTGGATCATAGATGGGGAGATACAGCCAGAATAACACCTTTAGGAATCTTAAGTATCTCTAAGATGATTGTGGTTGAAGCACCAGAGAATGAAAATCTGACTGACATATACATTCATCTAACAACAGAACCTCAGGACGCTTTGTCCGAACTGAGGTACTCTGTCTGAGACTACCTCAGTGTGAACTGCCATCAATGATGGCAGTAATGATACAAAACTAGGGCATGTCAAATTCAGAATGACCTGGCTGAGCAGGGACATAAAGAATCAAGCTAACAAATCAGAACAGGCTATCAGCACTGGAATTTGACTTCTCAAGACCACGCAGTTCAAGCTCAAGGAAGTAAGTGGATGGTTTGCTGAGAACTTGTTAACCAACAGGTTCTGGGATGAAACAACATGAGAGATCTCTGAAGGTGCTGAAGCAGGGGCTGATTTCAGCCACAGGACACCTGCAAGCTTCAGGGCCAGAAGCACACTATGCAAAACGTTCTAGAGCTTAACTAGGTAACTGTGGCTTGACTCAGATACATGCAGGAAAAAAGAAAAAGGCACAGCTCTTCCTAGTGGCATGAAGATGAAAACATGCAGTCAGTGAAAGCATTAAAAAAAAAAAAAAATCTAACATCAAATTCAGAACAACAAGGAACATGCAACAGGAGAGCATACACATTTAAAGGAGCTGAAATGAACTGAAGTGACATTGGATCCTGGCTCTACTATACTTTACACCAAATGAGAGGAATGAAAGATCTACAGCATGCTCTTTGTTTGTAATGCAAAGGAACTTTGCAATCTTGAAAAATTAATAGTACATTAATATACTTACTGTGTACTCTTGGTAGCACTCCAAACAATACACATCAGTACAATTTAATCACTGACACAAACAAATACAATCTCTTAGGAATGCTTATAAGGTAAAATTACACTATGACTGTATTTACCCAATTCCTTGGTCAGAGGCAGCTGTCATGAATTTGTAGATAGCCTCCCCCTTAATTGTTTCATGGGATCTCCCTTGCAAATGATTTGCAGCCAAAGACAGTAAACTATAAATCTGGAAGAGCCAAAATGAATTATTATTCAAATGCAAAATGCATAAAGAAATACAAAGGAGTAAGATGATAAAACAGTTCTATCGTAAGTTACTGCTTACAAGGAACATGAAATATCTGCACTTCTCTAAAGCATAAAACTACAATGAACAGTTAAGACAAACAGTTTATCCAAAGCATTTCTGAATTCCACCACAATGAACTGACACAGAGCAAAACAGCACACCTAACTTAAGTCAAGTTAGTATCTGTCACTACAGAAGCAGCAATACACCAGTATACTATTTTTTGTGGTTTGTAGACAAGAGTTCTACAAACTCAAGGCAATAAGAGCGTGAGGCATACAACTATTTTAATATCTCCATTTCCAATGCATATATGGACCCAACATTTAGCAATTTACAACTGACAATCTAATTTAACTGTATCTGACAGACACATTCTTTCAACTGATTATAGAAGAAAGCCTTCTGCCAGACGTCACTATGCATCAGTGATGGAATCCAGAAAATGAACAGCCCCTGTGTGAGTTTCGAGATAGTTAAACAAAAAATTCTGCAAAACAAGTAGAACCTCAATAAGCCTAAAGGAATGGTGAAGCCACTTTCCTGAAATTCAGGTGAACAGCCATACATACACACACACATATATACATGTATGAATGGTGGGTTGATCCTGGCTGACAAATAAGCCCCTACTCAGTTGCATATTCATCTTCCCCCAGCAGGATGGGGGAGAATCAGAAGGGTACGAAGTATGACAAAATTCATGTGTTGAGATACATGCATATTAGTAAGTGAAGGGGAAAAAAAAACAACCCAAAAGCTTAAGTGATGCAAAGGTAATCACTCACCATCTGCCACCAGCAGACCAATGCCCAGCCAGTCTCCAAGCAATGGCTACTTTAGAAAAAAAATTTCCTCACAATTTTACTGCTGAGCATGACATGATATGGTATGGAGCATCCCTTTGGTCAGCTGGGGTCAGCTACCCTGGCTGTCCCCCTCCCAACCTCTTGATCCCTCCCAGCCTACTGGCTGGAGGCAGGGAGAAGAATGAAAATCAGAGAAGGCTTTGATGCTTCACCAGCACTCAGCAATAGCTAAAATACTGGTGTGCTAACAACACTGTTTTGGTCAGAAACCCAAAACACAGCACCATACAGGCTACTGGAAACAAAATAACTCCATCCCAGCCAAACCCAGTACAGTAGGTAAGAAAAATACCACCCCTCGCAGATACAGTTTCTATAGACATAGTCTGTACAACAGCATCTTGGGTTGCCAACAGCCTGAAGAGCAGATCCCCGAGGTGGAAGAAGCTCCTGACCATTAAATATCTCAATATCATCTGCAAGACTTTGCAGTAATTGAGTGAAAGTTAGTGTTCCAGGTTAAGAGACAAGACGCATCACTAAAACGTGAGGAGCCTGTAGTCCCTCTATGTCAGAGAAAGTTGTGTTATAAGATTATATGGCCATAGCCTGATGAAAGAGTAATTTATTGAAGACAGAATGCATTTGTAGCCCCTTCCAGTAAACTGAGCTAACAGATCACTGAGCCTCAGACAGTGATCTTGCTAGCCTACACTGACAACTTGGTGCATAGTTATAATTTTTGGCTACACAGGACATGGAGAAGGCTGAGGTTCTGAATAACTTCTTTGCCTCGGTCTTCGCTGGCAAAGGCTCTGACTGCACCACCCAGGTCTTAGAAGGCAGACACAGGGACTGTGAGAATGAAGACCTTGGGCCCACTGTAGGAGAGGATCTGGTTTGAGACCATATTAATCTGAACGTGCACAAGTCCGTGGGACCTGATGGAATCCATCTGCGGGTCCTGAAGGAGCTGGCGAATGAAGTTGCTAAGCCACTGGCCATCGTATTCGAAAAATCATGGCAGTCAGGTGAAGTTCCCGACGACTGGAAAAAGGGAAATATAACCCCCATTTTCAAGAAGGGGAAAATGGAAGACGCGGGGAATTATAGACCAGTCAGTCTCACCTCTGTGCCTGGTGAAATCTTGGAGCACATTCTCCTGGAAGGCATGCTAAGGCACATGAAAAACAACAAGGTGCTTGGTGACAGCCAGCATGGCTTCACTAAGGGGAAATCCTGCCTGACCAATTTGGTGGCCTTCTATGATGGGGCTAAGGAATTGATGGACAAGGGTAAAGCAGTTGATGTCATCTACCTGGACTTGTGCAAAGCGTTTGACACTGTCCCACACAACATCCTTCTCTCTAAATTGGAGAGATATCAATTTGATGGATGGACCACTCGGTGGATAAAGAACTGGCTGGATGACCTCACACAAAGAGTTGTGGTCAATGGCTCTATGTCCGGCTAGAGACTGGTAACGAGTGGTGTCCCTCAGGGATCGGTGTTGGGACCGGTCTTGTTTAACATCTTCATTGCTGACATGGACAGTGGGATTGAGTGCGCCCTCAGCAAGCTTGCCGATGACACCAAGCTGTGTGGTTCAGTTGATATGCTGGAGGGAAGGGATGCCATCCAGAGGGACCTTGACGCGCTTGTTAAGTGGGCTGATGCCAACCTTATGAAGTTTAACCATGACAAGTGCAAGGTCCTATACCCGGATCGGAGCAATCCCAGGCACAGCTACAGGTTGGGCAAAGAAGAGATTCAGAACAGCCCTGTGGAGAAGGACTTGGGGGTGCTGGTCGAGGAGAAAATGAACATGAGCCAGCAGTGTGCGCTCGCAGCCCAGAAAGCCAACCGTATCCTGGGCTGCATCAAAAGGAGCGTGACCAACAGGTCAAAGGAGGTGATCCTGCCCCTCTACTCTGCTCTTGTGAGACCTCACCTGGAGCATTGTGTGCAGTTCTGGTGTCCTCAACATAAAAAGGACATGGAACTGTTGGAACAAGTCCAGAGGAGGCCACGAGGATGATCAGGGGACTGGAGCACCTCCTGTATGAAGACAGGCTGAGGAAGTTGGGGCTGTTCAGCCTGGAGAAGAGAAGGCTGCGTGGAGACCCCAGAGCAGCCTTCCAGTATCTGAAGGGGGCCTATAGGGATGCTGGGGAGGGACTCTTCATTAGGGACTGTAGTGACAGGACAAGGGGTAATGGGTTAAAACTTAAACAGGGGAAGTTTAAATTGGATATAAGGAGGAAGTTCTTTCCTGTTAGGGTGGTGAGGCACTGGAATCAGTTGCCCAGGGATGTTGTGAGTGCTCCATCCCTGGCAGTGTTAAAGGCCAGGTTGGATGAAGCCTTGTGTGGGATGGTTTAGTGTGAGGTGTCCCTGCCCATGGCAGGGGGGTTGGAACTAGATGATCTTGAGGTCTTTTCCAACCCTAACTATTCTATGATTCTATGATTTTTGTTCCTGCATAGCTCTGGAGTCTGACAGAGAAAAAAAAAAACAAACTCTCAAAAAAGCCAAGAAAGAAAAACAATCTGTAAAGTGAATTAGAATTCATTTGAATGAATTATGCATTTTTGAGGAGCCACTGCAAAAAGCCACATCATTGGCAAGAGTAACTCAAAGCAAAATACACAGGAATCTGGTTCGACTGATCCACTGTGCATCATCTGGTAACAGCAGTTAAAAGATTTATTTTAGGAGACTGTACGTTGTCTTCAGTAGCTCTCACTCTACACTGACAATTAGTAGCTGCTCCTCCAATGATCTGATCAATTTGTATTATATTACACCTCCCCTCCTGAGAATGGATTTTGAAGATAGCCAGTAGCAACCCCCCATTTTTAGCTTTAGCCTTTTCACTTCCAAATTCATTTAGAAACTATACACTGCAAATTTAACTAATTTAGATACCCACGTTCTCTTACACACTTTGGCAAACAGGAAAAACCCAACACATTATTTATTCTACTTCTCATATCAACATCTCTAACATGAATAATCCCTTGTTCTGTATTCTAAATCTGAATCAAAAATTCAAAGGGGGAGAGGAGAAAGGTTCCCAAAACATTTCTATATAGCATTTAAAGCCCTGTGAAAGGTTTGGTGTAACAGACCTATATAGATTTAATAGTCTATAGAGATGTAATAGCATAAGTATTCAACTAGCTACTACAATTTAGTTATTAAAGTAACACTCTTACAGAAAATTATACAATTAATGATGAGATTTTTGAGGCAAACCACAGAATTTGCATTTCAAAGAGAAATGAAATACCTCTGAATATTTATTGATTTTTGCTATCTCTGCTGCTGTTTTCTCATCCTTAGTCTGTAGATTTTTGTCAGCTCCCAGCTCAAGCAACTTAAGAGTTACATTTTTATGTCCATGCTGTGCTGCCCATATCAATGCCTGCAAAGAACAACTCCTTTTTACCAAGTTTACATATGGAACATGAAAGAACAGAGGTTCAATCAATAATGTAACCTTCAAAATTCTTACATGGCAGAATCTGGAGACAAAGATAATTAATGCAAAAGAATCTCAAAGTGGTGTTAAAGCAGAAGAATATACCAATGGATATTTCAGAGAATGCTGTACTTAAAAACAAGTTTGTGGGTTCTTGCTTTTTAATGTTTTTATTGTTAATTACAACACAGAGAAGTAAATCACTTACTGAATACCCATTGTCATCTTGGGCATTTATGTGTGCTCCATGAGCGACAAGAAGAGCAACAACCTGAGGATAGCCTTTTTGAGCTGCATACATCAGGGGAGTCATTTGTCTCCTGAAAGAAAATGTGACAAGTGAAAAAAATTATTTCTGGATAACAAAATCCAACTGCATTATCAAGCAGAGCACTTCAACAGTGTAAAGATTCTCAGTTCTGCAGAAGAACTAAGCAGAGGGTGAAAGTCCAAGACACAACATTTGTGCTTCAGCGCAAGAGTCAACTTAATAGATTCAGCAACTCATTTATGTCCAGTTAGAAATCTTTAAAATATTTTAAGAGCATACATTTATTTTCTGATTGAAATAAAGTCAAGAAGGCAATTGCTGTCCTCCACAAGAAGGAAACTTTGAAGAAACTAAACAACTCTTTTCCAGGAGCTTACAATATGAATCTATAGTACTTCTGGAAGAAAAAGTTAAAAAAATAAACCAAACTGAATAAACCCCCCAAACCACCACATTGTTTTATCACCTCTAAATTAAAGTAGCACACAAATAACCATAACATGTCCCAGATATGAAACATAGCAGTTTGGTGACTAAGCCATTTCTGGTTTGGTTACAAACTACACAAACCCATTTTTCACAGACCATCCCTCCTGCTGCTGCCACAGACCCAGCAGGCCTCTCATTTAGCACACAGCCTGGCTCAAGAAAAAGGCAATGGGCATTAACTGCTGATTCCAGTTTTCACCCTACTGAAAAGAGAATATCAGCAAATCACTCCTTTTTCTCCTCAGTATTAAAAAAGGTGGCAGAGACTAATTTTTTACTTCAAAAATTATTTTTAAAAGATACAGCTTAAGTGATGTATTCTACACACAGCTCAACTTACACCAAAGCTCTGAAGAGAAATATGCAGTTTCACAGAGGACAAGTTATAAATCAAACCCAAATATTTAAAAGAAAGAATATTAAGAACAACAACTACGTACATACATGCAAAGCCACCTCTGATAAATCCAGTGTAAGCAAAAGAATCTCAGGTCACACAGCTCTTGTGGGTGTGCAGAGGAGCAGTGCAATAGCCAGAATGCACACTACTAACAATACTCAGACCCCCACCTGAGTAGGCCTAGGAAGAGTCTTCAGACGACTACATACAAATACCATACTGAAAAATCTTAACTTTTCAAGTAGTAAAACTAAATGCACATCAAAATATTTTTTCCTTTACCTCATTTCTGTTTTCTGTCCCCAGAAGTGTATGTGTTGAAGCTTTCTCTCCTACATATATTACTCATACATTACTAATTCTTACAAATGCTGAGAAAGTACTTAGACACCATCTTTCCCATTAATGTTTTTTTTTCCTTTTTCATATCCCAAACACATAATAACAGTCTGTTGATCTTATGCTTCTACTGAGATGCTTATAAGATGAAGCCACTGTGAATTGCTCTGCATATTTTGAGAGAAAAGAATCTGTTTCTCAAAAGCTCCTGTTAGAAAAATATCTTTCCAGATACCTGACACGTATTCTCTGGTGGCATAAAATTGCAGAATAAAAAAAAGCAGTATTGGAGGAGAAAGATAAGGAGTTTCTGGTCACTACGAAGCAATCAGATTTAAGCGAAAATATTTTACTAGTGATGTTCAGCTAAAATTTATTGTATCTTAAAATGAAACATATTTCCTGAAAAACTACCATTTATCACTTTTAATTTACAGCTCTGTGTCAAAAACGTACTGTCAAAAGATTATTTTCTCTTGTTAGACTCTACTTGAGGGGAGGATCGTTTTTTCCAGGTTTCTTAATAGTAAGTTCAATACCGACCACTAGAGGGACCACCAAAAGCATATGTATACCAAAGCAGCTGTCCTGAAATAACAGAACTTCTGATTCCTTCCAAAGTTGCTGGAAGTTGCTAGAAGGCTCTGACCATCTTTCCTTGCTATTGCGCATTCGCTGAAGGATAATATTTTGTCTTATGCAAACACAGTTAAAAGTGCACTGAAAAAATCCAGTCACATTACAAATTTGAAAGAGTCTTAGGGAAAAATAGCCAATTACTTGGAAATAAGTACAATGAAAGGTCTTCAAGACTTACAGGCAATAAGAGGAAGGAACTTTGTAATGAAATGAAAAAACTTGCATAAGTAGCTCAATTTAGTCCATCAACACTGCAAAAGCAGAAGCTCTCACTTAACATAAGGATACATTTTTACCCTGGGGTATGCTTCATCAGTGGAAATGGTTGCTCAGAGAAGTTATATAATCTTCATCTTTGCTGGGTTTCAAGACCAGATGGCACAAGCCAAATGTCACAGCAGAGGTGGCTTTTATGAAGATGTCAGACTAGTGACCTCCTGAGGTCCTTTCTGACCTGAAATACCCTGTAATCCTGTGATTATTTTAAAAATACAGAAAAAGACTACAGTCTGCTCCTGTAACTTGATGAGACAGTGAGATACAGATGTATACATACAGACATCCACAGGTATCTATAGATACCTGTATTTTAAAGAATGAACAAAAGATTATTTTAATGTAATTTGTACCAACACAAATCAAACCTGCAGACACTCACTCCCACACTTACTTCTATTCAGTGGCAGGTAGCCTTTGACAGACTTTCCATGCTATCGCCTTTGACATACTTACATATGACTGCAAAATAATTTGTTTTAATTTCTTCTGCTCATAACATTTTTGGCTTTTTTTTTTTTTGAACTTGCACATACTACTACCTTAAAATTACCTTCTGCTTTCTCAAAGAAAAAAATACTGAAGTCCAGAGGCTACAGAACAGTCTTTTCTCCAAAGAACATAATGTAGTAGTTACATCTCTACTGCACTGCAGACAGGTTACCTGAAATCAAGGCAAAAACTCAATGACAGTAAAGCCACTGAAAAAGCTTCACCATTTTTAAGTAAAACCCAATAAACATCACATTTAGAAGGTCCACCAACACGAACAAGCAGTACTTCCAGTTTTCCATTTTAATGTTTGAGTTTTAATTTCAAAGGCTACAAGCTGTTTCAGTATGGAAACACATAAAGTATGCATAAATCATAGAATAGTTAGGGTTGGAAAGGACCTTAAGATCATCAAGTTCCAATCGCTCTGCCATGGGCAGGGACACCTCACACTAAACCATGTCACCCAAGGCTCTGTCCAACCTGGCCTTCAACACTGCCAGGGATGGAGCATTCACAGCTTCCTTCGGCAACCCATTCCAGTGCCTCACCACCCTTACAGTAAAGAATTTCCTCCTTATATCCAATCTAAACTTCCCGTTTACGTTTGAACCTGTTACCCTTTGTTCTGTCACTACAGTCCCTAATGAAGAGTCCCTCCCCAGCATCCCTATAGGCCCCCTTCAGATACTGGAAGGCTGCTCTGAGGTCTCCACGCAGCCTTCTCTTCTCCAGGCTGAACAGCCCCAACTTCCTCAGCCTGTCTTCATACGGGAGGTGCTCCAGTCCCCTGATCATCCTCGTGGCCCTCCTCTGCACTTGTTCCAACAGTTCCATGTCCTTTTTATGTTGAGGACACCAGAACTGCACACAATACTCCAGGTGAGGTCTCACAAGAGCAGAGTAGAGGGGCAGGATCACCTCCTTTGACCTGTTGGTCACGCTCCTTTTGATGCAGCCCAGGATACGGTTGGCTTTCTGGGCTGCGAGCGCACACTGCCAGCTCATTTTCTCATCAACCAACACCCCCAAGTCCTTCTCCACAGGGCTGCTCTGAATCTCTTCTCTGCCCAACCTGTAGCTGTGCCTGGGATTGCTCCAACCCAGGTGTAGGACCTTGCACTTGTCGTGGTTAAACTTCATAAGGTTGGCATCAGCCCACTTTACAAGCGTGTCAAGGTCCCTCTGGATGACATCCCTTCCCTCCAGCGTATCAACTGAACCACACAGCTTGGTGTCATCTGCAAACTTGCTGAGGGCGCACTCAATCCCACTGTCCCTGTCACCAACAAAGATGTTGAAGAAGACCAGTCCCGATAACGATCCCTGAGGGACACCACTCGCTACTGGTCTCCAGCTGGACACTGAGCCATTGACCACAACTCTTTGCATGCGGCCATCCAGCTAGTTCTTTATCCACTGAGTAGTCCACCTATCAAATTGATGTCTCTCCAATTTAGAGAGAGGGATGTCATGCAGGACAGTGTCAAACGCTTTGCACAAGTCCAGGTATATTACGTCAACTGCTCTACCCCTGTCCATCAGTTCTGTAGCCCCATCAGAGAAAGCCACCAAACTGGTCAGGCAGGATTTCCCCTTAGTGAAGCCATGCTGGCTGTCACCAAGCACCTTGTTGTTTTTCATGTGCCTTAGCATGCCTTCCAGGAGAATCTGCGCCAAGATTTTGCCAGGCATGGAGGTGAGGCTGACTGGTGTGTAGTTCCCTGGATCATTCATTTTCCCCTTCTTGAAAATGGGGGTTATATTTCCCTTTTTCCAGTCGTCAGGAACTTCACTGACTGCCATGATTTTTCAAATACGATGGCCAGTGGCTTAGCAACTTCATTTGCCAGCTCCTTCAGGACCCACTGATGGATTTCATCAGGTCCCATGGACTTGTGTACATTCAGGCTCTTAAGATGGTTGTGAACCAGATCCTCTCCTACAGTGAGCCCAAGGTCCTCATTCTCACAGTCCCTGTGTCTGCCTTCTAAGACTTGGGTGGTGTGTTCAGAGCATTTGCCAGTGAAGACTGAGGCAAAGAAGTAATTCAGAACCTCAGCCTTCTCCAAATCCAGGGTAGCCAGTTCTCCTGAGAGCTTCCGGAGAGGGCCCACATTGTCCCTAGTCTGTCTTTTATTTGCAATGTAACTACAGAATCCCTTCCTGTTATCTTTCACATCCCTAGCCAAGTTTAATTCTAACTGGGCCTTAGATTTCCTAACCTGGTCCCTAGCTTCCTGGGCAACATCCCTGGATTCTTCCCAGGCCGCCTGTCCTTGCTTCCACCTTTTATAAGCCTCTTTTTTCCTCCGAAGTTGCCTCAGCAGCTCCTTATCCATCCAAGGAGATCTCCTGGCCCTCCTGCTGCACTTCCTTCTAGTTGGGACGCAACACTCCTGAGCTTGTAGCAGGTGATCCTTGAATATCAACCAAGAGTCTTGGGTCCCCCTGCCCTCTAGGGCTATATCCCATGGAACCTTACTAAGCAGGTTCCTAAAGAGGCCAAAGTCTGCTCTTTTGAAGTCCAGGGCAGTGAGCTTGCTGCACGCTCTTCTCACTGTCCTGAGGATCTTGAACTCAACCATCTCATGTTCACTACAACCAAGGCTGCCCTGGAGCATCACATTTCCAACCAGCACCTCCCTGTTGGTGAGCAAGGGGTCATTTTTGCCATTGCATTTACACACCAACACATATATGGGTGTACCATTTAGTGTCTTGGCCACCACCTCAGAAAGCAAGATTCATTTACATGTACGTCCACAAGAGGGAGACTGGGGCATTAGGGAAAACAAAAATCTTTTTTTCCTAACCCTGCAAAGAACCCCCACAAGTACAACAGCAAGATTTAAGATGCCAAATCCACTGGTTTTTGCTAAAGTTGAAGAGAAATTAAATGCATTGGTAAATCTTTCAGGAATCTAAAAATGTACATAAAATTGTAGTGATAATCATCAGGATAAAAGATCTGAAGGATCCTTTCATCATCTGGGGAAACTGTACAGGCATTTGTGTTTCAGCAATCCGGTTTGCAGATGACCTTCTTGTCCAAACACTTGCAAAGCCCTTTGTGTGGCACGATCTGCAACATGACATTTGCCCGTATTGAACATGATACACAAGTCACAGTCTGTAAATAAACAAAAATCTTGAAAGACATACACAATTCATTGATCAAGCATGTCTGTTTCAACTATGTTTGCTTCAAGCTATTGCAGCACCTAGATAAAAAATAAGAAATGCTTCACTGGTCTCATGCAAATGAAAAGGGGTTTTCTTGTTTGCTTTCATCTTTAGGTCTCGCAGCTTTTATGTTAAGGCTGTAGAAAAAGACAAAATGAAAAGTTTTTTCAGTTTTGAGGGCCATCCAAAATTTTGTATGTGACACCTACACAAAGATACAACCAGAGCTTCTTACAGGCCCACTTCCCCTGTGAAAAAATGGGACAAAATATAATCACAAGAGAGCAAGATGAGCAGAACAGCCCTAAAAGCCACCACTTAGAGCCCTCTACCCTGGATAACCACAAGCCATAACAAAATCAGGTGATACAGTGATAGCTAGCAATCTCACTGAAAAATGTCCCGAGTACCTGTCTTATTACCACTAAGCTGACTCTGTGCTGCAGAATTACCCACACCTGAAAAACACACATCCGTATGTTTGGGATGTCGCTCTCAAGCAAGACAACGTTCATCTTCCCAGAAAATTCAAGAGGAAGGAGAGAAAGAGAAACTGTCTTCCACCTAGACAGTTTCCTTCCATCAGGGAGGTATCTACAGAAAATTCAGTATTTCAGCTAGTGATCTTGAGAAGTACAATCTTTATGTGAAGACTCCTAACTGGATATATGTTTATTAACTAGACCAATGTATTACTCACATTACAAAAAAATACAGCAGGTAGAAAACAATTTCACCTTGTGAGTTTAGTCTCAATCTTTTTTCTAGTTGAGATCCTAAAGCAAGGAAATGATGCTACATGACACTAATGTTTAGTCTACTGAACTGCAAACTGAATCCTGTTTCAGATAAACAGGAAGCATCTTCAGAAACTTTGGGAGTCAGTTTCACCACTCCAGCTCTGTACATTAAGCCTGGATTTGAGAAATGAAGCAGTAAAAGCATGCCCACAGCAACAGAAGGTAAGCTATTTGCCCATTTGCTGGCTTACTGGGGTTTTAAGCGACAAGAAACAAGTAGTACAAGTACTACTGGAAGAACATACTTTAGTATACTATGAGCAGCAATATACTTTTTCTAGGCACTGTCTGCTGAAGCAACACAGAAGAGTCTTCTACCTCTCATTTAACAAGCAGAACTTGTTAGGAGAATGAAACATACTGTTCTCTAAGAAGACTTGATTGGAAAAGGTGACAGCTTAGTTTCAGGTCCCCTAATTTTAAGCTTCATTTCAGTTTGCCAGTTCTTGTATTTTTCTGTTTCTGAACTCTGTTTACATGATTGTTTTAAGATTAAAAAAACCTGCATCTAAGTTCCATAGCACACAGAGGTGCGAAGGTAGAAAGCTACAAAGTCATCTTCATATGACTAGAAAAATACAAACGATGTGATTATGAAAGGAACTAGCATGAAGATTAACAATGTAAGAATGATTAACAGTGGAAGAATGGGGATGGAAGAACTCTACGCTATGACATTCACAATCATCCTGTCCTGTCCTCCTACATCCTTACTGCACCACATTTTTACAAGCAAGCTGGTTTAGTTAAAAACGAGTGAGTTATCCATGTCATCAGAAACCTCCCACACTGCTTTCAACTTTATTTCAATTTCAACTTTCAACTGGGGGTAAAGTCTGCAGTCAAGAAATTCAGCACATACACATGAAACCCACTCCACCTTTCTAATGAAAGGGCAATTAACGCACAAAATTTATGTAACTATCACATACAAAACCCAAACCAATTCTATGCAAATAACACATGATCAGGGTAAGCCAGTGGCAATGACAGGAAGTTTAATATACTTAGGATAGAATGTTGCTGATACAATGCTAATGGATTTCAGGGTAGGTTTTGTTTCTATTTTACACAAAGGCTGCTCAGGTGACATTCCATGACAGCACAGTAAACTGTCAGAATGCCTCTGTTAAAAATAGCTTCTAATGTTGCTACTGTCCCTGAGTATGTTATACCTCTGCCCAGAAACCGTGATCAACAGCGTCAGTACCACCATATAGTCAATACCAGCTGGGAAAAGTACAATCATCTATTCTGGTGTCTACACTCTTTCCCCATACCAAAAGATCTCATGAACAAGACCCACCATTTAATGTCCAAAAGCCACTCTTCCAGCTCACGAAACTTGCACATTTACCATGTTTCTGACTTCTCCCTCATCGGGTAAGAGGGGATAAGAGATGTATGGACACAGCCCAAATGAACACACTACTTTGTAAACGTAATTTTGAATTTTGATTTTTTTTTTACATTTAGCCCCTCTATCCTAAGTTCATAGTGCTAGAATAAAATAATCTCTGAAAGGTATGAAGTAAACAGAGCAAAACCTAACAAGGTGTTTTTTGCTCTGAGGTGGATCAAAGATCTCAACTCAATCAGTATTAAATTCCCTCATTTTCTTGCCCCAACTGTAAAATGCACTGTCACGCTTTAACTTTTCCCACGCTGTTTACCTTTACTGAAATGTACTTGCTGCTTCTGGCGTGGTTAACTATCACACAATGATCACGTCAATGTCTTTGAGATCATTATGTGGCAGTGCAGACTTATCTTAACAGCAGCAATGAATTTCTTGATGAAATTGAGGTGTTACACAACTGCTTTATTCTGACTATGAAACATGAAGAGAGACCTACTTTGTGAACTGGGCAATAATGCAATGACAACTTCCCCCTTCCATTATCATCTTCTCAACAGGGCAAATTAGACCAAAATTTTCATCATGAAACCATTTTTGATACTCCTCAAAACTGCTTTGATTGCAAGCATACGTGAGCACACATAGGCAACTTAAAAGCAGACCTGAGCAGTGATCATATTTTCAGGTATACGCATACATGACAGTACGCTTCAAGCTCAATTTTTAATACATACAATGACAAAAGACAGACAGAAGTCTAGTCTTACTATACACTGAGACAAAAAAACACCAACATTTTATGAAGACTTTTCTTTAAACACACATAAAATTCATAACTATTTCAGAGCAGAAACTCTGAAGAGAGGCTTGGTCACTGACTAGGACCCAACTGTGCCAGAAATTTAAAGAGGAAAAAAAAAAAAGCCACACAATCAAACACCTACCTAATCCCATACAGAACAGCAGATTATTATGTCAAAATAAAGAGGACTTCAGCCATTCACCTGTTTGTACCTTCTTCTAACAAAGAACCATTTGCATGAAACATCAAATCAAAACACTCTCCTTACCCCCAAACCCATTAGGCTGATTTTAGTCTACTTATGTAAACAAGAACTTGGAGGATGTAGTCACTGAAATTCATATTTACTAAACAGCCTATGACATGTAATCCTAGAAGCAGTAATTTAGTTATCAGTTGGTCATGCCTCCTCCTTCTGCCTTAAACAAAATTACAGCTTAATGTTAATAAAATCCAGCATGCCTTTAAGGAAGCACTGCAGGTTAAAGAGATTTTATTATTTTTTTTAAGACTGCTTACATCTTTCCAGGCCTTACAAAAGGACAAAGTATATAATTTACATTTTGGAGCAAGAGGGAGGTGAAAGATACAAGATAAGCAGAAGAAATTTTTCAAGGTAGAATTCACTTAAATGAAGCATTCAGACTGTAGTAGCTCTACAAAGGCTATACACGGGAGTTCTTACAATGCCTTCTTGTTTCACCTAGCCATTACATTATTTCTTGTTCATCTTTCAAAACTCTTCAGTTAGAACTTATGCTTTGCTACACTATGTTCATCATCAACAAAACTGTTTTTACAGCCATCCGTATTCTGTTCCCAATTTCGATTTGGCAAGAGTACTGGAAGTTACTCTACTGAACACCTTCTCCTCAGTACTCCATCCTATCACAAAGAGGCCGTCTACCTACCCACTCCTAAACTCATCTTCTTTCTCAGACTGCATTTGAAAAATCATTTTATTTCTCACTAAGCCTTCCCCACCCCATGAACACTTTATGAATTAGACAAAAAAGTCTGCAAGTTTCTGTGTATCACCAGAGGACATGAAATAGAAAAGCCTACTGGGTGCCCTGACAGCACAACAGCGAAAAGGCAAACATTAAACTCTATCTGACATGCAAGTTCTGCATTCACACACGTCAGTTGTTGGTGGACAAAAGAGAAGCTTCCACAAATCACTTCAGTTCTTCGGTTCAAAGACAGGCAAATTATGTGAGCCGTAGTTCCTAACTCCTGTGGTAAATTGATCACAGAGGAAGTACTCTCACAATCTAAACTCACTGACAGCTCTGACGCTCTGCTACAGAACATATAGCTTGCTCTAATGAAACGGGTGAATGAAACTACAGAGCCACACAGAGGGTCTGCTCTGACACCTTATCTTCACAGAAGCTGGTTCGATGCGTTTCATCCCTTTGTTTCAGAACACAGTGGAAGAAGTCCACGAGAAGCAGCAGCTGCTGTCTGAGGAGATGTACTGATAGAATGGTATGCACAGAAGTTAAATACTAGAAAGGAATAAAGGTAGCACAAAGATTTCTGATAAATCCAGATCCTGTCATCTAACTTCTACTTTTGTTTGGTACAAATATGACATTTTGTATTGTCACTATTTATCTTTTCATTTGAGAAAGACTACTATTGCAAAAGTGAAAAAACCCACAATTGGACGCTGTATCTGACACATGCAAGCATAACTCCTGTTAGCACAAAGTCTTAGGAAACAAAGAGGTATCAAATAAATATTTGTACATGAAGACCAACTATGCATATTCTACGTTTATGCATAAAGTTTTGCCCTTAAAATTCCCATCTCTTGTGTCAGAATCAAAACTTTTTTTTTCCTCCCAAAGTTTAACCAAAGGCCTTTCCAAATGTAAACCTGCAGCTTTGCACTTCAGCTTACACTTTCAAACACTCAGGACAAAGTTTAATAATGTTAAGATTTCCCCCTTTTTTAAAGCAGATGTTCATCTAGCATTCAGCTATCTAATGGCAACAATATCGTGAGGTTCAGGGCCCAGACTGATTGAATTCTATTAATGAGAGCCATCAAGACTCCAATTCTGTCCTTTTAGGAGGCTACACAGTCTACATATCTCAGGTAATGTGGTGAAAGGGCTCTGGTATAAAACATAAGTTTCAGTTAGTTGAAAACCAAGCTGTTTAAATTTGACTCAAGCAATATCTTTTCCTCCAGCAGAGGGAGGAGAGTTTATCTTGGCTCAGCCCCGAATTTCTTCGTGATGCAAAATGAAACATTGCATAAGACTATGCAACTACAGACATCTCACAATGCACTGATTCAGACTCCTGAGACATGAAGTGGTAATTCCAGAAACAAGCTGTTACTTGCTTTTAAGAGATTAAATCTCCTTTTAATCCAGACTGTACTGGAATAAATGCATTTTATTTACCGAGAAGTTTTCTTTTTCTACAGGAGAAATACATTCTGTGAAAGGAATATAGATAGATACGCACATAAAGCTCAAAAGGAGAACATGAATCTATATAAAGAATTAACTGATTTAACTTACATCCTCATACAAAAGAGACAGTATGATTTGTGAAAGGCAGAGGACATACTTCTTGCCCTTATACTGCAGTCAATTGAACTATTAAGAGTATTTTTTATCTTAAATTTAGATCTTGTTCAGCTGAGGAACATACTTAATTTTGACAAACATAATGAATACTGATCATAGTCTTATTTACTCAGACAAATGGCTATACAAGGAGAAATGAATATCTGGATATTAATCTTTCCTTATATAGAGACAGCAGCGAAGTTAGAAAAAGCTAATGAAGTACACATCATCTTAACCAACAACAGCTATGTTACAAAGATGTCTCTGCATATTAACATTAAATTTTATGACGCATTGAGAGACATGGGGGTTTTTTTGGTACCTGCAAGTAAGGTTAGGGTCAGCATTCCTTGACAGCAGCAGTTCTACAGTCTTCAAGATGTTTTCCTCTGAAGTATGTGCGGTACATGCTGCCATCAGCACAGTGTACTTATCTGTTTTGAAATTTGCAGTTAGAGAATTACCTGTGTAAATGTAAATACTATGCTAATACAGAAGCTCCTTTAAAAGCCTTTACATTTGCTAGACTTGTTAATGAGGTTCTGATACTCTAAAATATCTAGAAAAGGGTAAGAAATTTGTTTTCCTTCCAGCTAAAGTCACTAGAATTAACAGGTAAGGTAAAGGCATCTGAGAAGATACTCAGATGAGAGTGAATGGCAGTAGTAAAGCATCTAATCCTACTGAAGTCTAGGATACCTCTTTAGTACCCTCCCCCAAAACCAGTAGGAGCTTAACTACAGGTGCTTGTTCCTCAAATCTTGTTTTATACCAGCAGATTCACTCCCTGTTCCTCTCCACCTCTCCCCAAAATACAGTCAAGGGAAGAAACAAATTAAATAAAGTTAACTGCAATAGATAAAAAAAGTACATGAAATGTATTATAAAAACACAGCAACATCGGTTCTATGGAGAACAAAGGACAGTTCAAGTAACAAGGCTTTATTATATGGCTGAAGGAGAAGGAAGTAAATTTACTAGAATACTGAGGTACAGTAGTGGCCAGAGAAAGATTAAAAGCTGGGGTTTAGATGTGTATTTAAAGAACATCTACATAGTCCATAGAGATTCATCAGGAGGAACCAGTGTAGCTGCTCCAGCTCTGAAGGCAGATGGGTGTTACATGCCACCTTGGCTCACAGATCAGAATTCTACACCACTGCTGTCTGCTCACAGAACAGGGGAATCTCCTTTCCTATGGTTCTCCTAGGGATGTGGGAAGCATCACACCTCAAGGACCTTAGCGAGTCAGCTAGCCCTAGAGTCAGCTAGAAGACTGCCATTTGAACAACTGCCCATTTTGCTTGTTGCACAAACTTGTTCACAAGTTCAAACATGCCTTTAACAATATGTTTTAACGAGTATAATTTTAGCTGTACCTACTTCAGACCATATCATGAAGTGTTACAATGTATTTTCTAATTCTCTTGTAGGTATTTTAAGACTGTGTATGTATTAACACCTTTATTCTTCAACTGAAATCAGATGTTATTTAAACATGGAAAGTTTGTTCTGTACTTTACTCCTCTCTGCTTTACTTTCTTTCTTACCACTTCTTGTCCCTGACACCACCAAAGACCTCAGTTTTGCATTCAAATTTATCTGTTTCTTAATACACCATCTTCTAATTTTCAACTCCTTCTGTAGAAGTTCTAACACACATAATACAACGTTGAATGAAAATTTCAGTTTAAGAGAGTCACCTGAATTCCTGAACAATAAACAACCAACATTTTAGTAAATTAATCAATACACTGACAGATTTTTATTCAAATGGTTAACTTGGTTATCAATAACATGAATGGAAAGATGGCAGGACACCGAGCAAAGGCAGTAATAAGCACCATTAAAAGTACTAAGCACCATTAAAAACCAGTTACATTTGTATTCAGTATTTCAGATAATGATAAACAGAGGGAAATTAATTTCTGTTAGCATACTCATAGCTCATACATGTGAGCAAGAGAAGAAGAGGAAGAAACACTTTAGAATTCTCAGGTTTCTCTTTTGCTGAGAAAAACTGGTAAGAGTGCAAAAAAGATCAGTTTATGTTCAGCCTAGCTGAAAAACCCAGATGAGCCAGTGAATTTACTCCAAGGCTTCTGCATTCTGATCCCATCACACAGTGAATGTTACTTTAGTTCCTTGCTTTTCATGACTACAAAAAGGGTAAAATTAATTAACCACTTAGAAAGAGGACTGAAACATGACAAAAGGTGATTAACAGTATAGCTATTATTAGGATTATAAGCATTACAGGATAATTAGCATAGGATCAGTTATGTGATTGTCTACTGATGTAAAAAAAGCAGGACAACTGGCAACATTTAGCAGCATTTTAGGATGGCATAACTTTATTGAACATGTACGACCTGACATAAACCAGTGCTTTGCAAGACT
Organism: Lathamus discolor; assembly: GCF_037157495.1. Classification (NCBI taxonomy): domain Eukaryota; kingdom Metazoa; phylum Chordata; class Aves; order Psittaciformes; family Psittacidae; genus Lathamus; species Lathamus discolor. The sequence goes on from NC_088884.1 coordinate 17,637,674, forward strand.
TCCTGGCTGGACAGTGCTTTGCTACATATGCCTCAGCTACTTACCGTTTCACTACACAAACTACTAGGGAAACAAGCTAAGAAACCTGATCCTAGCAGCCACGTGTCACTGAGGGCAAACACATTTGGTCACACACTGAAGAAACATGACACGCATGTTGGTTAACTGGTCAGCCACAACTGCTGCCCACAGTAGTTTCTGCACCATTTATAGCTCTCTACAGCGATCAAGAAGGACCAGGTGTGAGTTGTAGGCAGCCGTAGGTATAGGCAGCCACATGGAAGTTCTAAGTTGGCTACAAGGACAGTAATTTGAAGGCATGATTGCTTTTGGTGCAGGTAATCTGCACTAACCTCATATTCTGAGCCCAAGAAAATTTTCTGAGGTAGATTTGTATCATCTGCATTTCAGTCTTCTACTATTACAAATATTGACAAGTTATTGGATAATATGATTACTGCTTTTATGTACTTGGTGGTATTGTGTGTCATATGTTTCTCCTATACTGCTGTGGTTTTTCTTTAACTTCGATAAATCTTCCAACACAATGAAAAAGAAGGAAAATAACAATAATTTAAGTAAGAAAAAGTTATTATTATGCCATTAAAATTGATAGAGTAACTGAGAATACTTTGAAGCTCCACTGAACCCTTGCAGAATATAGTGATTTAGCAAGACACTGAAGAATAGTTTTCACTTTATAGAAAAATGTGCTCCAGTTTTAGAAAAGTCCACATTAGTTTCCCAGAAACTGGAAAGTTATTCCTGTTCTTTGGAATTCTATCCGGTTTCTGTGTGTACATACTTCGTAACAGGATCAAACAAAGGAAGTTTTAGCTGTCCAACTTTGGCCTAAAATTCTTGAACAAATATTTCCAAATACTTTATTTTTAAAAAAGTACCTGGAGACTGGGAGGTAGAGGGTGAAGAAGACAGAATGAGAGAGAAGGAACAAGAAAATCCATCAACTAATTCCACATCAGTTCCAAAACCACAATTTTTACTTTAAAATTACTACTTTTACTTCAAAACTGTGAAACCTAGACTAGGCCCCCATTCGCCTGTGAATTTTGATTTTTTCCCTATATATGTAAAAAGAGAATAAGGATAGGACAGTATCTGGTACTGAGCATTACTAACCAGTACTGTTCATTCACATCTTACCTATTTCAAAACATGCATTAGCACCTCTGTCCAGAAGAAGACGCACTACCGCAGAGTCAGCCACACTGGCAGCATACATCAGGGGAGTCCATCCAAACTGAAAGCTAGATTCTATGTTCACACCTGTCAAAATTTAAGATACTAAAATTGTAAAACTGCACCACAATAAACATACTTGTTATAAATTTTATTCTCAATACTTATCACTACAAAGGTTGCACACTGTGTTTAGTCCTAGAGAGAGAAGTTTCTTAGACCATTTTTGTGTTTCTAATACACCTTTATCTAGGACGTCAGCAAATAACTTTTAGAACTGACACTGAGGAAACTCGGTTCTCAATTCAGGAAGTTCTCAATTCAGACAGACTACAATGAAATAATTTTTACAGCTAAATTTATTACTTATATGATTTTCTTTTTTTTTTTTTTTTCCAGAGAAGTGCACAGAATCTCTGTTTTCTCCACTTATGTGCAGTAACTTTCTTCAATGAAAATTAAAAATTTTGATTCTTTCCAAGCCAAGCTATGGAAGCAAACTGCTTGTCAGGTAATTAAGATCATACTGACTAGGGTTTTCCTGCTTCACAGCTCCTTTTATTCTCTGCATTGAACGGCAGTTAATTAACAGATACCAGTCTTGCGTTCCGTACTAACAAAATACCATCTTGATAGAAAGAAGTAGAAGATTTTGCAAGATCCAGTCACAATCAACAGATTTGTTACCCTTTATAATAGCCACATCTTCTTTTATGGCTAGAAGAAAACTTGCCAGAAAGCTCTCCCAAATTCACCAAGTCCCAAGTACCAGCCTGAGATACTCACCTGACAACTTTCAGATAATAATTTCTGTACATTTTGCAGTAAGAGGAATCATCTTTCCTTCAGTCCTTCCTCAAATATTACTTCCTCTACAACAGTTTCTATCAGCTGGTTCTATATTAATCGGAAAGTGATTATGGATAATCAAAAACACTTCTTTACAAGAGACAGCTTTAAAAAACAAAACAAAACAAACCATCTCCTAAGAAACTTGTGACAGTTGAGCTACATGCATACATTTTCATACAAAATGTGCATTTACCCTCCCTGTCTTGGTAGTCTGTTAAAGCTGTGCTCACTGTAGCAACATAAAGTCATCAAAGCTGAGGGAGTAACAAGTCACTGCTGTTGGATTTATTCTTCAGCTGTTTCACTGAAGTCATAGAAGCAATCAGTAAAGAAAGAACATTCAATGAAAGCCAGGTGTTGAAGCATTCTAACACTTCTTAACACCCGCAAGCCACAGAATTCATAATCAATCCTCCTTAGTAATGCATACATACTAGCTGCAGTCCTCCATGCCACAGCATTCCAGTTTGCCTGCAGTACACAAAACCAGCTGTAGTCTAAGAGGAAGATAAGGAAAGGATAACTGAAACAGTAACAATCATATTGCTGCTTGGCTGCATGGTTATCAGAGTTGATGACTGAACTAGAAAATGCCTCCCCTTGGTTACTATCCAGACCCTCCCATAACATAAACTGTTCCTGAAGTAAGCAGCATTATTTTAGCATTTGAAGAAGTCTTGTAAGGCAACAGAGAAGCCCAGAAAAAAATTTACAGTGAAAAATCAGGCCAGATCCAACAGCCACAGTTGGATCTACAAGCTGCCACAGCTCTACAACCCAACGTCCAACCAATACTGATGCTGAGCATGTATTCCCAGCAGGCACACACCAGCCACACTGATCAACACAGACATAGCACTCATATGAACTCACACAGCAGCAATGGTTTCATACTGCTCCCCTCTGGGATACGTCTATCTCTTCCAGCTGCTGGCATCACAGACACACAGGCCTCCGGGCCCCAGTTCCACTCCTACGGCTGGCACATGCTTTCACTCCTGTCTTTACAGGCATCAGCACCCAGGCACAAGCGACCCCATGGCAGCCCGGGGTCCTTTCCTCTGACTCTGTAATGTGCGTTCCTGCCCACCCTCGGGCTTCTCTGCTCCTCTGGGCTTGTGATGGGCTGATGGTTTCCATGATGGGCAATGGAAGAGCTGGGCCAGGGTATTTGGGCTCCCCCACCTGCCATTATATCACTGTGTACCGTTGTGGGCATCAGCAGAGAAGCTTTTCAGTCACATATCCTCACAAATTATGTCTGGGCAGCAAAGCGGATGGAACATTATTTCTTACAATCTGAGTTACACGTAAATATCCTCCTCTTTAATCAGCAATAGGGAGAAATACACTGTGGCCCCAGATGAGCTCTACAGCAGAAACTATATGAAGCATGTGAATAAATGAAGCAAAAGAAAAAGGAAGAATTACATTCTTTCTATGATTACTACAGTTTCTCTGGTATCTCTTTCAGATATTTTGTTGACTGTAGCTAAAAACAGTTATGGCAGAAAGGCTGTTTTTATAGAGAAAAATGTAACCTCAAGTTCAGAAAGGTTAACAAGGGAATGCCTGAAGAATTACAAGCAACCTCTACATACAGCTCTTTATGCTAAATAACTTAATGTTTGACACCAAAATAAAAGAAGTCTCAAAACTCTTAAGTTTAAGAACAGCTCGTAGTATTATAATTCATTCACATTCAGACCCAATTTACCTGAGGGAAAAGTTCTAGAATGCTTTTGTCTACAAGACTGCTCTCTAATAGATGTACTGATTTCTGAGGTGAATCAAAGCTGCTGATGTCTTCCACTGCTAGGCCAGCTATGGTTCTCATCTGACTCAGGGTTCAGAGTCCTAAACTGGCTGAAAAAATTATTCACACCCGCCCTGGTTTACTACTACTTTAATTCCTTGAACCGGCTCATGAAAGATCAGATGAGCTCTAGCACTCATGCAAGGATAAGAGGAGCACATGCTGCTGAACGGCTGAATGAAAACAAGAAAAGAGGATTTCACTGTAGCTACATCTTTGATCAGCCTAAACTGTCATAAGGTCATAATTTTTAATTCCATTTGAGGAAAACAAATTTATGAATTATACGGTTTTAAGTATTTTACTCCCAAAGCAGACCAATAAACCCAAGTCCTATCTGAACCTGTTACTTGCTTGCATTACTTTATATGACACATACTTTAGAAAATTGTTCTTACTATGTTGCCATTTTACAGGAGGGGTAAGAGAAGACATTGTGCTTGTCCATCTCCTAAAGGAGCTCTGTAAAACCGCCTCAGCACCAGATTCTTAAAGCAGTATCTAAGCAAGCCAGAAGACAACATGTTCACACTCTGTCTGAAAGAATAGCCCCAACTGTTGCTAGGAAATAATGCTTCCAACACAAACTGAGTTTGGTTGAGTGGTGGTAGCAAGCCTCCTACAAGCTCTACTGAACATACACTAAAGGCAGCTTTGGAGGCAAAGATTTAATCTGACTGAGCATCAATCCTCTGAAGGACAATGTTACCTTTCTTCAGAAACACCTCCCTGTTAGAAGCATTGTGTTCTACTGCCTTGCAGGACAGTACTGGATGATTCAAAATTTACTGTTAGTCCTATTTGCAGGAAACGACAGATTCTCTTTGTGATACTGTCTTGTGCATTTCAGGAGACAGGACGCAGACTACAGGAACCTCTGGCCTGACCTTACACTCTTACAGATACCTATCACCATCTTCCCATGTCATAGAACCGCTCAGTACGTAACAGGCACCAACACGGAAAGTGAACTATTGCTGTTGGGCTACAATACCAGCTACTAAATATGGATGGCTATAGCAAAACAATTACGTAATTTGATGCACAGATATTGCAAAAAACTCTATAAATAAGATCATATTTTCCCAAAGAAAGACAGAAGATGTATTTCACTCTATATCACACTTCTGTGTTTCAGCCTGTCCAGTAGTTTTTACTTAATCTAAAATCATTCCTCCACTGTGATGAGAAACAGTTGTCTTCTAAAAGGGCAAGGAATGCCATCGTTTTATCTTGGAGAAACTCACTGCTAACTAGGAAACTATTTTCTTCCTGCCATTAGACAGATTTTCCTCAGAGAACAAGCTCTTGGTTACCATATTCTGCTTGCTTGCTCAAGCAGAACTTCCTGACAATTATCACTAGGCAGGTCAACTCAGCTATGCTTTTTTTGATTGCCCTGGATGCTTCAATAAGTGATCCAATCCTCCTAACACTGAATAACAGAAACGCGTTACACACAATTACTGAGAAACAGAACAGGGAGAAAGGCTTTTAGTTTTAAGACAAACTACTTTTTAGTGACAAATGCCACACAAACCCTATCAGACCTTTCAGAAACACAGAATCTTTGTCCAGCTGATGTTGCCAGGACAGCAGTATTATACAGGGCACATACCAGAAACTTAACAGTGCTGTGACTGAGAAAAATACAAAAAATGGAATTTCCAAACTGGGGGAACATTATAAGGAAAAAAAGCCAGCTTCCCCTTCCTGCCAACTTCTCCCCCAGCAACCCTCAACATTAACATAAAACCACCCACTGAATTCTCACTCTCAATTTAAACCACCTCAAATTCAGTGTTTGTAATTGTTATTTTCAGGTTAAAGGCGCATCTGAAAACAAAGAAACACCTTATTTCACAGTTCACAGGTTACAGTTTTATCAATTTTCAGTGCTCCTGGCTGATGAAAGAAATAGAAATTAGAAGGACTTTGCTGGAATACCAGGTGCTGAGTCACTGAAAAAGTAATCTGATTTTTAAAGTAAGAGTTTCTATCCTGTATTGGAAATATTCACATACTCCTACATGCACTCTACATGTTACTTTGAAACAAGAAACTCTGAAGCTTTAGAATTCTTGCCAAGTTTAATTAAAAATTAAAAAATTCAACTTCATAACTGACTTTCCTTACCGGAGTTTAAGAGTTCTTCAATTAATGACACATCACCACGAAACAGAGCCTTCCTTAATGCTTCATCCTTGTCCGCCTGCAACATTTGATCCAACTGCTAGATAGGCAAAGAAAAATTATGTCAAAACCCAGTACCTGTTTTAAGGTAAAAACTAAAGCTTGATTTCAGTATAAAAGCACCAAGGATGTCTGTAAGGACAAAGCAGAGAAGCAGGGTGAGGAGCAAGGCAGAACTTTTATTCTTACATCTCTGCACATCTGCTATGGGTCTACTGTAAAACGTAAGTTTTAAATCTGACTTTTCAGAAAGGTTCCATTCTCTGAAGATACCTTCTTTCTCAACATACCTACTATCCTCCTATGCTGCTCTCAGTTTTTCTTAATGGTGTTTAATTTCAGTTAAGATTATTTTTCATCTTTTCATGTAGAAAAACTTTACAACAGATTTCTGTACCTTTTTTGTACATTTCACATGTTGGAATCACAGCATTAAAACATGTATCTATCAAACATAAAAATTGAAAGTCTGGGGCAATGTAGCTCTGTGACTAGCTGTCTGGCTTAATACAGCGCCAGTTCACAGCTGGAAAAGGTTACTGTTCATCTTTCCTGCCACTCCTGTTGTGGCAGAGGTATTTGTGCTGCTGCATTATGAATGATTTGGCTCAAAAATGCCCTGACCAAAAGACTAGTTTATGCATCAGACAGTTGCCTGACTCAAGTTTCTTCCAAAACCAACACAGACTCGGTCTCTATCAAAGCTACAGATGCAGCTGAATATCACTAGTGGTGTTACCTAGATTATACAAAACCTGTAAGTGGAAAACTATTCACTAGTTTCTTTGCAGACATAAGTAGGTATGGCAAGAAGTCCTATTTCACAACAGGTTTTGACGTCATGAGAACTGAGAATTACAGTTTTCCCTAGCACATTGTAGTCTTTCTTTCCAACATTTTTTGTAAAGGTTTTACTAAGTGCTTAGTGTCTAGAAAAACCAAAGGTTGAGACACAGCCAATATCATCATTTAGCCCTATTTTTGTCCTACTCAGCCAACAATTTCCAAATAACGCATATCTCTGGAGAGACACCTCAGTTCAAAGATCAAAAACCTGAAAACCTGACTGCAACTTTCAGCAAGTATTAAGCTATTTCCATTCTCCAGTTCCAGCCACGGGACAAACCAAGGGCTAATGGGCCTTGCAGATCTGCCTCCACCTCATACTACCAGATGCCTCACACTTGTCAGATGCGACAAAACCACTTCAATCTTCACTTTAGCAGCAGTCTCACAGTTTTTAAACAGCTTTATAAGCCTCTGGTTGCTTTCAAATTTATTCTCACGATGAAGTAAGGGCTAGGGTCTGCTATTAGAAAGTGTTTTATATACATGTTTTTATGTAGGAAGACACCCTCCAAAACTCTAGTTTGGGGAGGGGTGGGTGGGGGCTGTTCGTAGAGGTTTTCTGTACTCCGGTACTGAGGGCACACCACCACTGCCCTGCTGGGAAACAACCACAGAGGGGTCACCAGCCGCAGCCCCGCCTCAGTGAGACCCACCGAGCCCCGCGCTCTTACAGCGGCACCAGGCCGCGCTCCCCCGCTCCGCGCCCGCCCCGCCGCAGACCGCAGCGGGCCCCACCAGCGGCTCCTGCCGTAGGACGCCGATATCCCAGCCGTCCTCGTCGCTGTCGCAGTTCTCGTAGCCCCCCGCCACGACGCGGAACCCCCACCGCGCGCCCGCCATGGCTCCCCGCTCCACACGCACGGCCTCGACCCGCTGCCAGCGCCCAGTCACGTGGCCCGCGCCGCTTTCCCGCGCACGGAGGCTTGGCGGCGCAGGGGCTGCCGGTGCCCCCGGGGTTCGTGAGGGGAAGGGGGCAGGCCGGGGCCTGCTGGTCGTGGCGGCAGAGCGCCCGGTGAAAGAAACCTTTAGAACTTCATGGTTATAAGCACATGGGAACGTAAGATGGCTTAGTAGCGGCTGGACTGTTCTATGGGGCATTGGGTAAGGCAACAGAGCCAGGCATGCAGCTGCCTGTGAAGATTTATGGCTGGTAAATCCAAGGTAAAATACAAATCTAAGGTAAAATACAAAGTTCTCTCTTTATTTTTTGGCATTATTAATACACTCTTTAAAATGCCACCTAACCTAATAGTAGTCTGTTACATTACTTACGTATGTGTACACATGCTGTTACATAGCCAAAGTTTATGATAGTGACAGTTATGTGGGGAAGGTTGAGCAGCAGCCATGCATGAGCTAAACTTTCACCCTCCTCCCTCCCATCTTGGTGTATGTGGGTATTACTTTAAATTTTGGAATTATGGTTGGGTTTGTAATTACAGATAATAAGGCCTTATCCATCACAAGGTTCACATGAAACTCTTTGAAGAACAGATAAAGAACAGCATTCTGTGTGTCATCCACAGGCAAAACTGTTTTTTGAGCTCAGACTTTGCCCCAGTCTGGAATGAATTTGGTGTTCCACTGAGCAGAAGTGAACAGAAGGGAAAAAGTCTGGTCTTCCAGAAGAGGCAGGTGCTCATGCGGAATGGTGCATGTAGTTCTTGTGCCCATGACAACACAAAAGTATAGTTATTAGTAAGTTCATATTAACAAAAATTTCACTTATCTTAACCAGAAGGGGACTGTGAAGCATCTCTTCCTTTTTTCTTTTTTTTTCTTCTTTGTGTTTGGTTTTGGGTATTTTTTTGGTGCAATGCAGTGTGTAAGGCAGCTCTTACCATCTTAGGAATTTGCAGGTTAGATAGAGCTGTACTTGGAATGTACTAAATGCTATAAAAATTTCACTTATTAAAAATAACACAAACAGCCATGGTCCACATATTTCAATTGTGCACTCCTGACATTTTTAACAGGAGTGATTTTTCTAGATTTTAGTGGCTTGTCTGTAAAATACGGCAACCTATTTACATAAAAGTCTTATGAAAGTCAGGTTATTCACAGTGAGAAACTCTGGTATATAGCTAGGTGAAAATTTTAAATGAACTCCCATGAAAGAAACTTCCAGTTATGGAAACCTGATAGAAATGCAAAAACCTTTCCTTTCACACAGCCTCCTTGGAGAGAACAAAAGATGCTAAAATCAAGTCAACTGTAATATGCACCTCTATATAAAGGCTTAGCTTCGTGTGCTTATTTGGGATTTACTTGCATATACTAAAAGTCTGTTTAATTTAGTAATGAAGATAGAACATCTACTGGGGATAATAATGAAACATTTTTGTACCCATGTCAGTTTTTATAAAATCATTATTCTCAGAGTTTTCACCTTTATGATCACTACCCTGAAGGTCTCTTGTGTCACTTTCTGCCTGCAGAGGAAAAGTAGAATATATGGCATTGTCACCTAGCTTCTTTGTATCTATGAGTCTATCAGTCCTTGACATTACACTCTCCATGTCCAGGATCAAGCTTCCACAATGCTCTTTGTTTGCCTCAGCTGTGTTACAGAACATGGGCTTACTAGTAGAATTTCTGTCTCTAGCTGCTGAACTCTAATGACAGTGGAGTGTGACTTTTTACAATTGACCCGATGCATGTAAGAGAGTTGTTTCTAACCGGTGGTGACACTATCTACAGATTTGTTACTTTTAATACACTACCAATTGTTTAATAATTGTGATTTATTTGTTCTGGTTCAGATTTCAAAGTTGGGGATTGGTTTTGTTTGTTTGTTGTTTTGGTTTTTGTGCCCTTTTCTCTGCACCATCTCATGTACAATTTAAAATGTCACAACAGACACTTCAAATACAACCTGTGTGTTGCTGCTTTGCTGAAAAGCCACCTCTTTAAAATGGTCACTTTCAGTAATAGGTCTGATCGTCCTAGTACTACAAAAAAACCCCTCTTTCAGAAACTCACGATGCAGAAGAGCCTTGCAGCCAGTGTGCATGATAGCTGCTTCAAATGTGAACATGCCGATCATGCAGAAGTTTATAGCAGGTGATCTCTACTTCTGTGTTTTGTTAGAACTGTAAATCAAATGTTATTGTTGATGTGGGCTTGCCCTCTTCGTTTTCACATTCTGTGATCATTTATGACCTTGAAGTCTTTCTTCATTTTTTAGCTAATCAGACTTTTCATTTCAGTTGACAGTGTGGTAATTCCTGGCTGTCATCCATACTTGCCAAATATCAGTATGTTTTTACTTAATCTGGTAGAAGCAGTTCCCAACATCTTTTCCACATTGCTATGAAGTACTCGTTTTACATGCAGGAAACAATTACAGAATGGCTCAAGCTGGGAAAGCATCTCAGAATAATTTTGTGTATCACAAGGAGCATCAGACCAAGCACTAAAAGCCAACCCTGAAATAAATACCTAATCTGTGCATAGCCTAACTCTGAGTACTTAACATGTCAGCCTATATTAAACATACCTATTAAAAATACAATGAATAGTAAAGGTAGAAGTCATTGGATGCAGTAACAGTACTCATGTAAGAACCTGTTTTGCTCTGAGTATTATAACTTCCTTAAAACTTTTTCCACCTGTCTTCAGGCACCCTTCTTGCCAGCCATACCTCCATTTAGACATCAGCTTGTTTGTACTTGTCAGCTGACTTTTATCTTCTCTCGTTACTTCTGGTATTAGATAGATTTCATTAGTTGTCTGAATTTCTTCAGTATTTTTATCTATACCTCCTATTGTGTCTCGTGTTAGACTGATATATGCATAGCTAAACATTTTTATTCAGACGTGGTTGCTGGAATATTCCAGAATGTTTTAACTTGTTCAGTTTCCTCTGTTTCAGACCAAAATGATGAATAAGCAAATACGTACAGGCTTTGACGCTGGGAAAGTAATGTTCTTGGAAGGAGAATCAGGATTGGTAAATGTTTAAAGATAATGACTCTGTAAACCTTAACTACTGCAATAAAGTTCTACTAACAGCACAGCAGCTAATACTTGAGAGGTTTAAGAGCAATAATGGCATTTTAGTGGAATTCTGCATAGTTCTCTATTACAGCTACTAGTTTGAGTAACAGTCTACACCCTTTCACTATTATTCTCACGTAATTTTCATGTGTGGTAACATTACTTAGAGTAAAAACTGAGTGATTCTTTGTCTTAATGTCAGCTAGCTAATACTTTGACAAAACTTCACCAAACTGTGAGACAACTGATAAAAGGCCTTTTGAGCCCATTTCTTTTGTGTTCTCCTGATTTGTGTGGAGGAGGAAACAAGTCCTTGTACAAGCAATGTGCACTCCATAAAGAAGAGATTTAGTAATTGTAAGAGATTCTCATTACCAGAGAGGCTTAGTAGCTCTGGGTCTACTGAATTGACAAATTACCGGTACATTTTCAGCTGAGGAATGGTACCAGCTGTACAAATTCCATGGTTAAGGGCAGGACATCGTAGAGGAGTTTGCATAATTTACAAGAAATCCATAACATAGCACAAGTGATTACAATTTCATAGGTCACATTCATGAAACAAATGAGAAACAAAGTACTTGATAGTAGTTGTTGTTAATTGATAGTGCTTGTCCTGGATGAATTTTCAGTTGACTATATACCTGTAACATCTCTTATTTTTAAGGTATTTCAAGTATAGGGAAGGGCTAATATTACAACCTTTCATTCCAGACTGTAAGTTGTCTATTCTGTAAGAAGCACTGATCTGTGTCCTTTCTATGCTATGTGAAATCACCCTTTGTGTTAAATAGTTTCAGTTTTGCCATCCTGACATTTTGTTAGGAGTTGCTGCACTACAGCAAATTGATTTATTCAGTTATTTCAGTCATTGTTCTAATGTACTTATAATAGATGGAAAGCATTTAATTTCAGCTGTTTTGCTTCTGATCATGTGTTTTTGTTTTTTTTACAGCTGTATTCATCCTGTCCACTTTGCCAGATCTCTCTGTATAGTATATGATGCTAAACTTTCAATCTGCTGCCTAAAGCTTGAGTATAAATTGTATAACAACTGATTTCCTGTTCATAAAATTTGTTTTCTGGTAGAAGCCTTAAACCATTGTCAAAATAGACCACATGAACTGACTAGTGTGGACTTAATGGTCATGGTATACACCTGAATGCTATTCAGGGACTCCTAGGTGCCAGTGTCATGAAAATATCTCTTCTTACCACAGTAGTGTATAAACCCCCCCTAGAGCAGGAATTAGAAAGTTGAAGATGATTATTTTTTTTAGTGTCAGTCAGGCACATTTTTAGCTGCTTTCCATATAACCTAGAAGTTTTGGTCTGTATAGCAAGTCCATGGCAGAATGATTCCTGCTATAACCGGTACAATCAGGTCTTGGGATCCTCCTGTCACTCCAGAAATGCAAATGGGTTCTGCCACTTGGCTGATTGATGACATCAGCGTACGCTGTGCACTGGTGTCTACTAGAGCCTTGTACTCCTGTGGCTGTGATGTGCCAGGCCATCTGATCCACGCAGTCCAGTAAACCCAGTTGTCCCTCTCCTTTACCTGTCTGGAGACAGGGCCCCTTCTAGTGCTGGTCAGAGGATTCTCCAATTACTTCTTGTAAAAGCAGATTAGGATTCTTTACCACAGGGTCAGGGGTAAGATCAGCCCTCTCACTCTGACTGGGAAACTGCCCTTTGGAAACTGGAACAGCAGTTTTCCTCGGAGAACATCAATTTTGGGATTGGTTTTCTTTGGGATTCATGTACCTCTGCCTCTAGGGCTGGGATGGATTTTCGATGCCACTTCCTCATGTCCTTTCCACGCTCCTCAGATAAAACCACAGGGTACCCTGTGGTGTGTACCTTCTTTATCCTCTCTCTTGAGCAGAAGAATGCTTACTGTTAATAGCTGAGATGCTGGTCTATACAGGCGTTTTTGTTGTTGGAACTCTTGAAACAGTTTTAACACCAATTCAGTTTTTCTACAACTAACTGCTCTTGTTCAGGGGTGAAGTTACAAAATACTGGAGGTACCCACCGGCCTAGGTACTTACCTATACTATTCCACGCACCCTGCCACTCAGAACTATCCAGCCCTGGAACAGATCTCTGGGTGGTATTTTTAAGTAGTTGTTTAACCTGAAACAAGACCTGAAACACATTCAGCAACATGCTGATTCTTAGCAGTAGGACCATGCTGGTTTCAACATCCCAAGAATATTCAGAATTTTCAAAATTCTCAAACACTGCTGTAAGTAGCCTGGTGGGGAAGGGGAAAGTGTGGCAGCATGTCTCTTCTATAGGTTGGCCCTCCAAGGAGAAAAGGCAAGAGGTATAATTAACAATAATTCCCATTACATGGCTCCCAAAGTATAGAGGTGATGGCAATGCTGAGTACATGTACCCGATTAGGTTCATGACCAACAAGTCTATCATATCACAAGCCTATTACAAAGTACAACAAAACGAGAACCTTAGCCCAGGCCCCATGGGTGGTAAACACCAAAACAGTGAATGCAGGCTGCAAGTAATGTGTGACACAATGCAGTTCTGAGAATACACACAACTCCAAGAGCAAATAAATCAACACTGTGACCAGCAACTACTAAACAAAAAAACAAAACAAAAAGAAGAATGCTTATAACAAATTTGCTTCAACACATACTGGTCAAATCTTTTGTTATCTCAACCCATCATGTCCCTGTTCAGGTGCCAAAAATGACTGTCATGGTTTAATCCCAGCTGGCAGCTAAGTACTAGCAGCCACTTGCTCACCTCCCCTTCCTTGGTGGATGGTGAGGAGAACTGGAAAAAAAAGGTGAGACCTGTGGGTTGAGATAAGAACAGTTTAATAATTAAAGTACAATATAATGCTAATAAAAATAATGAAAAGGGAAATAACTAAAAACAGAGAGAAAAAACTAAAAGAAAAAACAACCAACAAACCAAACCACAGTGATACACAATACAGTTGCTCACCATTTGCTGACCAATGTCCAACCCATTGCTGAGCAGCAATCGGCGTCTCCTGGCCGACCACCTCCCCCCCCCCCCCCCCCCCCAGTTTATATACCAAGTGTATGGCATGGGATACTTCGGCTAGTTTGTGTCAGGTGTCCCATTTTTGTTCCCTTCCAGCTTCTTGTGCCCCTCCTCACTGGCAGAGCATGAGAGACTGAAAAGTCCTTGATCAGGATAAGTGCTACTTGGCAACAACTAAAACATTAGTGTGTTATCAGCATTGTTCTCAGGCTAAAGCCAAAACACAGCACTGCACCAGCTACTAGGAAGGAGACGAACTATCCCAGCCTAAACCAGGACAGAGAGGAACTGCTCAGCCCCTCACTGAATTCCTAACGTGCCAACTGAACTTTGCTACTGATCCCTTTTATCTCATTTGTCTCCTCTAGCAAAGTCAGTGTCTCATTTACATCTGCCTTAAGCTCTTCTCTTTGAGGATAATTGTGATACCATGCACATCCCCAATATGTGGTATAAACTAAAATTGTTACAAATGCCAACATTTGGAATGTGAAAACATGCTATATGGGAAAAACATCCAAATACGTTGCACTGTTTTCAGTTGTCTTATACTTACACTCTTAATGCTTCTCTTCAAACTTTTGGCCAGCCTCCTGTGTACCTATATTGAATCACGTTGTTACTTAAGATCCTGTATATGTATCTGTATCTTTTTCTCCCCAAGTCTCTAACCACTGATAACAACTCCTTCATTCAAGTTGCTGTTGCCATAGATATAATGGTTCTCTTGTTACAAAAACCTTTTATTAGTCCCATTATTTTCAGTGTGTGAAATCTCAGAATTATCATCAGGCAGTAATATATTAAAAACCATACCTTCTGTCTAAACTGTGCATAAAATCTTTATCAGTTCCTATCTACTCTGATGCTGTGAAAATGCCCTGTCTTAGTCATCCTATATACAGGAACTATTCAGGTACTGAAGATGTGGTTTCTTCTCTGTAAATGCAGATGTATAAGCTGCTAAGACAGCTGTTTGCTCTAGTTTTCCTTCTCATAATAGTTTTCTACAGAACTTACCGTACACTGAACTTGTGGAATCCCAATTGCCTGAGTATAAGGCTCTGCAGTTAACATACTTCCCGCTGCCCCATGTGGTTCTTTCCTATGTTCCTCCTTGTAATACCCATTCCTTTAACCAGATCCAAGCACAACTATGTGTTCTAGTTCTTAGTAGGCTTGGAATTTTTCAGAGTTAAATGCTGTGTACCCAAACAGTAACATTAAGTTTAAAGATTTCAGTGAAGATCCAAATACATTGCTCTTTCATCTTGCTTTTACCTAGCCTGCTTCCCTGTTTACTCATACTTTTGACCATCCTTTCCTTTGCAGCTCTGAAGAACAAGGCATTTTATTTCATCCCCTTCTTTACATGGGAGAGTCTGTTGCCTCTCCAGTTGATATTGCTTAATTTTTAAAAGCATCACAGCAAGAAAGGAAGCATGTAAACTTACCCAAAGGAGGAAAGAGGCACGGTCTTTGTACTGAGAGCAGAGGTAATGTTTGATTTCTACTAAGCTAAGGGCAGAGGAGGTTCCCTGTAACAGGAAGAGAAGGGGAGGCCAGTGGACAAGGCAGACTCCTGTGCAGCTCAGTAGTACTGGCTATTCGGAAGACCTTGTCAGATTTTCTCCATCTTGTAGTAAGTTTCCTTGAGCCCTCTGTTACGTCAGTAACTAACAAATTTGAAGAGAGATAAGTTCATGTAAACAACTTCTAAAATGTTTCCTTTCTTTGATTGTTCTTTTTTAAATTCACTTCTCTCCCCCCCCTCCCCCCAATCTCTTAATTTCTTGTGATGAGACTGCTGCAAACCAGTTTTTATATGGCTTTTGGAAACAAAAAAGGAGTTACATTTGCAGACCTTTTTCCCTACAAGATAACGTTAAAAACACAACATGCATCTCTAGGCATTGCTATGGCTAAAATAAGGCCAGATCAGTACACTAAGAATAGAATTAGTCTTTTTTACTAAGCTGTATTTCTGCTGAACTGAGAAGGCCTTCACAAAGTGGAACTTTAAAAAGAACCAGGAGTAAATGTATTGAAAATACAATTTAAAAAATATTCAGTAGGTTTTGATGGTAGGAATAATAGCAGGCAGTCTGGAGTAGAAGAAAAGAGGAACTGAGACTGCCACAGTAGACAATTATTTTCTATCTCAAATGCTTATAGTGCTGAAAATATTTACAGAAAGCTGGTTGCATGGTGGTTAAATGTAATGAAAAATGATGGTTCCATCATTCCTCAGTTTTTTTCTAGAAAATATGTATAGTTCATGATGAAGCTGTAGTGTTACATGCTTAGTAAAGTTGTGGACAAAGGACACAAATGAAGTGACATATAGGGACAGGAAGTGCTGTCAGCTGTGTGCTAAGTTATTATTTGCTGAACAGCTTCGAGCTTAAACCTGCTTCACTAAAGGCATCACCTGACTTGGACCTAGCCTATACCTCCGAGGTAGCACTTGTAGGCTGCCCAGTTGATGCCGAATGCCAGAAACATCAGCGTTCTAGTCTGGGATGACTCAAAAGCATTGAGTAGCAGTTACTGCTGTGTAAGGTGGTTACTTGTGCCCTATGTAAACACTGATGACTGGCTGCTGATCTTTTTACATTAGGAATTCTCTTCCCAGCTAGAGACGGTATTGAGAGTCTTGAGTTTGAGGTATAGAAATATTCAGGTTTCTGTTGATTTCTAGGGGATTCTTGGACATCAGAGTATTTAATACTGTATATTTAATAGATTTTTTTTCCAGTGGTATTCAACATGCTACTTGTGCGGGCTTTATTTAATCTGTTAACTTCCACGAAGCACCTTTAGATCCTCAAAGCAATTATATAATTCTGAGATACTAAATTAAATGCACGGAGTTTTATAACAAGTAGACAATAAAAACCTGCTAGTCACAAAGACTTCTCCTGAAGCATATTGTGCCAGGCTAATAAACATCAATGCATCCACTTCTGGTATATTTTTTTAAAATGTTTTAATAACTTTGTTGTTGTTTTTTACAATGTTTGCCAATTCTGTGCTATTTAATTTAATGGGTCTTTTTCATATTGGAACCATTCCTGTTACAGTGTTTTGACAAAACTCTACTGCTTTGAAAATTGGCTTTGATAAAGGTGATCTAATTTGAAATTTTATTGCTTCCTTCTTAATAAGATAATTTGGTCGTAGGCCTCCTTGCAAGAAAAGCATGATTATTATTAATTTTAATGCAAGAGGCATTAGGTTGTATGATGTAGCTTTGTGTTGTAGTACAACAGTCAAAAGAATTACACCATTTCTTTAGCCCTTAGGGCAAAAAAGGCCACTACCTGATGTCAGTGGAAATCTGGTTGTCAGCCACAGAGATGGCAGTAGTTGGCACAGCTGTAGTGAGAACTCCAATTCCAAGAGATAACAAAATTTAGTTTCCATATTTGTAATATAACTATGCCATTTTCTCATCATCATAAAATAACATTATATTACACTCATTCATTTAGAGCAGCTCATGAGATTTCTGCTGGGTTTATTTTATCCTGCCAGATGTTTGTTTAAAAAAACAGTGGAGGATGGTAGTCTGTTACATATTCCTAAATGTGTGTTCCTCTGTACAGTGGTCTAAACCCATCACTATACCTGTTGAGAGATAGGGGAAGACATACCAGGAAAGACAATGTCATTGGACCTCATATGTTCTTGGGCTACTGCTAAAACTACCTCTTGAAATTACACAGTATGTGTAGATTTAGGTGACCAGTACAGGAAAGTGCTGTTCTATAAGCCTTGACCCCATTCAGGACTATTAAATATACTTTCAAACTCTTTTTGATCCTAGTAAGTTTGAGTTTGTAATTTTCTATATGGATATTTGATGTCCTATACCAAGAATACATGCTGGAAAAAACATTTTCAGAATAGTGTAAAATATGACATTCAGACCTTATCTAAGCCCATCTGCATCACCTAAACAGGATAGGGAGAGTATTTACAGAAGCATACAGCAGTGTTTGCTGAAATAAACCGATTTTGTAAGGAAGGAATTAACATGACCCTTTAAGCCTTTAGACTTGAAGAGAGCCTAGAAAAAAGGAATTTCATTTCTCTGTTACATCTGGAAACAGTTTTAAACATGTTTGTGCTTTCAAATAATTTAGAATTAATTTTATTGTTTTTTTCCTGCTTGCATTGTTCCTACTTTGGTGTGTAAATATGACTTCTGTTTAACATCTACTTGTTATTCAGGCCTTTTTATTTTATGTGTTAACAGACTAGTCTTTTGTTTTACTTGATCTTGACAGCTGATGATAATTTTGTAACACATTCTAGTGTTCCAGCTTCAAGGTTAAAAGCTGCCAGTCATGGTGTGGACTGCATCGTGGTGAGCAGCAAAGAGGCATTTAATTTCTAAAGGTCTTTTCCAGCCTAGTTGATTCTATGTGGTGGCTGTTAACTGACAATTTCAGAATGGCAGATCCCCAAATAACACAGGGACCATAATGCTTAAGAATAGATATTGAGTATGTATGTATTCACAGAATATGCCATTACAACTCCCCTTTTGCGTGCTTATTTAGACCAGTCAACGTGACTTTCATCTATCCTGGATTGGTACCAAGGTACTTTGCTTCCAACTCTTCTCGAAATCTGTGGGACAAAAGGTGGCGTAGTGAATCCAGTATCAGGCTAAGAACAAAGAATTTCCTGTTGAGAGTGCATTGTGTCATTAATTCAGTAAATGGGATACATGAAGGCAGTAAATTGAGATGTGGTGGACTAAATTTGTGCTCTGATGGATGCATACATGCAATTTCTGGATTTGTGCCAGGGTAAGAATGGAATCACATAATTTTGTCAGCATTTCTTGAAGCTTGGAACAAGTCTGTATGTGAAGATGGGTTCATACACTTGACACAATATCATAACTGACATTGAAGGGAAGAATAATTCTCAAAATGTGATATTAACATATTATACATAAAAAATACATAAGACAAAAGACATCATATAAGTGATGTGAAATAATACAATGTGAAATAAGGCAAGATTGAAACACCAGGTTTCCAAGAAGGCATATGATGACGGTGCATTCCGTGTTAGTTTTCGCCACATGGGTTGTGTACATTCGACTTCATCTGGGTCTGTGGGTACATCCCCATTATTTGGCTTGATGTGATAGATCATCTCTACGATGGCTGATTGCCTCAGAGAGTGGATGCCTTTGTCTAAAGTAGTCCATTTGGCCGAACGACTCATAACATCGTCCTTGTATGGAAACCTTTCTTTCACAGCTGCCAAGAGCCGCCTCCAAAGACTGAGGGACTTTCTCTCTCTTGCAATTGCTTTGTCAATTCCCCCTTCTGTAGCATGTGATCCCAGCTGCTTGGCTTCACTACCTTCTAGTTCGTGACCATCGGCCCCATTGTCCCAGCATTGGAGCAACCAGGTGATGATGTGCTCCCCTGGTTGACGGGTAAAATCTTTTCGTATATTCCGTAGCTCGGTTGAGGTCCGAGGTTGAGAAGTCACTTCTTCTTCTTCTTCGTCATGTGATGATGACTCCTCCTCAGATTTTGGACCAGGTGGTGAATACATTGTTTCTTCATCTTGCTTCACCCTTCTTGCCTCCTTTTTGCTTTTTCTCTTACATACAGGGGCAACCGATATTGGTACAAATTGGTCCTCTGGTTTAGCTGCAGTGATTATCACTGTGGTTTGAGTAGCAATTGTACTTGTCGCTGGGGGTGGTGTAGCTGCTGTGCTTGGAGCTGGGGTAGCCATGCTGTCTGTTGCAGCCAAAGTTTGGGTAGCGACTGTACTTGTCGCTGGGGGTGGTGTAGCTGCTGTGCTTGGAGCTGGAGTAGCTGCGCTGACTGTTGCTTTGCCCTCAGATGCAGGGGCATTTTTTTCCTTTTGAAGGTGCTGGATAGTGTTGAACAAGGCCCTGTAAACATAGGCCAGGCCCCAGCACGTTGCCATGATTTGTCTGTCTTTGGTATGGCCAGACTGACCACACACCTCATTTAAGTGTTTTACTAATTCTTCCAGATTTTGCCCTTGTTCAGTGGTGAAATTCCAAAGTACTGGAGGAGCCCACTGACCTAGATACTTGCCCATACTATCCCACACACCCTGCCACTCATGGCTGTCCAGCCTCAGGGAAAATCTCTTGGTCCTCCTATATCGTCGTTTAACCCCAGACAAGGCCCAAACCTGACTCTGCTTAACTCTTGAAATCAGGCGAAATGGTTGTGGGCAAAACACACTCTGTATGTGTGCCAACATGGTAATCCGATTCACAATCAGCAAACAGCTCTCAACAATATTAAAAGGCCATTCAAGAACTTCAGAACTCTCAAATGATGCTATAAATGGTCTGAGAGGGGGCTAGGAGGGTAAAAGAATGTCTCCTTCACCACCCGAGAAGGAGAAAAAAGATGTGACATTGCTAAGCACCTTTATTATATACCTCCCAAAGTATAGAGGTGGTGACCACACTGGGAACATAAGACCGCTCAGTTTCATGATCAATGATTCTATTGTATTACAGGTCATTATAATAAAGTACAATGAGACAAAAAGCTTAGCCCAAGCCCCACACTTGAAAAACACCAACACTGCAAATACCGGCCGTATGTAATGTACAGAGTTCTGAACCTGTGAGATCAAGAGGAACAGCTTTGAGAGCCAATAAATCAGCATTGTGACGAGTGACTATTAATCCGGTCAGATCTGTCGTTATCTCAACCCTTCGTGCCCCACGTTGGGTGCCAAAAAGAACTGTCGTGGTTTAAACCGATCCACATGGCTCGTCCACTCACACACACCCCCCCCCCCCCCGACCCTTCCCGCTCCCAGAGGGATGGGGAGGAGAATCAGGAGAATGTAACTCCCACAGGTTGAGATAAGAACAGCCCAGTAACTAAGGTATAACACAAATCACTGCTGCTGCCACCAATGATAATATTGATAAAAGAAAATAACAAGAGAATACGATACCACCGCCAAACGAGTTCGACCCCCCCGAAGAGAGAGAGCCTGCCCCTTCCGGGTAACTCCCAGTTCCCTCTCCGGGCATGACGTGCTGTGGTATGGAATACCTCTTTGGCTAGTTTGGGTCAGGTGTCCTGTCTCTGCTTCCTCCCGGCCTCCCTCGTCCCCAGCAGAGCATGAGACTCACGGAGTCCTTGGCCAGAATAAACATCACTTAACAACAATTAAAAGCAATCTGTGTTATCAGCTCTCTGCCCAGGCTGGAAGTCAAAACACAGAGCTTGCACCAGTTACTAAGAAGGAGCAAAACGGCTCCTGGTAAACCCAGGACATTCACACACTTTCTCCTCTTTATAAAGATCATTTTGCTTGCATTACTGATTTATTGGTTCTGAAACTTTGGGCATGGCTCTTAAGTTTATCCTCCTATAAAATACTGTTCCTCTTTGCAGTAGTGAACAAACAAGCACCTTTGTTGTCTATTCCTTTTCTTATATCTGAGGGGTTTAAATATGTTTTTTTCCTTTCTAGTCACAAAGATGTCTCATCTGGAAAGAACTGAAAAAAATAGGTATTCATGATCTTGCAAATTTGAACCTGTATCTGCCAATTTCTGTGGCAATGGGTGATGTAAGTTCAAATGTAATATATTATGTGTAACATTTTGTGGATGAAATTTTTAGACATTCAAGTTTTGCTGCAGCGATGATTGTTTTGTAAATGTGGAGGAAGCATGTAGCTCAATACTGTCAAACAGTTACTCTTTAATTTGTCCGCTAATAGAAGATTCAGTTTCCCATTTATTACACCAATTTTATTTTACCAATATAACCATACAAGTGCAAAAAACCCCATTTCAACCACATTAAAATACTTTGAAATACCTGACTTCCTATATATAAAAAAAAGCTTAGAAAGGTCTTCCTGACATTGTAAAAGTTTTTATAAAGGGACAGAAGGAATATTTTCATACTTGAATGCATAATATGAATCACCAGAAGTATTTAATGTCTAATAAGTTAACAGCAGATGCAGTGAGGAACTGTGTTAAATTTGAGCACAATATGATAAATACAGATCTTGCTTTGGGGAGTTTTTCTGCAAAACAGTAGCATATGTCTTGTTGCATTTTGTTAGAGACGAACTCTGGCAAGAGGCTGCTTTCCAGTACGGATGGGTTCTCATGCTATGATCAACCAACCTAAACATCCAATTGCTCTATTGAGTTGTTAATCTCACTGCTGTACTTGTTGCAGTGCTTTTTGGAAGGCTTCATTAAAACTGCAAGTATCTCTTACATTAAAAGCTTTCAACAGGTGATGGTATAAAAAATTTGGTTTTTTTTTTCCCTCAGTATACCTGAGGAATAAGGAAGAATTTTCTACTAAGGCTTCTAGAAGCAATGAATAATTATTAAGCCTCTTCTAGTGATACAGTTAATGATCAAAACAATGATGACAAACGTGTAATGAGAACAGCAGATTAAGTATAAAGAAAGACAGTGTTTTCCATTTGGTAATGCAGTGTTCAGTTAACAGCGTTGAAACTGCTGGTTTAGAATAAATTTAATCAAAGGCATGGTATGTGGGAGTAGTATATCTAATTGATCCAGAGATGATTAAAAGGCAAAAAAAGAGATTTGTGATTGATTAGGCTGGCGTTTGCATCATGTGCTTTATCTGTTACTGAATTCCAGCAGTAGGAACCTTAGGAAACATCCCATTTGGTTTGGCTACATAGGCTATTGTTTACCTTTCTGTGCCTTCATTCTTTCAGTACTAAAAAAATATATAAAATTGCAGGAAGTAGGACCTGAGGGCCCCTATTAGATAAATTATATCTGGTGTCTTCTGGGTTTTGCAAGCCTCTGATGGGTGTGGATCCTGGCTCCAGTTAGACTGAATGATTCAGAAAAAATGTCAGCCTCCTAGAAGAACACAAAGGATATTTTTCTAAATAGAAACTCAGTTCCTGAAAATCATGGATCAGGCAGGGAAATCTCACTCAGTAGCTGCTCCCCTGTTGGGCAGCACTGACCCACACCAGTTTCAATTTAATATCTCATGGATATATTCCCAAGGGATATCCCAAGTGGGAATCAATTGGTCTCTATGCATTTACAGCTGATAGACCTAAAGAGAAAATGTCATCATTCCCTTCTCATGAGGTACAGGGGATATTTCTTTTGTTGATTTTTAGATCAGCTTTTTGTTCTGGTGTTAACAAGGTTTTTGCTGAGGGCCAGCTATGTCTGGATAGTGGTAAGTTACACTTTCTGTGTTTGCTTTTAAAAGGCTGACTTCTTTTTGTAATGGAATCTGTTTGCTGTTCCTGTCTGCTGAAGCAGAGTGTTTATGACAAGCTACCAACTCAAGTTCATTGGATATAGAGAACATGTTAGACTGGGTGTAGGCACTTGATGTTCTAGCCTCTGAGTTTCCCCTCAGGCATTTGTAGTAGAATACAGACAACTGTAGTTAGACAAGAAGGTGCTTGAGTAGTAAAGAAATGCCTCATGGCTTAGGAAAGCCTCCTTCTCATACGCTCAGTATTCAGAATTCTTATGATGTTTCCAAGACAGATACATTGGTTTCAGCTTTGGTTTTGCTGGGTTTTTTTTTTTTTGGTTTTTTGTTTTGCTGTTTTGTAGTGGGTTTTTTCCATCAATACATGCATGAAATGAGGGGTATCAGCCATACCAGTAGAGTTTTAGCTGTATCTTTCGGCATGGTATCCATTTAAAAATTCTTTTTTAATTTCTGTTCCTGACTTAATCTTTGAAGAATGGAAATCAGTTATTTCTGTTACTCCCTTTCTTCTAATGTTCAGTGTTTCTGCTCTCCCCTCAGCACCTGTGGAGCTCAGGGAACACAACCTTCAGCTGTTTTTTACAGCTTTGGTCTTTTTGCTGGTGTTCTTAACTATCTCATCTCTTGAGGAAGGAGGTAAGAAATCACACTACACCTGTTCAACCTTTTCTTTCTAAAAGCCACAAATGTCTACTTCTCTTTATGACTTCTTCCTTTTTATGTATCTCAGTCATCCTCCTGCCCTCCCAGGTGTGGAAGGACTGGGTGTACCTGCTCTTTCAAAAGCACGTTTGATCTGCTTTTCTCGGAGAAGTAGAAAGTTGGCTGAGGTTGGGAAAAGGGTGAGCTGAAAGAGGGGTCTTTAATATGCATGCTGCTGCCCCTTCTTGTTGCAGGTTTTCTCGCCATCTGAAAGCTTGTCTCACTTATTTGTTGTATCTTAACTTCAAACTGGAAGTAGTTTGAGGAAAGAGAGTACAATTTTTTTATGTGTTTTTGTTGAGAAGAATCCTGGTTTAGCTGATTGTAGCACCACAATAATAGGGAAAATGACTTAGAAGGTAATAGAGTAAATAAACTGAAAATATCTCTTATTTCAGATTTCAAAAATGAAATTATTGTATGGCCAATGGATGAATGAGAGTTCCTTTTTTTTAGTTTTCTTGCTGTTAATCAGATGCTGTTCTTTATTTTCTAGCTCTAAAAGGAGAGTCTAGAGCAGTACTATATTTCTGTCAGAATAAAATTGGTTTAATTTGTGTCAATAAAAACTTGTTCAGTTACATGCAGGCAAATACATACGACAGACCAATCTACTGTGCTTGCCAAGCCCAGCCAGGATCCTGTACAGGATGCCACAGCAAAAAGAGTAAAGCTACAGCAGCAGAATGTCTTGTGATAGACTGCATGTACCAGATGTTGGCTTCTAAATTCGTATAAGTAGAGATTGTCTGAAGACAAAGGCATTTCAGATTTTTATAAATGACCAGTGTAAATGCATTAAATATTTCCTTTTCCGTGTAAATATCTGGTTTTGTACTGAGTCCTTGTAAGCTTAACAAAGTCATGGGTTGTTCACTTTCACAGCTCAATTCTGTGTTGAATAATAAAAGCATTTCCTCTTTCTTACATATTATGCAAAAGTGTAAACAGAAGTGCTTGA
Organism: Lathamus discolor; assembly: GCF_037157495.1. Classification (NCBI taxonomy): domain Eukaryota; kingdom Metazoa; phylum Chordata; class Aves; order Psittaciformes; family Psittacidae; genus Lathamus; species Lathamus discolor. The sequence continues at coordinate 17,662,581 of NC_088884.1, forward strand.
AAGTCTTTGCTTTTCTGTATAGTATTTCCAATATATATATTTTTTTAATTGTTCTCTAAATTCTATTCTATTGTTGCATTGTATCTGAGGCTGAAACAAGTTTTTGATGAGAAATTGTTACATTTCTGTACAATGTAGTGAAATATTTTAATTGTTAGTTTCTATCTCATAACTTAGACTTACGCCTTGTGTTGTCCCCTCCTGTTTCATTGTGCTGTCTACAATTAGACCCACAGCTGGTTCTTTCCCTCAATGGTTGTACTAATTTATAACCCATTAGAGCGTATGAATAGATCATATTGTTCCTTTCATACTGGCACAAGGAAGTGTAAATTAAGTTTTTGTATGCCAGCAAGGGAGAAGTCTATCCAAGGATAGAGTTAGCTTCCTATTTTTAATTTCTCCAATAAATGCAGTTGGAAATAAAAGTGTTGTATCTGCAAATGTTTTCAATTTCTTAAAGAATAAAATTAATGTGTGATTTATAATTATTTTTGTGTATACCTCTACTTAAAAAATATAGTGAATATTGGCTGCTTTGAGAGGTAATTATATTTGGATAATGTTTGTCCACTTAAAGCTGGCATTAAGCAATGTAATAGTCCTTGTAGCTATCTGATGATACAAACCCCTAGGTAGGAAAACAAAAATTAATTTAAAACGAGCCTTTGTAGATTTTAGAGTCTAATATGAAAATACTTTCTCCCATAAACTCCTACAACTGAATCTGTCATTTCAATGCTCAATGCTGTTAAATTAACCTTTTTTTCTTATTTTCTATCAGAACCCATTGTTACCAGCTCTCTCCAGTCTCCTACCAAAGAAATTATCCACTCTCCCATTCTGCTGTGGGAAGAAACTGAGACACCTGACAAGTCTGTTGTGTGTTGGTTTGGTGTTTTGTTTTTAGGGTTTTTTGTTTGTTTGGGTTTTTTTTTTTTTTCTTTCAAAGTGTACTTTTCCTTTCAGGAGAAAAACCCGTCATTCCTCATTTGAAAGATAGAGCTCAAATAGAAGATTGGAACTTGGGTTCCACTGACCAGGTCATGACTGTGGGTACTTTGCTGTCTTTAAGCGGAACAGCTTTAGGAGGGCAAACTCAGAAGACTCATCTCAGAATGATCACCCAGCTAGGTCTCTTACAGTGTGGGAGACTGTAGTTCAAGTCAATGGTCAGAACTTTAGTGGAGCATGAATTTCATCACCTTTTTAAGTCTTTGCAAAACTCCTTAATCATTGGTTGACCAGCTTCTTATTCCTTTTCAGATCAGCCGTTATATCCTCAGTATGTGAAATTTGTTTCTTTAATAAATAACTGAGTGAAAAGTCAAGGGTCTGAGTTGCTTTATATGCCCTTAACATCCCTTGCTCCCTATTTTTTCTGGTGTTAGCCAGTATTTTAAAATAAACCTTAATTTTCTTAGAATACTGGGAAGTATTTCTTGGCTTGCAGCATCGGTAGGTTTACTTGCAATAGTGGCGGGCTGGGCGTGATGATCAAGCTTCATGTTCCGGTGGTTTAGCAACTTTTATTAACAAGCGTAATCAGAATTCTTAAATCTGAGAGGTTCCTTCTTAAGTGGAGGAATGTTTTTTATAACCAGTTCTGTGGGCAACATTTTAAAGGCTGATTAACTTCTTTGTTGCTGATACCACTGTGCTGTGATTGGCTACAGCGATTCTTACCTTCCTGTAATGTAAACTTTTTTTCTAGCAGAAAAGTCACAGTCTTTCGTAAAGGAAAAAAAGGTATTAGGCTGCCATAGCAATGGAATGTGGATTTCTCTTACTGTTAATTCTGTGAATTGCAGCTTTAAATAAGTTTACACAAATTCAAAGGTCTTGCTTTTAGCCTCAGAAAATCTTAACTATTTGAAATACCCCTGCACCTGTTTGGTTTAGCACAAGTAGCTGCAAGTTCATATGGGGAGAAACACTTCCACCTAATATAAATTTTCCATTGTGCCCAATGTGAGAGGTTTCTCATTAAACTCAGTAACTCATATTTTGCTGTCAGCTGACATTTAGGAAAAAAAGACATCACTTTTCATTTTGGCTGGGAGAAAAACCCGTGTGATAATGTCAGTCAGCAAGCCCAGTCCTTCTTTTGTACTTGAAAACATTATAGGGTTTCTGAAGCCTGACTAAACACGCGGCTTTAACCTACTACCCTGAATGTCACCATGTCCTCTGGAAGTGGGATGAATGTGGGCTGAGAATGCTGAGAAAACTTCATGGAGAAGGCGGATTTTATGCTGCCTGACCCTTTGTCTTCATGTGCAGCACTGTCTGCCCCTTTACTCCCACAGTTTGCTCAGTGTCCTTAGGTATTGTTAGGGGGTGGTCATCCCTCTCTATTTTCTCATTTTTTTTAACATTTTTTTTTAATGTTTAATCTGAAGATTGAGGCAACTTCCTTACTGAAGAGGCAATTGCAGAGGCAATTTTGGGCTATTTCAAGACTAGAAAAAAAGACCAAATTTTATAGTTCTTTTGTAACTTGAGTAAAGGTGGTGTTTGCTTCAAACTTTTTCTATTAAGATTAGAAAATATTTGGATACCTGTGGAAGTATTTCAGGGAAGAATAGCCTAAAATACTCCATACTAAGCACACTTTTAAAAAGCAGTGGGCTAATGTTTCATTGCACTGCATGGAGTCACAGGGCAGAGTTAACGCTGCATGATCTTTGCAGTAAGATTCCAGTAAAGAAGTTGTCAGTCTCAGTCCTTTGTCAGGAACTCAAGCTCTTTCTCTTTTAAATGGTTGTAAATAATTAAGCACTTTTTGTTATGCTCTAGGTGATTCAATAATCTCTGTTGCTCAACTGCTTAAGACTGCCGGCATGTGCCTTTTATTGAGTCATAGAAGGTACCAGTCTTGGATGTTTGCCCCCTTAACCTCAATAATACCATTGTTCTAGGATTATTACTTGACAGTAGGAAGAGGAAGAAGTTAAAGCTATCTTTGGAAACATAACCCTTGCAAGCTTGTCAGACTTGGATTCTCAGGCTCTAACTCCTCTCACGTTTATTCTAGACTGAAAGCAAACAAACCCTGAAGTCTTCGGAAAACTTTCTCTTCAGCTCATTTTCTTCTGCAGCTTCCAAAGAACCAAATATGTCCTACTAAGTGTAAAGTGCAAGAGTGTGTGCCTACATCCAACAAGTGTGCTGTTATATTGCTGCACCATCTTGATTCAAAGTTACTTTTTTTATTAGCTGCAGTATTTGTCAACAGTGTCTACTCTTTGTGGGGTTTTTTTTTTCTTTTTTTTTTTTTTTTTTTTTAATTTGAGTGTGCTTTGTTTTGGTTTGGGCTTTTTTGTTTAAAGGCAGATGCCCTGTCTGTCAGGACAGTTATCATTTCTGGTTAAGCTGTGTCCAAAATGACGAAACCCTACACACATCTTGGTATTATGAGGGTTACTACCACCAGGACTTTCACCATTTTAACAAGTCTTTTAGAACTCATGCTTAAAAATGAGTAGTATGGCTTTTTTATGTAATCAGGGCCACAGTCTAAACTTCTCAGATTCTAGTTCCTTGGGAACTTTATTCTATGAAAGCTTAGACAGCAAGACCTCAGTGAGTACTTTGATAGTAAGACAGATCAAGATGACACTTCAGCAGATGTAAAAGTTGTTACTGGTTTTGATGCACTGGAATTCATCCATCAGTACAAATAGAAATGGATTATCACAGAATCCTGTGCTTCTGAATGGAGTGATATATTTTCATTTCCCTCATTGTGCATCAACAATTTCAAAAAGCTTAAAAATTCCTTCCAGTTTAAAAAGGTGTTCTTGCAGTTGTTATTGATTTCATAAACCACATGGCAGCGTATGACCATGTCTGACTTTTGTCTGATAGTTCCTCCTAGTGTGATGTTACAATTCTTGTTGAAAATTATATACAATTTGAAGTGCTTTGAAGAAGTTGGTCTGGAGAGTCTGTAGAATCAACCTCTTCAAATTCAGTATGAGTTGCACTAAACACCAACACACAGCTGTTCTGTTCTTACATCAGGCCTGTGATGTATTCATTGCTGGTTTCCCTTTCATGATCTCCATGTAAGTGCTTATCAAAATTTGGTCTTCTGCCCATTTTGCTTGTCCGGAATGAAAGGCCTGGTACTTTAAGTAAATCTTCTACCAGGCGTGTATTTCTGTGATACAAGATACAGAGCTAGGAGGTGAAGTACTGTTAGTTTCCCTGGATTATCAAACTGCTTTCAGGACTTTTTAAGACCATGTGTTGTATTGACATAGTCAAATACTGATGATGTAGCATGGGAAAGCATATATGGCTCTGCTTGACAAAAGTCTCCGCTGCCCATGGAATTAAGAATGTTAACCTGCAAATACTGAAAGCATTGGTTGAAGCAATTCTGGCAGTATTGAGACAGTGCATTGTGATACAGATTTTGCTTATGGAAACAACTGATCCAGTGGCTGTCAGGCTGGCATCTTCTGCATCTGAAAATAAAATATTCTGTCCATCCATATTCTAAAAGTATTATGAATGCCATCTCAAAATCTGTTTGCCTGGTAAATATCTGTGAATAGTTTACTTTTTAAAAATGAATGCTGCTGTAGGTTTTTTCTTGGTTATGATTCAGTTTTCATTATAGTTTGTGGGAATAGAGAAGCTCTTTGGAATTCATAGTAGTACCAGTCCAAACTGACGAGATATGTGAAAAGCAAGTTTTGCAAACTTATCCACAACTAGAGAGTACTATGGGATCTTTAACATCTAAAACTAGATATTTGTAAGCCATCAAATAGAATGCTTTGTTGACTATTAAGTTATACATTATACTGATAATTCTAATTGGCAAATTTCTCTTATTGTTACTGCTTTTGAGCCCTTCATTAAGGTTGTCTCTATCTTGGAGTGTGAGCAGCCTTTAGTCAGGGTAATCATTTTTTTGTAAAAGAAAACTGTAGGGTAAAGCCCTACCACATGGTAAGCCGGCCAGCCTGCTTTTGCTGCTCCCAAGAATAGCTGGATGAATAGTTAGATGAAGTGACACCATCTCACATGCAATATTGAGGAGCTATACCTGACCCACATCTTAAAGTTATTCTTCTAAAAGGATTTGAAGCAAGACCTCCCACCATTATTTAAATCACTTGGTATGAGGAAGTGAAGCCAGGTGTACTGGAGTTCTGTTGGGCACAGGGAACCTTTGGGGGAAAGGCCATTGTCAGGTTTGTGGAGCAAATTCTCTGCTTTTACTAAAAAGAAATGTGGAGAATAGACCGTTCTGCTTTTGGGTTCAATAAAACATTGTAACCGAACTAGTTTCCAGTCAATTAAAAGAGTCAGGGAAAAAAATGAGGATTTGGGTAGTAATTTGATTGACAGGTCTGGTTGCTTTGACTTCATAACAAAGAAAATAAATTTTACTTTGATACCTGTTTTCTCCATGTCCCTGCAAGCAAAGGACCATTTGTTTGTTTGTTTGTTTGCTTGGTTTTTGTTAGGGCTATTTTAAAGAAGTTTTCAGAAGATGGGAATTGTGAGACTGAACAAAACAGTGGGTTTTTAACCCAAAACAGCAACAACAAAGAAATCAGTGACTTGAAGTGTTACTTTGGCAGCTCCTTAGGTTCATTTTCTAAGGAGATGGTATTTAAAATGATCATGCTTTCTCTTTCTACTAATAATTTCTACCCCTTTGTCCATTGAAATTAGCTAATCAAAGATCCAAATGTAATTAATTTCTTCTACCCTTCTTGATAATCAGCAGCTGGATAAAACCAAAAAAATCCCCAGAGGTCTAATGTGTTGCTGTTCCTAGGAAAAGGATTGCAGAATTTCACTGGTGACTCCGTGGCAGGTAAAGTCCATCTTCCCCCTGCCCTGCCTTTCTCCTGCCCTGCCCTTTGCCATACGGTGCGTACCCTTACCTCCTGTAGCACCAGCACTAAGTGGGTTTTCTTTCTCCAAGTTCATATACCACACTGGTTTCAGCTAGACTTTAAGGAGCTTTTCATGCAATCTGGTGGTCCTGGAGGGGAATGTGAATGTGTTGGACTAGATGATCTTTTGAGGTCCCTTCCAACCCTTGGGATTCTGTGATTCTGTGATTCTGTACCCAAGGGCAGGAGGGAGGAATCACCTAGAGATGCTGTGAACATGAGAGCATCTAACCAGCCAGCCTGTTTCCCACACATGCGGCTTCAGGCTGAGCATAGCGTGCTGGGTCTCACCGGGTTGAGGTACCCCCATGCAAGTGCAGTAGTCAGAGTTCCTGCAGTGAGGACATGGGTAACCAGTCTGTACTTGTTCTGCTCTCATGCTGTTGGCTCTAACTCAGCCTCACCACGTTTTCCTCAGAGAAAGAAAGTTAGATAGATGGTGGGTGTGGGCACAAAGGATAATGTGGCTGTTGTCATAGCAGGCTGCATTTCTGTGGAAGTGAAAGAAAATAATGTAAATGAAATTCATAGGTAATTCTGAAATCGGAGGTCCAGTCTCTGGAGAGAATAGAAATATTACGGTTTATTCCTACTCACAGTAATGCTAACGACAAGTTTTGCATTCATGTCAGCTGAGTATGTTCACGATCTCTGAGAAGATTAGGAAGAACAGTAGCTCTGAAGCTGCAAAATGTTCAGTTTAAGAAACTGGGGCAAGGAGATATACTAGTGGAAACAGTTGAGAAAAATGACAAAAAGTAATTATGTAAAATGCAACTAATTAGGAATTTGTGACTCTGGGGTGCGAGTGTGCGTGTTTGTGTGAAAGTAACAGAGTTATTTGCAAAACGATTGGATCACAGAGCAGGAAAAAAATCACTCCCTGGGTTCTGGTGGTGCTGAACTTAGCCATAGCTGGTACTTAAGGAAGTTGGCAAAGAAATATTCTAAGTGTAGAGAAGAAATGTTAAAAATTACAGATCTGGAGAACTTGGCATATAAAACGTGGTGGAATTTTCAGGGAAAAAATTACATAATCAGCAGTGACTGATGGGATGTCTTTGTTAGTCCCAAATTCGCTAAAAATGCTCGTAAGTCAGCTCAGGGAGATACTGTTATGAAAAATGCTCCATTAGACATTGACATTTTAAGCAGTTTGGACCAGATCCACGGAAGGTTTTAAATGACTAACATACTTCACTTTCTAATGTAAACTACTAAAAAAGCCTAATCCCGTGCTCAGTTCCTGCTTTATTCACCTGTACCAAAGATCCAAAGGCCAGAAAGGGAAAAGGCCCATAGCATGGGGGGTGTTTATTGCTCAGAAGAGTCAGCTTCCAGTCTGTCTTTAAATTAGCATTTCACAATTTTCTAATGGTGTGAAAGAACTTTGGAGACTTAGGTGATGTAAGAGGAGTTGTGGCTTCCCCATCCCTGGAAGTGTTCAAGATCAGGTTGGATGGGGCTTTGAGCAGCCTGGTCTCGTGGAAGGTGTCCCTGCCTGTGCCAGGGGGGTTGGAACTAGCCGATCTTTAAGGTCCCTTCCAACCCTAACCACTCTGTGGTTCTGTGATTCTATGATTTGTATGCCACAGCCTACAGCCAGAGAGCTTCTTTCAGAGGTGGGTTTATGCATGTGGGATCACGACCTTGCCCCAGCTCTAGCAGAAGGAGGCATCAGAATCCTGATCCGAGTTCCTACTTGAGCATCCTGAACACCAACCAGGCGCGTCAGGGAATGGCGGGAGGTGCCTTCTTGGCGGGACCGGCACCAGACGCCCGAAGGGACTGCTTCCAGCTTCTCCTGAAAGCCAGCGTGCGGTGCGCGCTGCGGTGCGGTGCGGTGCGGTGCGGGGCGGTGCGGGGCGGAGCGGTCCAGGCCGGGCTCCGCTAGGTGGCGGATGCGGAAGGGCTGCATGCCGCTGCGGCGGAGCCCGGCCGGCCTCGGCCCTGCCTGTCCGCGCTGTATTGTCTGAGGGCACGATAGAGCGCGGGCAGTTTCCTGGCGTCCTGCCTGCCCCCGTCTCTTGCTGGTTTTGTCATTAATAAAGCAGAATCGGGAAGGATCCGAGGGAGGTCTGAGACACAAAGGAGCCCGGTGCGGTGACAGGGTAAGAGGGCACTTCTTGGCTATCCACACTCGGCGAGGGAGAATTGCCAAGGCAGAGGAATTCTTAAGGAAAACACAGCGGGGTGTAGCGGGAAGCGGAGAAATAAAAACCGCCTGCGAAGTTTGCAGAGGACCAGCTGGTTAAATTGTTCCGTGGCCCCTTAAGTCCGTAGAGAAGCGCGTTTGCCCCTTCACAGACCAGCTGAGAGGGGACGGCTGCGTGCCCAGGAGACCGTGACCTTTTCCACCCGTGTTTTTTTAGGATGAAAAAGTGAAAGGAAACTGGAGTCTGTAAATATCACAATAAAGCATTAAATAAAATTGTCTTATACAGAATTAAATAACAAGTTCTATTTCCGGCTTACTGTCGTCTTTGTCAGAAAGCATGCTTTCTGCAGTGCGCTCCAAAAGCAGTGATTTAGTTTGCGCAGCGTGTGTATAATGCTTCAGAAACAGCTTTAGTGTTAAACCCGGGTGTTTGGGCTAAACTTCTTAAGGATGCACCTCCAGTCCCCATTTCCCTCGGCCCAGGTAGCTGTGTCTGACGGAAAACTCGCAAAACTGCGGCAGGTGTATTTTGCAGTGAGTACGACGGCTCTTGCCGTGCACATGTGCTCTCCCCCGGGCTCACCACCCGCCCCTGCCCCTGCGCACAGGTGTAGGGGCAGCCGAGGAGCATGTGGGGGTCCGTGGGCTCCTGGCTCGGTCCTAGGTGCCCGTTAAATCCGGCTCCGGTCCCCGGAGGTTGCGAGCTGGCTGCCGGTGAACTGGGGCGGGCTCGGCCGTAGGGAACTGCGCGCTCGAGGGGCTGAGGGTGCTCCGTGCCCGAGCGGGGCTCCTCGGCTCTCGGCGCTGCGCTGTCCCCTTGCCCCGCAGCGGCGGCGGGTGGCGCGTGCGGAGCGGCGGCTTCTGCCCCACGGCCCCCGTTCGGGCGAGGGGCTCAGCGCGGGGGCAGCCTGGGGGGGACCCGCCGTGAGGTGCCTCGCGGAGCGGAGTCGGCAGGTGGAGTTAACGGGCTGGCCGAGAGCCGGCGGGGAGCGAGGGCGGAGAGGGCGGCCGCGGGGGGGAAGCGGGGGGAGCCGCGGGGGGGGGGGGGGGGGGGGGGGCAGCGGCGAAGGCGGCGGCGGCAGCGCGCGGCCGGGGCCCCAGCCCGGCCCCTTTTGAACCTGGGCAACGCAGAGGCGTGGAGAGGGGCAGGGGCAGCGGCAGGCGGGGACAGCGGAGCGGGCCGAGCGGATAAGGTGGGAGAGCCGCGGGAGCGGAGCGGGTGAGCGAGCGAGGTGTCAGCGACTAGCGGCTGCCGCTGGCCCCCCGCGCTCCGCCCCGCGCCGCCCCGGCCACCATGCAGAGGTCCCCCCTGGAGAAGGCGAACATCTTCTCCAAACTTTTCTTCAGGTGGGAGCCCCGGCCCCGGCGGGACACGTGCGGCCTGGGGCAGCGGGCAGCGGGCAGCGGCGGGGCGGGGGGTTCGGTCGGGCTTTGGGGAGCGGGCGCTGGGCGCCAGTGAGCCCTGGGAAGGTCCGAGGGGAGCGCGGAGCAGAATGAGGAGATCTCGCTTTTTTCTGCTGTTGCTGTTGCTGGCTTTTCAGCAGCCGGATTGGGCTCTGTCTGTCAGGTGTCATAAACCCTCGCTGGACCTGGGCAGATGTATTTATGGCATAATTTGAGCAACCTTTGGTAAATTGCTCAAGTCGTTAACCTGTTATTTCACTGTAAACTGTGAAAACACAGCGGGGTGGTGGGGAGCTGAGGGGAAATGCTCTCGGAGCAAGGATTCCTTGTTTGGCTTTTCGGGTGTTCAGCATTTGCTCGGTGTGTGAGTATACTGGAAACAGTTCCTTGTAAGCCTTTCCTAACAAGCAAAGTCTCTGTCGCTTTTTCTTTCTCACAACTTCAAATAAAAAGGGAAGAAGGAGCCAATACCAACGCCTGGGCACAGTGTGCTCTGTTAGACAATATAGAAGCCTGAACATGTTTTATATGACAATGCTAGACATAACACTGCCACCTGGAAAGAGCAAATAATCTTTCTGGCTTTGGCTCACATGCCGCAGGTTTTTCCTGGGTGCTGGTTCCCCCTTTTGTTGCTGGGGGGTCTTTTGCTTTGTAGGGAGGGGAGGGAGGAAATCTAAGTCGTGAGCACAGTGACTGAAATGGGAGCACGTGATGTGAAACCGTAACATTGGCACGAGGTCTCTGCCTGAACAACTGGGGGCTTTTAGCCCACTTTTCAGGCCTTTTGGGATAGCTTCCCTTTCCAGGTTGGCCTGGACCCTTTTTTAAAGTTTCTTAAGGAAGTGGGTCTGCATGGAGAGCTTTCTGCCTGCCTCTCCCACTTGGGCTCATTTTAGCCAGATGTGATAGTGGAGAATGATCCCAAATGTAACCTGTTCCTAAAGTTTTACAAACATCCAGGTAAAGGTGAGGTTCCTAGAAGTGTCCCCCAGTGGTGCTGCAGTGGGAAAGAAGCTGCAACTGCTCTCAAATGCTGTTAGAGCCAGGGAGTGTGGATGGTGGGAGCGCAAGTCTTCACAGGTTCTCCACAGAAGTTTCCGTCAGTGGTTCTCTCAAGCACAAGACACAAATCTGTAGAAAATAAATCTGTATATTAGCCCCTTAATATTATATAAGGCTCTGTATTAGCCCCTTGTTCTATGTAATTTTGTTTATTTGTAAAGCTTCTATCAGAGTAGTGCTCTCTTAGAACCTGTGATGCTGAAGGTGTCAAGAAAAACACCCCTATAAGATAAAGCAAATATACTTCTGATTCCTGCCTTACTTAAAAGTTCCTGTGGCTGAAACCAGATGTGGTTCATGCTCATTAAGTGCATAATTAACCATCCTTGGGCCTGACTAACTTGGTCTTTTAAAATCGTGGTCTTTAGGTCAGTTAAGTAATGTTTGAATCATGCTTGGCATGCATGATACATTCTATTTTAGCAGGTATCTGAGTGTATATAAAGAGAGGTTTGTGATGAATATTGACTAGAGCAGATAAATTTCTGTACAAAACCTTACAGTAAGATTATTTCGTAGAAGAATCAGGCTGTCAAAGTAAACCTTCAGTTCACTGGGTAAGAACAACCAAAATTGCATGTGTACGTCTGTGAAGTATCTAATGTGGTTCTAATACCTTTGCAAGGATGTTTCTGTGAATGACAAAGTCTCTGTTTGCATGCATACTACCACATACACTGTGAATGTCTTTGTTTCTTCACAAATATTATATGAAATTAAAAGGTCACAAAAGTGAAAGCCCCAAAAGAATAAAGTGAATTACATCCAGTTTGGCAGCAAAGATGTCTTTCTCTTATAAACAAACAAACAAATAAATACGCATTTGAAAAGTATACATTACAGTGATGAAACATGTTAGCTTGTTTTAAAATGTCTCTCTTCAGTCTTCAAGGACTCCATCAGTTTCTGTCTCAGCAAGAGTAGGTCAAGATCAGTGCTAAAGATTATTAAAAGGTACGTTATCACATTGCTAATATTCTTCAAGGTACAGTTTTTTCATAACACTGAAGTATGTTATTTGTGATGAGCTTTACAAAGCCAGGAGCACTTGCTATGTATCAGTAGCAAGAGATCTGTCCGCTCAACTGGAAACATCCACAAAGTAGTGATTAATGACTGAGATTGGAACAAGGTTTTCTAAGATGTCAGAATATTCTGTTAGTGTTTTAACTGAATCTACACACATCATTGGTTTCTGATACTGATTGTTTTCAGTAAGGTACTCCAGGACATGCCTACAATTAGTTCTATGAAACGGTGTGAGACAGAAGTCAAGGGCATTATATCTGAAATAAGTAGTCAATTCTTTCTTAAAACAAAACAAAACAAAACGAAAAACCCACAAAAGCCCAAAAAGGTGTGTATGGAAAAAGGTTGTTTTTTCCAATGATGATGAAATAGTTGCTTTCAAGTGCAACATTGCAGAATGCTGCAGTGAAGTAACTTTTATAGAAGGCTCCTGTGCAATTATGTGTGAAGTGCCAATCGGAATATAGTGCAATGAGCTGAAGGTCATGTTAGCAAAGTGATACTGAAGTATTAGTAGTTATTATTCAGGAACTTTTGCTGATATCAACTGTCATCCTAAAATTTCAACAATTTCTGCTTAGAAGTGGAGTTTTGGTGGTTAAGAAATGAGGTGCGGAGACAAGTGGTGTGAGATCTTTGATTAGGATGCCAATTGGGAAATGCTAGTTACTAAGTGTTTGGGGTTTCAGGGTTTCTTTTATGTTTGTTGTAATTTCCTTGTTATATTTTCAGAGTTGATCTCTTTTGTTCCAAACCACAAGCAAGGCATTTAGCTGTGCACTGGCAACTTTCTGTCTCATTTAAAGGAAAGAGTCTTATGCAGAAGCAGTCAGGTGGTAATTTGCTTAACTTTGTATTCATTGTGAAACTTCACTTTTGTCTTTACAACAGTTACTTACCTTCTTGGAGTTTTGTAGGGTCAAGGCCATACCTTTTGCGACAAACAACATCAGCGTGCTTTGCAATCAGCTACTTTTTATTGTAGATTAACTGAGATAAGAAAGTATCATTAATTAATCAATTTTTAACTGGGTACTGGAACACAGAGTTAGTGCTAGAGTTTCAGAAACAGCTGCAACTTCATGAAAATCCTGGTGTTTTTTTGTGTTTGTTTTTTTTTTTGTTGTTGTGGGTTTGTTTTTGTTTTGTTTTGGTTTTTTTTGTTTTATTGGTTTTTTTTGGTTTTGTAGTTTGCAAATTTAGATATTTAAATACAAGTTCAGAAAAGGCAATCCCTGTGCTCCTGTCCAACTCTCTAAGCATATAGAATCATAGAACGGTTTGAGTTAGAAGGGACCTTAAAGATCATCTAGTTCCAACTCCCCTGCCACAGGCAGGGACACCTTCCATTAGACCAGGTTGCTCAAAGCCCCATCCAGCCTGGCCTTGAACACTGCCAAGGATGGGACAGCCACAGCTTCTCTGGGCATATGCTTTTGCTTTAGTGTATACCAAATGTGACATCTGTTTTGGCAGGACTGAGTAGTTTAGTGCCTGATTCATTATTAAATTCAAATGAAAAATACAAACTAAGCCAGCTTTTGTGTCATGTTTTTTATGGGCTCAGTCAATCAGACTTGCTGTAGTTGCTTCTGTTTTTACAAACCAGAAAAATAGTAACCTGCCACCCTTTTATACAGCTGTCCAGTGGTTCCAAGAACAATTTAGCATGTAGGGCATAAGTGTTGGATTCCTTCCTTTGCTATGTGTGTGCTGGGAGGGGTAGGAAAAGGAATTCAATTCTTCACCTCACCTCTCCTGGGAAGTAGGACCAGTGTTACCAGTGTATGGTAGTGAAGGTGTTTTAATTCTCTATCTCTGGCTCAGCTATTATTTTTAAAGCGTAAGACTGACAATGTAGTCCAGTGGGTAAGAAACCTGTTTGCAAGTCCAACTTGTTTTCTGTTCTGAGTGCACTTGTTACGAAGTCTGTTAACAGTCTTTAGGGTAGATAACAGAATTCAGGACTTAAGTTTTGAAAGTACCTAGCCCATGTGCTACAGTCATGGCTATTCTTTCTCTTTTTCTAAATTAATTCAGTCGTAATTGTAGGTTTGAGAGTGCCTTAACCAAGGCAGTTCCTGGTCTGAAAAGGCATTATCATGATAATTAGTTTGAATCTCTTCAGAGAAACAAACTAAAGCCAGACATGCCCTAGCCAGTCCCTACTCCATCCTTGAACTATGCATCTGAAGGTTTACTACCAAGAAGGTGCTTAGTATTTTGGTTTCTGAATAAATGTCTTATGTGTGTATTTTCCTGGAGAACTTTGGGATTTAATGTGTGCATTTATACTCAGAACTTCCTGTGAAACTGTCTCAAGTTCCTAGAAATCCTGGTTATTGTATAGGAAGCTTAGAGACCTAAATCATATCTATACATTTCACTCCAGAGAGCAGGCGTCTGGAAATTATCATATCCAACATGTATTTGGAGCATCCCCTGTCAATACCTAGCTGTAGGCTCTTGCTTATCTTTCCTATCTAAGTAGGGAGACTCTGTGTATATTGCCAGTGATGAGCAGGTACAGTTAATTGCACAGTGTGATGGCTCAGTTGCTGGGACAGCTGGCTTAGACACTTACATAAGGTAAATTTCTCACAGTATATTCTTAAGGCCCTTTATGGGTCTAGTCCTGAGAACCCATCTTCCTGTGATCCCAGATAATGATAAATCCTGGCTGTTAGTGATAACCAAGCACAGTTGCAGCTGCAGCACAGGTTATGTCCTCATTAGACTGACTGATCAATTTATCTGTTGCCACAAATGGTCCATGGAGACCTGCTGGTCTACCAGCACTTCAGACATGTTTGAGACAGCAAGCTTTCTGTACTTTTGAAAGCCAGCCCCCAGATGGTTCAAAGATGTATGTGCAAGTTTTGGACTCCTTTTGAAATTTGACTTCTATTAATATTTTCAAAGTAAAATGTGAAACTTGAAGTGAGCCAGAGGAAAGATGCCGAGTCTCCTACTCTGAAATAATTTTAGCCACAGCCACTCTAATAGTAAGACCTAGTTGTCTCCTTGGTTCAGCCTGATACTGCATCTTTGGTCTAATGAGCAGAAGTGTAAACCCTGCATAGCATAGTAACCTTCTCTGGCTGCTTTGTATCTCTAAAGCACAGTTGCCTGTATTATGTTGCATCTGAGTTTCTGAAATACATATAAAGCTGCTTTTCCTCCTGCGGGAGGAAGACTTACCATTTTGATATTCAAAATCAAATGATTAAGCATTTAAAAGGTTTGTAGACCTTTTTATTCTCCTCCATGCTTATTTGATTTCGGTGGGATAGAAAATAATCTCTCCTGTTCTTGAATTCTAAATACTGTAGGCAATGACAGGGAAAGTAGCACTATTTGTATTATACAGCCTTCTAAATGCCCTAGCAGAAATTTGAAGTCTGTTGTACTAAGTACTGGAAAGCATTTGATAAGGAAGTCTGTTTTGAAGATCTTAAAGTCTAAGTAGATAGCTCAAAGGATGGGCTAAAAAGAAGTTTAGTAATTGCACAGAGAAGAAAGCGGGGCGGTACAAGGATCCCAGGGGCACGTGGTGGGCTCAGTGCAGACTGCCTGAGATCTACTGTCTAGGACACTAATAGCACGGGTATTTCTGGTGTGACAAAATTACCTCAGCATATTTCTACAGTGAACAATTATTACCTCTTGCATGCAGAAGAGTCTCAGTTTCTGGATATCTGAATGTTTTTAATATGCTAATTGTCAAACTGGTGAGAATAGCATGAGTTACTGCAGAGGAGTTCTGCAGGTTGCTGTTACCTTGTTTGTTTGTTTCAGCTCACACCCCCTCCCCCCCTTCTGTTTTGCAGCATGTATGTGTAGGTATATTGGTTGTAGGGACAGGATGGTACCTGACACCTAGGTAATAACATGTCCCATTATGTCCTCTAAAATAAATGTCAGAAGTCAGATTAAGCTGTAGCATATAAGACGACTTTAGTGATACATGTTGCAAAATTTTGCTATGTAAACTTTCAGATGCAATTCAACTGCCTTCCACGAGAGAGGGGGTACGCCTGGGCGAGATTAGCAAGAACTCACAGGCTGTGTTTGTGTATCACTCCCTCTCATATAAGCAAAAGGATCTGCATGAGCATTTTCACAGTTGGCAAGTAGCTAGCTAAACCAAGGCTGCATTTTCATGAAACTCCCCAAAGTAGAAAAGAATAAGTAGGCTTTTAGGAGGTATTTTGAAGCAGCATTGTTTTCCCCTTGAAACCAAAACCCTCCTGGCTGTCAGATAGGGGTAAACATCCTTCCTTCAGGAGAGGGTAGGCAGGAGAGGAGACTGATCCTAGAAAGGCAATGCTTGGCATGGCC
This sequence comes from Lathamus discolor, assembly GCF_037157495.1. Taxonomy (NCBI): domain Eukaryota; kingdom Metazoa; phylum Chordata; class Aves; order Psittaciformes; family Psittacidae; genus Lathamus; species Lathamus discolor. The sequence goes on from NC_088884.1 coordinate 17,678,502, forward strand.
TGCTACAATACTAATGCCTTGACTCCATGGGCAAAGGCACGCCTTAGGGGAAAATCTTAAGTGACAGCTTGGAAAGGACCTCGATTTCTGGTATATCCCCATGTTTTAATGTTGGCACTTTTTATACCCTATTTTCTTTCTTTCTTTTTTTTTTTAACTTTTAAAATAAAGGACGTGAACCTTCATTGTATTGGAGTCAATCTGATATTTCACTCTATCTTGTTTCGACTTAAGTCAGTTTAAGGTTAATCTGTAAAATCTGGAATACTTTTATTTCTCTAGAGGTAACAAAGAAAAGAAAACAATCAACACCCCCCCCCCCCCCCCCATATCAGTCACTGGGGCTGGAACAAATTACAGATTTGGAGAGGGCCATTGCACCTGATGTGCAACTGTATGCTAACTTGTTATGAAATGTAGCTATAAATGCATGGCTAAGTTAGTGGAGTACTAAATTGGGTGAAATTTGTTGCTGTCACTTTAGTGACAATCTGGGAGATTTTAAAATTCAGTTCAATCATGAATAGCACAGCTCTGCAATTGTGTTGCTGATGCAAACTTTCTGCAACGTTCCTTGGTCATGCAAAGGACTAGGAAAAAGAAATCTTATTCTTGAAGATGAAGAAATGTCCTCTCCTAGCCAGTCTTACTGTAGGTATGTGCTGGAACGGCCTTGCAAACCCTGTTCATAGCACATCATCACTACTATGTTATTTGATAGCTTTGTTAAAGAAATATTTGAGGCATATGTTACACTTGACTTGAGTATCTAAACAACTGACAGATTTTAATACAATGAATGTATTCTGTCTTTGTATCTTACCCAAATATCTTTGTACCCCTAATGTGTTTTGTTTTCTCTCAAAAATAGTGCTTGGTACTTCTGCAAACCAAAATACTTTGATGATCTTACTAACTGTAAGGAGAAAGTACTGAATTGCTGCTAAAAATCCAATCCCAAAAAGCATTTAGAGATTAGATAATAATGTAAGGAGTGCCACTTTGCAAAAACTAGACATAAAAAGGTAAGCCTTCCTGAAGAATTGCTGTGGAGTAATCCTAATTAAGATTCGCTATTGAAATCCTGGGGTTTCAGCAGAACATTGATTATTCTTAAAATGGTGCTGCTCACAGCTAGTGGCAGAGTCAATAATATTGCAGCTAAATATTTTCCGTGTTAAATAACAGCTCATGGGGAAGAATTGTTTATTAGTGAAGAAATTTGCATCTTAATTTTTGTGATCTGAGAAAAAGCAACAAATAAGCAGACATTCGTAGGGTCTGCATTTACTTTCCATTGTTGAAGCCCTGGAATAATTATGTGTAAAATATAAGCTCAGAGTGTTGCATTTGCTTTTAAAGGGGAAAATGCTAAGGGTTTGATATAATTTTCAGAATATAGAACATGCCATTTCAGCAGGTTACAATTTGAAACACAGTACCTCCAACACTACTCAAGGGTAACCAGGGTGCAGGAATTAGGCTGTAGTGCCTGGCAGTTGTGCTCTGTGGGTGTGATGGCTTGTCCCATCTGTTAGCAAGGATCATGCGGAGTTAGTGTCACCCATTACAGCTGCATTGCAGGATGCTCAGAGGGCTCGTAGTACAGAGAGTCTCCTGAAGGTACAGTTCTGAGTGTAGTAGAGCTGCCACTTGCAATACAAAGTAAGCAACAATTTACAATTTGTTCTACCAGCAGAGTGATGGGTATCTTTTGGGACAGCATGGGAATGCAGAGCCTCTGACAGAAGCTGGTTTGGCCCTTTGGGAGCCTACTTAGTACCTCAGTCTTTGCCTAAGGTCAGTAGGCTTTTGTGCCCCTACAACACCTTGTAAAACAGGCAAATCATGGGTTGATTATGTTCCCCCAAACTGTTAGAAGAAGTGATAAGATAAAGCCAGAGGCGTCTTTCTTGTTCTGTCTCCTTCAAGATTTAGGTCCAGTTCCTTAGTTGCTGCAGGCAGTATGCCTAACTATATTGTGCACAGGTACCAATGCTTTGTAAGAGAAGGAAGTGAAGTCAGTGGTCACCTTCACACCTCTCAGTATACATTGCTGTGTTGTGCACAGGACACATGCTGAAATGGGACCAGCCTGGTCAGGGACCGTTGCGGGAGAGCTGCTCTGCTTTGCAGGTCTTGGATAGTCCAGCCTTGCTGCTCTGTCATGGTCCCAATACTTCTTGATCTGATGAGCCTATTTGAGCTGGGGAATCCCTGTGCCCAGGAGGAAGATCTGAGCAGTTGGCTTAGCAACACAGAGGCTCCTTCTGTCTTCAGTGGCATGCAAAGTAGCCTTAAGGGAGAGTCAAATGCCATTGACAAGCTAACAGTTTGTGTTAACACTCCCTGGAAAGGCAAAGACGTCTCTCTTATTGGTACAATTTGTTTGAGAGAAATGAGATTGAACGTGCTGAAGAAAGATAGCTGTAGTAAGAAATCTATTACATACTGCTAAAGTGAATGACAAAGAAATGGTCATTAGAAATCTGACAAAAGAGAAGTTAAAACAGTATGTTATGGAAATTGTATTTACACACTAAGCTCATAAGGTATTTTATGCTACAGGCAATCAATAATAGAGGTGCAACTTGTTTTCCTTCTTTTCTTTCCTACTGTACACCCTTGAAACTTGTCTCCTGCTGGGTTTCATGTGTGTGTACCCATAATAGCGTTCCTAGTTAGTGCAAAACTGACAGCACTACAGGTTTCTCCGTGAAAGAGTTCATTAAATGCCAGCCAGTAATCCGGTGGCATTTGCTAACGTAATGCTGTAAAGCCAATCTGTTTCCTTTCCTTCTTGCTGTCTTTCTTTCAAGATAAATTTCTCATTCTCAGCAACCACAAGAAGAAAAAAATCAGAATTAATGCTGACAAATTGTTTCTATTAAGCCAAAAAATAGAAGAGCCATATTCACTGACAAACTCTGACTGAGCTCTGTTACCTGGTGGTAAAGAAACATCGGTAACTACAGATGATCTTGCCAGTTAAAATTAATGTATAACCATTTTGCACTTCAAAACTTTGCAAAGAATCCAGAGCATAATGGTAAACTGTATGCTATTGGAATCTGGCAAAAGGTTAATTTTAGGAGATATTTATGTCTTCTAGGTCTAATACATTCCTTTTAATAGAATACATACTGTCTCCCGCAGTTCTTGACAACACAGCCCAAGCAGCTGTTGAAAATCTCCCTTGAGACAAACAGCATGTGACAGGCCAGGTCCTCCCACCATTACCACCCCAACCCAAAGCCACTTGGCACAGCTCACAAATTGGCCAGATCTAGTTAGGGTGCGACTTCTGAGCAAGGCCAGGGCAGCTGGGAGGTGAACATCTTTGTGCAAGCCTTGCCAGCATCCTGTGGTAGGAACCTGACTGCAGAACAGGAGGACCCTGGGCGAAGGTGTCAGCACCGCTCCTGAGCTGGCTGGAGGAGTCATCTACCATAGTTGCAGCTACTTGCTGAGCAGAGATGAGGACAAGGGCTGCACAATCTTTGTGTCAAATTTGTTGACTTGGGAGAGGACAATAGCTTAGGGACCACATAATTTAGGTGGCACTAAGGAGTGCACCTGGTTAAGCACCAAGCAGAACAAGAGACATTTCTAGGAGTACAGTAGATCTGCTAAGCATGGTGCCTTCCCCAAATAATGAAAGAGCTACTCTGCTTGCTTTCTAAATGCAGTCACGTTTTGTTACTTCTAACAGTGGCAAAATGCCAGGGTAGGTGCTAATCAGAAGTATAAATGAAATCAAATGTGTAGTGGAAACATGTTTTCCAAAAACATATGAAGTCTGAAACTGTAAAGCATTTCTCTTTTGTCAAGACAAGTTGGGAATTACTTGTTGCAGTCTCAAAGCATTACTAAGGGGCTCAGCAGGTTATTACTTAGCTATGGTATTGGGGATTAAAGAGGTTGCTTAGGAAGTCCTGTTATTTATTTGCATTTGCTGCAGTAGTTGTTTAGTGTCCCATAACTTGTATTCATTTTATCATTGCCAAAATATCTGTGTACAGAACTTTTGGTGAAGTCAGTCCATGACAGTTTCTGTTCCTGAAAGACAAGGATGAGCTATTTCTTCACAAGATGTGCACAAAGCCAATAGCAATTGGTCCTTTCTGCCGTCAGGAGCTGGCAAAACAGAAATCAGTGTTTTATCATTTGCAATGGCCATGAAAAACTTTCATGTAACAGTATTATCTTAGATTAAACAGTTTTCTCTTAATCCATCTTGTTACAGACCTGAAAACATTGGCTCTTTCTTCCAGTAAAATTTATGGGTATTTTGTCAATGACTCTCCAAAGTAGACTCTCTTAGCTTGTTGTTTGCCTTGTTGTAGCATACTGCGAAGCATGTATTACTTCTCAGCCACTGGAGTGTCAAAGACTGAGCTGAAGCCCATATGGTTCGTCTGGAGCCGTAGTATGATTGCAGAAATGAAGGATAATATTCTAATTTCTTTTAACATGATCTGTTTGCAGTGGGTGTGGTGTAACTGCTCACTTGGGAAATATCCTTGTGCTTTACTGAATTACAGGGATTATAGACTGATGTCTCGTATGATTCATAACTTCATTAAAGTACGTGTTAGAGTGTGCGTGTATGTGTGCACAGTTGCACACAGGTAGGCTTTGACTATTGTGCTAAGGTCTTTTTGCACTCATGTAGTGTCTAATTTCAGAGGCAATTGAGCAACTGAGAATATGGATTACTTTGTGTGAGATAAGTGTTCTTATAGGTGTATGGGTAAGCATCTCCAATTAGACGTTTGCATTTTTTAGTGACCATGTGAAACATTATTGCACTTTTTTTTCAATTTTGTTAACTTTTGTCTATGTTGACACTTGAAAACAATAAATTCTGAAATGATGGAGGCTTTGCAGATCATAACTTTTATCATGAACATAAATAATGTGTTTGGGTTCTTTTACAAACTGTTTACATGTGGAAGCATGACAGCAATCAACCACAAGCTACTTCATTTGCAGGTATTTCATTCTTTTAAGGAAATATTTTTGACAATGGCAGTAAAACAGAAACTCCAATAGTTTTAAAATATTCTGTTAGGTTCTTACGGTTGCTTGTTTGTGTTTTGTTTTAGTCCTCTGCTTTCAAAATGATTTTCAAACAGAAGCTGCTGCAAAACTTTGTACAAGTTGGCAGTTGGGGATTCATAGGGCTTTCAGGAGCTGAATGGTTTGATAAAATTGAGGAGGAAGACTTGGGGGTGTTGGTTGCCGAGAAGCTCAACGTGACCCAGCAGTGTGCACCTGTAGCCCAGAAAGCCAACTGTGTGCTGGGCTGCATCAAAAGGAATGGGACCAGCAGGTCAAAGGAGGTGATCCTGCCCCTCTGCTCTCGAGAGACCCCACCTGGAGTACTGCTTTTAGCTCTGGGGCCCCCAACATAATGGAAAATTGTCCCTGCCTGTGGTACTGAGAGTGGAATTAGATGATCTTTAAGGTCTCTTCCAACCCAAATTGTTCTGTGGTTCCATGAAAATTAGTAATAGCTTATAAATATTTTCTCTACAGAGTAGCCATTCTGGAGTTTTTTTTCCTGCTCTGGTTTGGTTCAGCATGCTCTTTAGATTTGCATTAAGTTTTTAAACATGAAATTTGAAAAAAGAAATGTGAAATGTATATATGATGGATGAAATGAAGATCTTGAGAGGAGTCCTGTGAAAGTCCTGGTGTGTTGTTAAGCGTGCACTGCAATGTAAGCTGTCAAAGGAACACTCAAGCTATATTAAGATTTTCTGTCTTACAGGAATGAAACTTCTACATGCAATTTACTGTAGTTCTGATATACTATTCATTTATATGGACATAGCACCTATTCAGAAATACAGTACAAAGATCTCAATCCCCTGTTCATGTCTCTGCTGCTGACTGAACAGAAAGTTCGGGGCATGATCCCACACCAAAACTGATGAAATGCAACAGTTTTGCAGTTACTGCTTTAATGTCATGTTTGTTAATATAGTTTTGTAAATGTAATGCAGAGCTGCAGTGTATTATGCCATATTCTCTGTGTATGTGTGTGTGTGTGCACATAGACATACTTGGGTGCTGTGGACAAAATATTCAGGCTGAGACAATGTATCTCCAGAATTAACCTCAAGAAATGGTGATTTTTTTCTTTTCCCCCTTAGATGGACAAAACCAATTTTGAAAAAGGGTTACAGACGACGGTTAGAGCTGTCGGATATTTACCAAATCCCATCTGCGGACTCTGCTGATAATCTTTCTGAAAAACTAGAAAGGTATGACAGCTTTAGTGAAGTAACCGTTTCAGGAATCACCCTGCAATTTTCATTAAAAAGAGGCTGGATAAAAGGTTTAAATAGCACTGGGTGCATGCACTGAACAGCTTAAATATGTTCTCATTCAGCACACAGTTGTCATTTGGAGCTGATCGGGATCACTGGTGTAGATGTAACACCTAGATTCTCTAAATTGCTATATACTGGTACCTGTCTCTTCCAGACACAGGTGACTAAATCCAGTCCCTCTCCCTAGCCACTGGTGTAGCTTTCCCTGGTGTGCTGGGTCAGCTCATGTGTGCACTGCTGTGCCAATCCAGTTAAATTTAATTATGGTGTGACATATGTATTCCAAAATGCTCAAAAGCATTGAGAATGGAGTCGCTTGCTCACTCCCCCCCGCCCCCGCCCCCACTTCCTCCCTCTGCTCACGGAGAGATGGGGAGGAGAATCAAAAGAATGTAACTCCCACAGGTTGAGATAAGAGCAGTCCAGTAACTAAGGTGTAACAAACCACTGCTGCTACCACCATTGATAATAATGATAAGGGAAATAACAAGGGAAGAGAACACAACCGCTCACCAACTGCTGACCTATACCCAGCCCGACCTGAGCAGTGAACTAGCCCTTCTGGGTAACTGCCCCCAGTTTAGATACTGGGCATGATGTGCTGTGGTGTGGAATACCTGTTTGGTTAGTTTGGGTCAGGTGTCCTGTCTCTGCTTCCTCCTGGCTTCCCCTCCTCCCTGGCAGAGCATGAGACTCACAAAGTCCTTGGTCAGAGTAAACATTCTGACCCGCAACTAAAACCATCGGTGTTATCAGCGCTGTTCCCAGGCCAAAAGTCAAAACCACAGCTCTGCACCAGCTACTAAGGAGAAAAAGGACTGCTACCGCTGAACCCAGGACACTATGCTTAATGTATTTTGATAGTTCATAAATTGAATATTCTGATGATTTAATATTCTGTTGAAAAATGAAGAAGAGAGCTGTATGAAACACTGCTTCTGATCAGCAATTTATTATCAAATAGAAAATTATTGTCACAGCAGCACAGATCAGAAATAATGCTGTGCAGTAGAAGAGTCACATATTTGATGCTTTGTTGGTGTTTTCTTTTTCACAGACTGGAAGAGCTCCAAACCGTTTATTTGCCTGTTATTTGTGCTTTGGTCTTAAGTACAGCAGGTTTCTTTAAAACATACAATGTGGCCTTTTCATGGATTAATTCCCTGCAGGGTGATGTATGGCTGAGTATTTAAAACTGTCAAATATGTGACTGAACTAGGTTTGAACTTCTATTGATCTTCCAAGTCAATGAAGGCCAGGTCTTTGGGGTCTCTGCAAAACTTTCTTTCATTAGTCACCTTAGCTAAATCTCCTTGGATATACTTGAGTGAATTGAAGTATGTCAGAGCCATAGACCCATGTATTTGCTCATGCAACTTAATGGTCTTGTTTTCTGATTCCTTTTCAGAGAGTGGGACAGAGAACTGGCAACTTCAAAGAAAAAACCCAAACTTATTAATGCTCTTCGACGATGCTTTTTCTGGAAATTTATGTTCTACGGAATTATGTTATATTTAGGGGTAAGGTTTGATCCTCTCTTCAGTAAACTTTTTGTGTTCCATAAATAGAACCAAGTATTAGGGACAGCTGAATTAATTACAGAATCTTGTGAATAGCTACAAATTTTGCTCTAGGTATTGATTATAAAGATAATAAATGCAGAGATATTCAGGGACCTTCATTAAAAAACAAGAAGTATGTTCTGCTAATGTCTTAGCATCTTTAAAACATACATATTGATGATTCTGAAATGTATATTTCAGAATATGGCATATGCCTCTCCAATTACAGGTAAGAGCACCTGAATTTTTGTGTCAGTGCTGAACTAAAGTTATTATTTTCTTATGGGTTAAGAAGTTTCTAAATCTTTTTCTACACTTACATTAAAAAAATTACAGTGCAGTTTCACATGATTAGGTCAATTTTGTCAAGGTGACTAACAGCAACTTCATAGCTAAATGAGTTATTCAGATGTATGCAACAAACAAGTTGTCTTCATCAGTGGTAACAATTCTGCATAAATACCCATGTGAAATATGTGATCTTGCTACTGTTAGTGCTGCAAAGTTTATGCTCAGGAATGTGATGTGAAAGTCTGAACTGATTGTATAATCACCTTTCCAACATATTAGTTAGGATTACCCCGACCTAAAAATGCCACCAATTTGACAACCCTAGCTCTAGGGTTAGGAGCTGTGAAAATAGTTTATTATTAATGGTGTCTCACTAGGTGTGTTGGATAGCCAGCCTGTAAATCTGAAAATTACTGTTTGATAATATGCGCACTAAGTATCGGTGTTATTTTCAAGTTTCTGCAATTTAGTATTAAAAGTGGAAGATTACCCTCCGCGCTTCTTTGTTCAAAATGCTTGTCTTTTTATTTTCAATCCGTGAAGCAGCATGACATACTGAGATATATCCTAAAATTTTTATAGACTGAAAAGAATGTGAATGCTGCAAATGAAGGGAAGCAATTTCCTTAAAATGGCCTGGAGTGGTCCGATGCACTCAGATAGTGTTTTCAGATGTGAGACAGATCTCTAGGCCAGATTTTTGTTTTCAGAAGGTTGTTACAGAAAGGAGCTAATTCCACTGGCATTAGTGTTAAATGTGAGTGTAGCTGTACTTTTCAAGACCATGGATTGGGCAGTGGAAGAGCGTAAGGGGAATTTATGGCAAATAGCCCACAGGTGTCTATGAAGTTCATATTGCTTGCTATAAAACCAGGCTTCTCTTTTCTGCTGGCTTTTCATTGAATATCCAAGGAACTAGTCTGAGAGAATAGGAGCATTATAAGAAGCCAAACCATGCCCATTATAATGACTCCTCCCTCCCAGGTAGGAAGGGGAGAATAGTGTTGAGGGTTCTTATCACGCCCATGAGCTTGTTACTGACTCCTCTGTAGAAGGGGGATGTCAAGCTGGATAGATCTAGTAGATAGATGAAGAAAGATCGTAATCTGCTCTATGGCAGCCATGACAGATATATGCTAAGTGAAAACGCACCAGCACCTGTATCCTCAAGTTTTAATAATTTTGTATACAACACTTCAAACATAAATAAGAATATCCTGAGAACTAAAATGCAAGTCCTTAACTAGATGCAGACTTTTCAGCGTTCAAAGGAAACGACTTAAGGGTGAAAAGTTTTAGTGCATCAGGCAGTGTTTCAGGTGAAAGAGCATTTTTGGGGTTAAGCATCGAATTTGGAGACTGACATCAGTTTTGTGCTGTAATGGTTCCACCCCAATAAACTTCCATGGGGTTCCTCCTGTTTACATGGCTGTGTGAAAGACAGGCTGATCTTGCATGTCACAAAATAGGTAGATTTATTTAGGGTCCTGGGATGAAAGTCCTGTAAAATATTTGTAAGTGTATTAACTAGGACTGCTAGTGATGCAAATCTTCCGGTTTGGATCACCGTTGATTTGATTTGCTTACTTAATGATGAAATACCATTTCACTTCAGATTGGACTTTCCCCTAAGTATTATGAAAAAACTGACTGCTGCTTTCTCTTCTAACACCATGTCCAGGGAAAATGAGCGTCAGTAATAAAATCAGAAAGTCACAGAGTAAAACGGTCTAAAGAAAAACAAAGAAATTATCTAAAAAAAATGGAAATTGCTTCCCTTTAAGGTGCAGCATTCACATTCTTTTCGGTCTTTAAAAAAATTAGGATGCACCTCAGCATGTCGTGCTGCTTTATGGATTTAGAATGAAAAGATCCTTGTAGGCCTTAATCTTTTGCAGTCACGTTTAGACTGTCCCCCAGATGTGGCTCATAAAGAGCAATTCTGCAATTTCTCAGCAGTCAGGTTTGATTTGGAAATAAAACTTAAGAGTGAAAAAGTTCTTTACATTTTATTTTTTTGCTTCATTCTCATGGATAGATACAGTCGTGTGTGTACACAAATTCTGATTAAAAATAGAGGAATTAAGAAATTAGCTCCCAAGCCAAGTTTATTCTCTCCCAGTGTTATCTCTCCAGCTTGCTGGACTTTTGTCACTAGTGAAGACCCTCAGGTCTCCTCTCGCTGCCATTCACCTCAGTATGAAGTCACCACTGCTGCAGATCTGTTTCAAAGAGACATGCCACGCTTGCCTTCTCCACACACAAGGGCTGTGAATGGAGAAGTGGGGAGGAGATGATGGTTCCAGTCATGTCTGTGCTCATTTGGAGGGCTTTTCTGCATCAAACCCTGGGTTGCTTTATGGCTGTTGTGCAGGGCTGGCAGGAGGCAACGTGGCTGGAATGGAAGTTGATGAGTCAATTTTTTGTCTTTGTGTGGGAAGGGCAGTTGACCATTATGGACAGGGCCTCTTGCTATCTAAGGGGCTGTAATAATCCTTCTCTCTATACTCTTTCACCTTGTTTGGTGACTCTTCTCTGGGATGAGACCCTTTTATTGTGAACTCCTACCCAGCTGTCTCTTATGTGCTCCTGCCATCTTATTACTGCCTTTATTTTTTTAGCCTTCTTCCTCACCAAGCCAGCAGCTCCTTATTCATGTCAGGTCTGTATTTAACACCCCCTCCCCTTACCAGCAGTTCTACAAATTTAGCCTACTATACACTATAACAGGTGTTCCTGCAGAGTCTGCCAGCCAAAACTTTCTCAGTAATTCATTCCTGTTAAAAGATAAGCAGTGTCTGAGGGCTCTTGCAGGCAGTTTTGAGGATAACTTCCTTTCCAAGACTACAGGCAAGTGAAGTCTCTGTGGGCATGCACGTGTGGAACTGTGCTGGGTTGATTTCTCTGTGAGGACTCTTTAAACAGAGCACAATTTTAGACCAGGTAAGGACAGAAAGGAACGGCAGGATTTTTGAGTCCTATTCTTTGTTTGTTTGTGGTTTTTTCCCATTTCTTTAAGAAATCTCAGACGTGCAATTCAGCACATAGGAAGCAAAACCTGCGCCTTTCACAATGAATATGGAAAGAGTAAGTATCAGTTTAAATTTGTTTAATGATTCAATTATTATTCATCTTCATTTTGTTGAAAGCTGTAAGAGGAAGGAATCACTGCCTAAGCTGCTGGTGTTCTTTTCAGGCCCTGCTCACGGAAATTAATGGGAGCTTTGCCATTAATTTGAATGGGGACAGGATGTTGTGCTGTATTGGCATAGGTGCAATCATGTTGTGTGTGTTTTTGAACTTCACTTTCCTTTCAGCTCTTCTCTTCCCTGAGCTGTTTTCACAGCACCTTTCTTGAAGTGTGGTTTAAACTCTGCTGACATTCCTGCTGTCTGTGTAGTTGTCATTGCAACTGGCATCACAGCTTTGCTCTCATTAGGTCTAGTAGTTTTCCCATTTCTCCCTTTCCCCTCACGCGCTGTAGGTAATGATGTTGTTGCAGGGTGGACACTTGTGCTCTGGCCCCCTAGAGTACTACAACTCCCCCTCATAAACAGTGTGGTGTTAAGCACGTTGAGTTACTGCGTTTAATGTATGTGCTCCCCTGCTGTTTGAAACAGCTTCCACGCTTCATCTCATCAGCAGACGTGTCTTGCAATCTAAAGCGAAGGTGGTATGGTGGTAAAACAAAGATCTTGCTTCTTAGCATAATATTGGCTACCAAACTGGGTGCTTTGCTGTGAGGATCAGTTTCATTCTACCTGTATTTTTCTCTTATATTCATCTCTGTGAAATGTATATTTCCACTCAGGCACAGCTGCTGCTAACATTAACTTAGAAATAGTCTTAGTGTCATATCCCTAATGAGGATTTCCTGAAGTTCTTGCATATAGGTCACGGGTGTAAGTGAGGAGGCAGGGAGGGATACGAAAGTCCTGAAGCACTTCTTGGACGCAGGCCAAACCAGAGATGTGCATTATTGTCTTAAAATGCAGAGTGATAGAGCATGTGGGGGATACATGTAATGTGAAAGTTCTTATTGCGTAAGAGTAGCCATACCAGGTCAGATTAGCACCATATCCTGTGTCAAACTCTCATTTCACTTTGGATCTTTGCTCTTTTAATTAAGATTTCTGTGAGAGCGATGTTTCTTAGTTTCTTAATGGCCTGTTGCAAATGCAGGGGGAAGAGCAAGGACAGAAGAAGGAAAAACATGACTCTTGAAAACTGGATTTTATGCTAGGTACCCAGATCTCACTGCTTTTTTTAGGCAGGTCATTCTAATCAGTTTATTTATCCATATTTATATTCGTGCTTAATTTTGAGGTTACAAGAGGAAAAATAAAACCCAGGTAGTTCTGCTTTCATTTGTATATAGACAATAATATCTGTGGCAAGTAAGATGATAAATCTCTACTGTAAACCAGTGGATTTTTATGCCCCATGAGATAGCAAATGATTTGGCTTATTGCCAGCTATTATTCTACCCTTAATCTGTAAATCACTTTTTTTTTCCAGCGAGCTAGGCATGTATGCAATACCTTTATAGTCACAACAAACACAGCAGCAGAGCATGGCATTTTCACTGGAATAAGAGTAAATACAGAAAAAAAGAAATCTTGCTATTTTAAGCATATATATAAGAGCTTATCTTGGAATCTCTTAGAGTATGAAAGCGCCTCATTGTCCTTGAGAGGTGACTGTTTGTATTTTGTGAGTTTTGGGGAGTTTTGGTTTGCCTCTTCGGGATGCATATGGTCTAAGCACAGCTGCCTTGGGTCATGTGTGTTTTAATAAACACTCCTCCCTTTGCCTGCTAATAACACTGAGTCTTTGAGAAAGCTGGCTCCAGATTTACAGTGTTTGTGTTGGGGCAGAGTGGTGTTTTAATTTGGAAAATGTAGTGAGTAGAACAGGTATGCTATTTGAGATGTAAAATTTCATCTCTTCTGTGGAAGTGAGTGGTGAATATCTGTTCCACTAACAGTGATGTTCAAAAGGGGTTACAGTAAAGACTGTTGCTCTTGTATTAGAGACTAAGAGGAACGAAAAGGAGAAGGAAAAAAATTAAAGGGGATTTTCCCATCTATTTATCACTGTAAAGCATTAATTACAGCTGAACTTCACTAGTTCTGTCTGAGTTTCTGTATGGGATTTAATTACAACAGCACAGGAAGCTGAGGACAAATGTAATATTGGGCTAAGGTAAAGTCAGGGCTATAGCAGATAATTTGGATGCCTTGCCATTTAGCAGTTTGATACTGCCTCTTTTTCCTCTCCTGCTCTGGTTCTCTACTAGGTTGCTCATCCCAGGATGGGAAGTGCTGGGGCTTACAGTGCAGAAAGGGTGGTTTCTCTCTGCGACTTCTATTGAACTTGCCTCCTCTACTGTTTAGACCCTCTCATCCTGCTTTTGCTACAATCCTGAACACAGTGTCTAGAACTGAGTAGGATGATTCAAATTTTTTGGTTTGGTGGGGTTTTTTGGATTTTTTTTGGGGAGGGGGTGTTTTGGTTTTTTTTTTTTTTTTTCTGTTGCCATTTCTATTTACTTTCTGGTTTAGCTGCATCCTCATAGTGCTCTGCTGGTGTTCATTTCAGGAGCTATGCGTCTTCCTGTGTCCTATAAGCCTGGTAAAGTGCAGTGAGAACTGTTCCCTAGGGGCCAAAACAGAGATCCAGCCTGCTAAACTGGGTTCAGTTGTGTGTCTAATCCATCAGAACTCTGGAAATAAATGTGGAAGCTGACCTCAGTTGTCACTTCCATAGGAAATGTTCAAACAAAATTTACAAACTAGATTTGCTCTGATGGAGTTGCAGGAGCATCCCAGATAAGAGCAATGAGTTGTCTATTCTTCTGTGCCATTACTGCAGCTTTTCATGGTATGCACAGAAAACAGACCTGGCTTCCACATTTAAGCTGTAAAACTCAGTTGGCTGAAATAAAAATGTTAACCATTTTGAAAAAGTGAACAAACTACTGACCAAAATCATCTTTCTCATGTCCATCTGCAGGAAGTCACCAAATCTGTGCAGCCCCTTTTGCTTGGACGAATAATAGCTTCCTATGATCCGGATAACTCCAGTGAAAGATCCATAGCATACTACCTGGGCATTGGCTTGTGCCTTCTCTTCCTTGTGAGAACACTACTCATGCACCCTGCTATATTTGGTCTTCATCATATAGGAATGCAAATGAGGATAGCTATGTTTAGCTTGATTTATAAGAAGGTAATTGTTTCATTTACACTCAAAGCCAAACCTCTGACTGTAGCCTACGTCACTTTTAGGCCAGTTTGTTGAAAGAAAGATTAATGGATTTCTTAGTCAAGGTACACAAGTACACGAAAGAATAATGTGGCTAACAGCAATTTCTGACAGCTCCCTATTTCCTAAGTCCAAAGAATTAAGTACTTGTCTACAGCTGGTTTGACTGAAGTCAGCCTCTGTGTGAGTTCAGACTTGCAGGATATGTGGTAAGATGCCTTAATTGTTATACCACTGTGCTCCTGTTATGCACGGGTATTGCAAAGGAAGAATAACATATGTTGTGGTGGCCAAAGAATATTTTCAAAAGAGGATTAGAGGTGAAGATTTAAAAAGTAAATATAACATAGACGGAATTGGGTTTGAATGATACTGTGTGAGATCTCTATAGCATGAAGAATCAACAGATATTGATGGATTGCATGTCACAAATTCAAATATTTAAAAAGGTATTTGGTTTTATCAATGCCAAAAAGAAGATAATTTAGACAAACATGTTAGTTACTCTAGTATAAAGCTCACTGTGAAAACATCTTTCAAAAGTAATTGTCAGGATAGGCACAGTAGGAGATTTTTGAGGATGCACAGCAGCACACAGCATGCATGCTTAATTAAAACTTGCATTTGCATATATAGCTGTATACATAAAATATTCAACAGAAAGCAAGGACTAAGTCGATAGATCAATATTTGTAAAAGAATTTAATGGCTATATTAAATCTAAGTGACATAAATAACAAGTTTAATGAGACTTTATAGCATAAGTAGATAAGTGAATTGTTATTTATACTACTGTACCACTGCTTATCATTTTTATCTGTATTCTGTTTTATGGGGACAAGTTGCATGGCCATTTTTCTATGGTTCTGTTTTCGTTTACAGATCTTAAAACTGTCAAGCAGAGTTCTAGATAAAATAAGTACTGGACAATTGGTCAGTCTTCTTTCCAACAATCTGAACAAATTTGATGAGGTACGTCACTGGTTGTTTAATCCACTTGGTGAGCCATCAAATAAATGCAAATTCAATACTTCAAGATGTTCATGGCAAATATTAAGGAAGGAAGGAGCATGAATGACAAACTGCACTGAGTGCTTATTGTAGATATAAAATGAATCACTACCTTAAAAAATATGTTGACACGTGGTCCTGGAAATGCTCGTTCTCATATTTATGATGTCCTTTACCTCCTATGCTGATTAGTAGAGGAAACCCAAAAACCAGATATACCATAAAAAAATGCTTGTTCTACAGTCCAGTGGGAACCTCACAGGGAAACCCTTGGTTATGTGTTTGATTTCAGAGAGGTCATAACTTGCTGGTTCAATCCTTACAACCTCCTTTCTTGATGACCGTACCTTTTTACTAAAGGTGATCCAGTCCATTCCTGCTGTTGAACAAGTGACGATGTTCAGCGTCGTGTTGCTACTATTACTCTTCTAAAAGTGATTAACCGTTGATGTAAGACCTTATTAGGAATCATTCCCAACACATCCATGCTAGACAATACTCCAAGAGTTTCCTGTAGAAGTTCTCTTTTGTTAAAAGACACGGAGGTAGATCCTGACTAATGGCTTTAGGAACTGGAAACTCTATTAACTCCTGTTCGGCACGTGTGTTTGGCCCATTGGTAGTACAAGGTTTGCTTCCTATGAAAGAAGCAAGATCAGAGAGACTGTAGACTCATGGCTGGAAATGCAGGGTGCATTTACTTTAAGCACCATATTCCTATATAGAGCAATGTCAGCTAGCACTGAACAAGCTAGGACGGCAATGTAGCTGCAGTAACACAGACCCCTCTGCAGCCTGATCACAGGATTCAGTCCAAAAATCTCCCCAGTGTGAAGGAATATGACTGAAGTGGGCAGCAATCTATTTTGGATTAGTTGTGTTCACACGACAGTCATCTCTTCACCAAAGTAGTATTCGCCTCCTATATCAGATGAAATAACTCTCAGGAGATTCTTCTGTGTGTTTTTCTCATCGTTCAGTGGTTGAAAAAAGCGGCATCGATGGCAAATTCTGTTTACTTTTACAAAGCTGGGATTTTTCCTTGTGCATATGCATAGCTCAGAGACAATTGCAGACTGAACTTTGCCTTACAAAAATCAAAGTTTAGGTGTGGCATGTGTATGTATTGCTGCAGTGTCATCATAATTAACACCCAGAATGCTATGTGCTCAGGCTCACAAATCTTCCTTTATAAACTTGTTTTACTACTGGAAATATTTGTACCATTCTTTGTTACATTTTTTGAAGTGTCACTTTAATGACTTCTTCCTTTTAATCTAGTTTTTAGGGCACATCTGTAACTTGTATTGTTATTATTTTCTGCTTTGGGCTTCTGCAGGGTCTTGCTCTAGCTCATTTTGTATGGATTGCACCTTTACAAGTGGCCCTGCTGATGGGACTGCTCTGGGATATGTTAGAAGCTTCTGCATTATCTGGACTTGCTTTTCTAATAGTCGTGGCCTTTTTCCAAGCCTGGCTGGGACAAATGATGATGAAATACAGGTGACAAGACTGTTTTAAAATATTTCAGTATATTTTTCTGAACCACATCGATTTAAGAAGTTTATACCACTTGATTAAGTCTCTAGGTATGCCATTGTTACAAAAGAGGAGTCCAAATAATGTTTGCTGTGTTGGGAAAGTCATGGACAAGCCTTTACTTATTTAGCTGTAGTTGTCTAAACTTAGCGAAATGAAAGGTCTAACATGCAATAAATAGTGATAATGCTTTGTAGAATTAAAACTCCTTGTTAGTGACTTGATTTATTCTTTTTAGAGCTTTTGTTTTCTCCTTAGTAAAACAATTACTAGATTTCTAATAATTCCTTTCACATTCTTCATAATAATTCTGTTAAAATGAACATTTTAAGCATAAGCAAATAGGGAAAGTGTTTCCATAAGATATAATGGGATACGAACTAAGTATACAGCGTGAAAAAGATGAAGATTAACTTACTGCCTTTTTACGTTGTAGGAATAAGAGAGCAGGAAAGATCAATGAGAGACTTGTCATCACCTCAGAAATAATTGAAAACATACAATCAGTTAAAGCCTATTGTTGGGAAGATGCAATGGAAAAAATGATTGAAAGTATCCGTGAGTAAGTGTTCTCATTTGTTAGTCAAATTTTTTATGTGCTTGGAAAAAAAAAAAAGGTGGCTATGAACATCATCTGTGGTCTTGTTAGTTAAGAAGGAAAGCACACAAACATTAATCCTCCATAAACTAACTGTGAATTCCCACACTGCAGCTGGGTTTTTTTCACAATTTGTCAAGTTCACTATGGAGGTGAGATTTTTATTATTTTTTTTTTGTTTTGTTTACTTCCTCGTTTGTTATAATGATATTTCAGTGATTAGTTTGCGGACATAAAACAATTGTGGCACCTGTGTTTGTTTCTGGCCAACCCCAGCTTCATCTTACAATAAAAAGCCCTTTTGTGGTGGTTACCTAAGGCTTTACAGACCTTCCTATTCTGTGGTGAAGGAAACAGTATGAGTCTTCTGCAGCCAGTTTTCTGAGAAATGCAATAAAGCTGGTTTTAAATGGTGCATGCAATCTGTGAGAGGATTAAAGCAGTGCAGATTCATCTATTGATCCTGCACATTTGCATTAGCTGTTGTTGTCAGTAGATAGCCTTGTATAATGCTTATCTCTTCAATTAATACCAAGGTTGAACTGGAACTACCAGACCTGAAACAGAAAGGAAGTAAAGGAGCTAACCTAGTTAGCTGAGAGCTATGAGGAGGTCTTTGTTACTGCCAGGGAGTCCTGGGGGAAGGGAGGAGAGGTGACACATTGATTGATGTATGATGCTTCACCAAAGCTGTCCTGTGTGTTTGTTTAGTCCTTTACACAGAATTAAAATTCTGTGCCAGGTGTGTGATTGGGAAAATAAAAGAAAATAAAAGAAATGTAAGTCTCATATTATCATGTAAATAAAAGAGATGAAATTATATTTTTACACAAACACCTTCTTGTTCAGCTGCTTTCTGAAAGACAGTCCAGGGAAAGTGATGTTCTTTACCTTTAGAATAAGGAAGATCTTAAAATTTGTAATGATTTAATGATCAGAGAAAACTCAGTCTGAATCTGTGCTGGGAATTCTAGCTCAAAGATGGGACTGGGTTAGGATTTGCCCAGTGTCACTTAGTCACGTGCATTGCTTTTAGGAAATTTGGGACCACATCTTGTGAACAAATCCTGTTGAAATGAATTTTAAAATTTTAGTCCACAAAGTGGTTAAGGAAACCTGCAAAAGGGGCTGTTATTATATGAGCTGTATATTCTATGGTAATCTGTAGCACATTTGTAATGCTGGAATTCAGTTTTTAGTATCTTGTACATGGATTTTTAAAAATTAGGGGTGCTAGCAATATTACAAGGTCAAAGTATCTCTTTTCTACTTCTCTGCACCAAAATACTGTAGTTTTTTGAGTGATCCAACAGGTCACAGACATCACCAGAGAGATCAACCCAGGAATGTCAGAGTTTCAGCTGAAGTTTGCTTGCTGAGCTAGCTTTGCAGGGTCTCCCAGTCAGTTGCCTTGTTAAGCTGGTAGGAAATGAGGCCTTGTGCTTGAAGCCATGATTGCATTTTAGCAGCAATGCTAAAACAATGCTTAGTCATTACCAATCTGCTTCTGCATGATGCCATTTTCTAATGCAACCTAGTTTAATCAACTCTAATGAACTAGATGGACCTGTGCCCTTACTCGGGTAGACCTGAGCTACCAGATGGAGCTGGCCATCCTGCAACACTGCTGCAGGTTAACTCCCCCGGGGAACTGTGACACTTCAGAGGCACCAATATAGGCTGTCTCCTGTGTGTCCTCTTAAGTCTATACTGATAATAACTGTTTGTAAATGTGTCTGAATATACGTACCTGCACTTCTATGGGCTATGCCATGTGTTCAGAGAAGTAAAAAATCACACCTAACTGTTCCCCTGAACCATAAACATAGCACTGGAGAAGGTGAAGTCCAAGGCTGGAAGTGTCATACTTTGTCAGCAGAAGATACAGCTTCATGTAAAACAAAGAATCTCAAACTCATGTATTTGAAGTGATTTCTGCAGCATCACTTAAGAAACAGGCATACACTGGACTGTTCTTTCTACATGCACAAGGCTCATAATGTCCCTTCCATTTTTCTCCAAATGTGTGTGTTGCATCAACAAGACCTGTCCCAAATACAAGCCTAATTTACAGAGCTCTCAAGCCTACATCACAGACAGATCTACCTGTGGAAAACTTTTGTGGGCCAGTCAGCTTGTGGCTGGTACTTGGGAGCATACTGAAAAGGGTTAGTGCTTTGATTCTCCCTCTTTGGAGTGCCAGCTGTGTGCTTCAGCACTGGGGAGCTTTTTGATAGCTTCTACCCAGGCATTTGTGTGGGACTGGACAAGAACCAAGTGCAAAACCATCTGTTATCCTTGTTCAGCGCTGCCACCCACAGTCTCATACAAGCTCTGGAGGGGCTTACAAGGCCCTTTCTCCAGTGCAGTGGCTACTGCTGTGGTGGTGACCTGCATGCCTGTCTACATTCTTCAGGCCTCTTATGAAATAAAGACTTAACAAGTAGTGCTAGGCACTCTGCTCCAAAACTGGCTGAGCTCAGATTTTCTGTCAGTGAGTTTTAGGGACACTTTGGCTGACAAAAGTTTATAAGGTGCTCGATGCATGTGGAAGTCTCATGCATGCATAGTGTGGGGCTGAAAGAGGGTTCCTCACAGCTCCAAATTCCTGGACGGACTTTTCATGCAGAAACTGGTTCAACACCAGAAGACACATAGAGGTTATGGTGCTCAACTTTGCACCAGCAGGTATTACCAGGACCAGCGTGACTGTGAACCCAGTGGCTAGAGCCACCCAGTGAATGGGCACCTTGGGGTCTAGCTGCATCTCTAGCCCCAGTCAATTGCTCTTTGCAGGAGAGCAATTGCTCTTTCACTGCAGCAGTGGTGCCTTTGTTCAGGCAAAGCTGTGCTGTGGGACAACTGCGGAATGTGAGCAGGGTCAAAATGAGAGCAGTTGATATAAAGCTTCAGCACTGTGAGTTAGGGCTATCAGCTCAGAAAATGAATTACTCTCCTGGATTAGTTCTCATTTTATTTAATAGCTTGCAGTAAGATGCATAGACATTTTGGGAGCAGTCAAGATAATCACCAGTTGCATTCCTGTCTCTACAGCAGTCAGTAAGCTACTCTGAAGACTGAGCCTCTACAGAAAAAGGAAGGTGGAGAGCACACTTGCTGCTTTCCACCTCTTCAAGCTGAGGTTAAGTGATACCTTACTTCATGGATGAAGCTGTTAGTAGGGTGGTCTGCAAAAAGCTGTTATAATCAGACCGTGGATTGTTCTTAGTTTTTTTATGGTCTTGTATAGCAAATCTGGCATCTCAAAGTATGTTACTTCCAGGGGAATTGCATAGCTACATGACCGGATGAATATGGGATGATGTTTCTGGGAGTGTATCAGATACCACAGCATTAGAGATGCTTAAGGATGGTTGTGCTAGGAATTGTAGAGGCTTGTGGTTTATGAGGTATCCAAATTATAACATAGAATCATAGAATCATAGAATGGTTAGGGTTGGAAAGGACCTTAAGATCATCTAGTTCCAACCCCCCTGCCATGGACAGGGACACCTCTCACTAAACCATCCCACACAAGGCTTCATCCAACCTGGCCTTGAACACCGCCAGGGATGGAGCACTCACAACCTCCCTGGGCAATCGATTCTAGTGTCTCACCACCCTAATAAGAAAGAATTTCCTCCTTATATCCAATCTAAACTTCCCCTGTTTAAGTTTTAACCCATTACCCCTTGTCCTGTCACTACAGCCCCTGACAAAGAGTCCCTCCCCAGCATCCCTATAGGCCCCCTTCAGGTACTGGAAGGCTGCTATGCGGTCCCCACGCAGCCTTCTCTTCTCCAGGCTGAACAACCCCAACGTCCTCAGCCTGTCTTCATACGGGAGGTGCTCCAGTCCCCTGATCATCCTCGTGGCCCTCCTCTGGACTTGTTCCAGCAGTTCCATGTCCTTTTTATGTTGAGGACACCAGAACTGCACACAATGCTCCAGGTGAGGTCTCACAAGAGCAGAGTAGAGGGGCAGGATCACCTCTTTCTACCTCCTGGTCACGCTCCTTTTGATGCAGCCCAGGATACGGTTGGCTTTCTGGGCTCCGAGCGCACACTGAAGCCGGCTCATGTTCATTTTCTCATCGACCAGCACCCCCAAGTCCTTCTCTGCAGGGCCGCTCTGAATCTGTTCTTTGCCCAGTCTGTAGCCGTGCCTGGGATTGCTCCGACCCAGGTGTAGGACCTTGCACTTGTCATGGTTAAACTTCATGAGGTTGGCATCAGCCCACCTCACAAGCGTGTCAAGGTCCCTCTGGATGGCATCCCTTTCCTCCAGCATATCAACCGGACCACACAGCTTGGTGTCATCGGCAAACTTGCTGAGGGCACACTCAATCCCTCTGTCCATGCCAGCGACGAAGATGTTAAACAAGACCGATCCCAACACCGATCCCTGAGGGACACCACTCGTTACCGGTCTCCAGCCAGACATCGAGCCATTGACCACAACTCTTTGTGTGAGGCCGTCCAGCCAGTTCTTTATCCACCGAGTGGTCCATCCATCAAATTGACATCTCTCCAATTTAGAGACAAGGATGTTGTGTGGAACAGTGTCAAACGCTTTGCACAAGTCCAGGTAGATGACGTCAACTGCTTTACCCTTATCCATCAATTCTGTAGCCCCATCATAGAAGGCCACCAAATCGGTCAGGCAGGATTTCCCCTTAGTGAAGCCAGGCTGGCTGTCACCAAGCACCTTGTTGTTTTTCATGTGCCTTAGCATGCCTTCCAGGAGAATGTGCTCCAAGATTTTGCCAGGCACAGAGGTGAGACTGACTGGTCTGTAATTCACCGGGTCTTCCATTTTCCCCTTCTTGAAAATGGGGGTTATATTTCCCTTTTTCCAGTCGTCGGGAACTTCACCTGACTGCCATGATTTTTCAAATATGATGGCCAGTGGCTTAGCAACTTCATTCGCCAGCTCCTTCAGGACCCGCGGATGGATTCCATCAGGTCCCACGGACTTGTGTGCGTTCAGATTTTTAAGATGGTCACGAACCAGATCCTCTCCTACAGTGGGCCCAAGGTCTTCATTCTCACAGTCCCTGTGTCTACCTTCTAAGAACTGGGTGGTGCAGTCAGAGCCTTTGCCAGTGAAGACCGAGGCGAAGAAGTTATTCAGAACCTCAGCCTTCTCCAAATCCTGTGTAGCCAGTTCTCCCGAAAGCTTCCTCAGGGGGCCTATTTTGTCCCTAGTCTGTTTTTTGTTTGCTACGTACCTGTAGAATCCCTTCCTGTTATCCTTAACATCCCTGGCTATGTTTAATTCTAGCTGGGCCTTACCCTTCCTAACCTGGTCCCTAGCTTCCCGGACAACATCCCTGTACTCTACCCAGGCCGCCTGTCCTTGCTTCCATTTTATATAAGCCTCTTTTTTCCTTTGAATTTTCCTCGGCAGCTCCTTATCCACCCAAGGAGGTCTCCCGGCCCTCCTGCTGCACTTCCTTCTAGTTGGGATGCAGCACTCCTGAGCTTGCAGCAGGTGATCCTTGAATATCAACCAACAGTCTTGGGCCCCTCTGCCCTCCAGGGCTATATCCCATGGAACCTTACTAAGCAGGCTCCTGAAGAGGCCAAAGTCTGCTCTTTTGAAGTCCAGGGCAGTGAGCTTGCTGCACGCTCTTCTCACTGTCCTGGGGATCTCAAATTCGACCATCTTGTGATCGCTGCATCCAAGGCTTCCCTGTAGTACCACATTCTCAACAAGCTTTATTTTTTTTGACATCTCTGAACATTGGTGTCTAATTATTGTTTAGGTCCAAAAATTGTTTGGAATCTTGCTTTTTAGCTGCAATGCTAGAAAATAAGAAGAATGAATGAGCTTTTGAGTTAATTGTTTACCACCAGGTCCATCCAAAATATTTGTAACATGTTAACTGTGGAATCCTATACTAATTATTTGTATTTCTTTTTTTTTAACAGAACTGAACTGAAGCTTACCCGAAAAGCTGCTTATGTGAGATATTTGAACAGCTCAGCCTTCTTCTTTTCAGGCTTTTTTGTGGTGTTTTTAGCTGTGCTTCCATATGCTGTGATTAAAGGAATTATTCTCCGAAAAATATTTACCACCATTTCCTTCTGCATTGTTCTTCGAATGACAGTGACCAGGCAGTTTCCTGCGTCTGTACAGACCTGGTATGACTCTATTGGAGCAATAAACAAAATACAGGTAGGTTATATGCACTAAAATCTTCCCAAGTACGTAAGCTCATTCTTCATAGCACGTTATCTTGTCAGTTGATCAACAAAAGCGCACAGCATTTATGCAGACTTTCCAAATATACTATGCATTGCTTTGACTACATACCATGAAATGTCATTATAAATCTTGATATTGTTATATGGTTCCCCAGGTAGCATAACCACAGGACTCTCGTGCTACCTGCATGCTGCCTTTTTTGAAATGTGGCATTTACTTCTTTCTTCTCATTACAGAATAAGGAACTTAATAAAAAATATTTCATGAGTTGTGGTTCTTAAGAGATGTTTTTCCTTCGGAAAAGGAAGTACAAAATTAGGAAATGTTTTATATAGCACAGCTTCCAGTAGTTGCAGTCACAGATCTGCTGTTTTCGTAGCTATTAGTGGCAAGAACAGCAGGAAATTGTGCATCTTATGCAAATATGCATCTCATTTATTATGAGTAGTAAACATAATTAAGGTACCAGTCAAATAATTATTATCTACCTTACCTACTGAGATGAATTGCTCATATACCAGGATGAGAGGCTTATTTGCAGAGTCAAATCAGGGTGAATTCTCATTAACACTATTTTATCTGCTGTTTTGAAATCACACCTCAGGAAAAGAATTTTTATTCTATTTCAGAATGAAATTTGGGCTTTTTTTATATATTTGCAAATAGAATATTATTTTTTTTTAAACATGCCATTTTATTTTTTTTAGACTAATAAAAATACCTACTATGGAATTTAAAGGTCCTAATCAGAAATGTTAGTATAAAATAAGAAGCAGATATTGGATTTTTATGATTTTCAGCTGGGCAGAAAGTTTGAGAAGTCAAATCATAAACTTTTCTGTTCAACATTAGAAGGCCTTATTGAGTCCCAATTTAGGCAGTCCATTTGCTCTCAGATTCCCTAGGCATTAATGGAGGTATTCTGTCATTATCCCAGAAAGTAACGCAAGTGTCAAGTTGCTGACTTGTGCTATTTGAAATTACACTACTTCAGTGCTGTACTGGCTGGGATCATTATCTGCCTTTTTTTGTTTTGTTGGTAGAGGCGTCATTGTAATGCTTTTAAAGTCTTGCAGTTTTGGAGTAGGAAGATACCAGTGCGCAACCTTCCACATCCTACTCCAAAACAAAAGCTTTGTTTGAAAACGATTAAGGTCAGAGGGGGTGATGTTGCCTGATACAAGTCCTGAAAGCAAAGGAAACGCCAAATTTCAATATTCTTTCTAAATCAGAACTAAATATCTTTATGGTTATGTTTTCACTAGCAGTGAAAGAATTGGTAGCTTCAAAAGCATTTCCTTCTGCATCCAAAAGATGTTGATAAACTATATTTATGCTTCCCTCTAAGACACTACAATGCACTAGCACTGTAAGAAATCTTTGTGCTCAGTGTTGGCAAGTATGTACTCCTTTGTGTTATACGGCTGTCCTTTCTTACTGTTTCCTCTCATCTGCTTTCATGGTGTTTCTAGGATTTCTTGCTGAAAAAGGAATATAAAGCCCTGGAGTATAATCTAACAACCACTGGCGTTGAGCTGGACAAAGTAACAGCTTTTTGGGATGAGGTTAGTACTTTTACCCAAACTAAATAAAAACACAGAATGTGTTTTTTTTCACTGATATTTGCCATCGTGTTCTCTAAAATAGGCAGCCTATGCTCCTTCATTTTAACTTCACCTTAGGTTCAGCTATCAGCAGGCAAGGAATATATGGCAAGTAATTAATGTATAATATCAAATTATCTATGATTGAGAAACTTTGGAAGAGATCTTTTAATAAGTGTTAAGGCCTGTAATAAGTAGTTATTTCTGATTTAAACCAGCCTGAAAACAGAATCAGGCTGTGGCAGGTATAAACATTGGAAAGGAGTTCTATAAAAGGCAAATTCTGTTTGTGTCCACAAATTTAGGAGCAAGTCCATGAATATATATATATATTTAATAATATAATCAATATGGTATAGACAGGCCAGGTAACATCAGAAAAGTAAGTTTATATGTTTTCCTAAGTATGTAGTATGATATGCATGTCTGCATATGTTTTATTTATTTTTACGTAAATACAAATACACATCTGTGTATGTTGCAGGGAATTGGAGAGCTGTTTGTAAAAGCAAGCCAGGAAAACAACAACAGCAAAGCTCCTAGCACTGACAACAATCTCTTCTTCAGTAATTTTCCACTTCATGCATCTCCTGTTCTTCAGGATATAAATTTCAAGGTTGAGAAGGGACAGTTATTAGCTGTTTCTGGATCTACTGGAGCAGGCAAGGTATTTCTATTTCTGGGCTTTTTTTGACAAAAGACCTAATACTTTCAAGAAATAATACTATGTTGTTAGCTGTAATGATATCTGTATTGTTAACTGTGTTCTTGCTGTCTTCTGCTCGCTGTAAACATGATGGCTGTAGGAAAAAGTATAAAAAGTGTATTCCCACAGTGTTTCACTCAGACAGGCTCCCCCAGTCCCATGTGAAGCCTCGGGGAGGTGCTGTGGAAACTGGTGGTTTTCCAGGAAAAGTTGTGGTTTAGATCAGTCATCTCTTTAGAATCCCAAAATGTTAGCAATACATTGAGTTTGCAGATAACACATCTGATTAACCTCATTAATATAAAATGAGTTGAACTGTGATACTCTTATTAACTTCAAAAAGCAAGTAATTAGATGAATCTGTCGTCTTCACTGCGTTTTCTGAGGAGATGTGAAAGTCAAATCAAACATTCGTTATGTGTTTGGCAACTTTTTGGGTTGAACAAATTATTGGTGAACATATTCTGATTTCCTTGCATGGAGTAAAATATTTCTTCTGTTGTAGTCAATGGTAAAGCACCCATCAATTTCAATACAGTATGATCAAGGCTTCTATATTGTTTTTCAGTGATGATACCAGTAGGGAAGAGCAAGGGGCACAGCACATGAGGCTGCCCTCAAGCTGATATGCTGAGGTGCATTTTACTGTGATACTTCTGAATTTACAGACTAATTTTGCTGTGTTGCTGATATTTTGCTAAGATACCACCAAAAAATCAGTTTTGTCGTGTTGCTAAAGGTGATACTTGTAATACAAAAACATCAACTAGAAAGTGCTGAAGGACATATGTATACCTCCTTTATTCAGCTACTTAGGAAACTGAGGAAAATTCAGGTTACAGTGAGCAGTTTGACTATATACGTGCAACAAATTTGCACTTTTCAAGGCAATAAAGACAAAAGACTTGTAATATTATCTGAAAGATTTTTAAAAACCCCAAACAGGATCCCCCCACCCCCCCCCAAAAATAAAATCCTCCTTCCCTTGCATCCTCTTAGCTTATGGCTTCGTTCATGTTTCTTAAGGGTGTTACTGTATGTTCCAGGAACTGTCAGGCCTGTGAAACAGACTGCACACTTACTTTATAACGGGTGTGAAGCCTGACATCAGCTCTTTAATACTGCTTCAATATCAGATAGGGTTGGGCTTGGTGGTTTTGTTTTGGTTTTTTTTTTCCATTTATGTTATATGGCGTCAGATACAGTAGTTTAATATTCGGTGTTAAACACACACTAAGTGTCTGTCCTTTGCAGGATCAGAAACTTCTTACTCAGCATTTTGAAAAAGTTAGATTCTGATATGAATGGAAAGAATCTTGTGAGACTCCCCCCGTATATTGTATAACTTGTCAAAGGATCTTCGGGCTTGACAGCATTAAGCTGTGACTTAGACAGATATTCAGATCTTTGGCTGTTACGTCCCAGCTTTGCTGACTGTTTATTAGTGATAAGAACACCACTGTAATGGCTCTGTAACATATTTTTCCTTGTATTTCTCAATTCTATTCTTTGATCTAGTAGCCAGTTATATGTGACAAGGTTACTACAAGCTACTGATTAACTTTGAAATTATAACATGTCAGTACTGAAATTGCAATCAATTCTTTTATGAAGGGAAACAGTAAATACACTTAGGTCATGTATTCACGTAAATGAGTTAAAAGATACAGAGGAAAATTCAGATCACACTGAGTAGTTTGTGAGTAATTGCATAGACATACACGAAGAAACTGCATTTTTCAAGGCAATACAGATAAAAGGCCTATGAACACTAGTAAAATTGTAAACGTTAATTGTCTTGTACAAAGAACAAACAAAACAGCTACTGATAACATTAAAAATCAAATAATATTCTCCATAAATACTAATAACTTATGTCTGTATATGTCTCACATTTTTACCTTGTAAAATTACTGGAAGGTTAATAAAAAATATATTATTACATATAATAACATACTTTTGCAGCAGCATGCCTTTTTTTCAAGATATTACACAATTGTTGTTCACTGAATGAAGTTTCTCTCACTTCAGAGGCCTTTCAGAACCATACATATCATGAAAATCTCCTCTAATGGCAACCTGCACTACATCAGTACCTACAGGGACACTATTTACAAGACAAATGTACCATTTAAGTAACTTAGCAGAGTGATTCTCACTTTGTTTAACATTTCTTCTGGTTGTACAGATCTATTAACCAAGTGTTAATGAATTTTCAGACTTCTCTTCTGATGCTGATAATGGGAGAATTGGAGCCATCACAGGGTAAAATTAAACACAGTGGAAGGATATCCTTTTCACCTCAAGTCTCCTGGATCATGCCTGGAACAATAAAAGAAAACATAATTTTTGGTGTATCCTATGATGAATACCGATACAAGAGTGTCATCAAAGCTTGCCAACTGGAAGAGGTCAGTCATCTAGGACTCTTAAGACCTGTGACCCAACCAAAGTGAAAAAGCCCAAAGAAAAAGTCAGTGGAGTTTTAAGTAAGCGAGACATTTCTGAGATTTAAGGAACTCAGCCTTGCATCCCAGATTTTTGGAATCGCAAGTGAACCTGTTGCCAGCTCCTTGGGAGATAGATTGACCATGCCAGTTCTGGTAGTTTATGCAACAGGAGCTAAACAAGCTGGCTCAGATATTATAAGGTGTCTGCCTTCTCAGTCTTCTTTGATAGTTAAAAACCTGAGTAAACATATTAACGTTGAAGAAATGTTGTAAAAAGTACTCCTACAAAACTTTTTTCACGTTCTTCTCCATAAAGAAACTTTTCCTTACAATCTTGGAAATGAACCCGTTTTCATCTTTTTTTTTTGCAATTCGTAAATAGCCCCAGGGGTAATTAGAACTCTGTGTCAGAAACCTGCATTATTTAGAGGAAAATCTTGACTAAAACTGGGGTTTTCTGTGTGAGCATTGAAAATTTTCACACTAGAAATTAGTGCAGGATTGATCTTTCTGTGACATGTAGTCCACAATTAATACAATGACGTGGAAATGTCCTTGTGTGTGTTTGATGTTGCCAGGATAGGAAAAGATACCTTTTCACATTGTAAGATACAAAAGGAGCCAGCTTTTTAGACCTTTGCACCCTTATTGCTGTGCTTTAAGATCAGGCATTTTGTGTGTAACATGTAGATGAAAACAATAAATATTTAACTGTGCTGAATAGGATCTGCGTTTAGGTCGCACAGTAAAACATATTTTCTTTTAGTGCCAGTTAACCAGAAAAACAATAGCAAATCTGTTTAAAAATGAGATGAGGTTACTGTGCTTTATCTCAGAGCAGGCTATAGTTAAGCAATAAATTAATCTGTTCTTATATGTTTAGGGCCATTTGAGCTTGTGTTTGGATTGCAGTTTGCTGTAAATCTTTGAAAGCTTCTGAAGACAGGAGAATTCACAACTTCTGTGTCAGGCTTTCTGAAGAGAGTAGTCTTTAACCCCCATCATAAAAATTGTAGTTAGTGCCAAAGCTCTCAGAAACAACTGGCTTCAGCAGTTCAAGACAGCTTGGTGTGCTGGTATTGGTGGATCGGCTTAGTGTCATGGTGTTGGTGGCATGGCTTGGTGTCTCAGTAGGCTGTGGCTCTTTTGTTCTCCAAACAGGCTTAGTCAGGCCAGCTTTAATCTATGTTGGTGTGGAATGATATGCTTCACCTCCTAGCAGGGCTTATTATATGAGATCAAGCTTGATACTTACAAGGATGTTTTCTTCTAGACTGAAGCTGAATAAATTGGGCTTGCCTGAAGAGAAGGCAGAATGGTCTGGAAGGAAGCCAAATGCATTACCTTATTGCTATTATTATGCTTTCTAGTCTTGTTAGCTTTAACATCTTAGTTACTGAACAGGACTTACTACAGCAGACTGAAGGACGGATTTCCAATATTAATTCCCTGTTTATTCACCAGTGTGACCTTTTAAAGGTTTATTGTGACAAGGGTTAGTGCTTTGGTGGACTGGGGTTGTGTGTGTCCTCATTCGTCAGAAAGGAGAGTTACCAGAAGGTTTTTGCCTAAGGGAGTTCACTTTACCCCCTTCCCTGCAACTTTCCTAGATATTAGTTATATATTCCACTAGTTATATATTCCACCTGAATATAGGTCTGTTGCTGAATCTTATTCTTATATGGGCTCTTCAAGGAGTCGTCCCACTTGACGGCATGCTTGCAGCAGCAGTATCATGCCCTAAGTTTAATTCGTGGTGCTTGGTCCTCACAGCTCTGCTCTGTAGCTTTCTGTGGCATGTGGGGATACCAAGGGTAAGGGACACCACAGTGCAACCCTGTACAAGTGTATGAGATCTGAGCTGTTGAAAAGATCCACAGTGGAAGACAGTTGTGTGTCAAAGGTTCAGCGAGGGAAGTTTGTCAGGTCTAAGTACCACTGCTTGTCACTATTGCAGGAGGTTACTATGTAGGCATATGATACTGAAGGAGCATGAGAAGGGTTCTCAAATACATCTCGATGTGCATCAGTAAAAGTACGCCTAAGGTACTTCTTAAACTTCATAGATTGCTAGGTTGGAAAGGACATCAAGGATCATCTGGTCCAACCTTTCTTGGCAAAGCATGACCTAGACTAGGTGTCCCAGCAACTGTGGGACACCTAGTTGGATATCCCAGCTAGGACACCCAACACTGGGGTGTCCACCACTTCTCTGAAGAGATTACTCCAATGGCTGGTTGTTTGTACAGCTTACATGTGTATCTTTGTGGTAGTGTAGCCAGCTGTATTTATGTAAAATGATTCAGAATTTAATTATAATTCCGTTTCTTGATTATATACTTTCAAGGTGAGGCTGGATGTGGTTCTAGGCAACCTGAGCTAGTTAAAGCTTCTCTGCTCATTACAGGGGGTTTGGATTAGATGACCTTTGAATGTCACTTCCAACCCAAACTATTCTATGATTCTATGATATTTTTCCTTTGGGGGTAAGTAGGGCATCAAGGGAGGCAAAATCATGTTTTACAATGTTGTTCTAGTTGCTGGAATTTGGAAATGGGCAGAGGTTAAGAGCAGTGGAGGGTACTAGAACAAAAGAGAGACTGCTTTGGAGTTAAGATAAAGGGACTGTGATTAAAAGCTACTTTGACGTTCTTGATACCAAATAGAAACAGCCTTACTGGCAAAAATTATTTCTGAAAACCCATCACAAACTAAACATGGCTGCAGTAAGATATAAGTGATGCATAGACACTGCCCTTATTCTTGTGTGATGATGAACTCAAGGGAAGGCTGGTACATTTCAATAACATGATACATTCTGTGAAACATTATAGTGCTAAAACGCCAGTGTTAAAAGTTTTACAAAAAGGCATAGAAAAAGGGCTACTTGTTCCTTTTCTACTGCCGCCTTCTGCTTTTTTCCTTTCCTCCAGAAATAGTATTTTACCAAGCAAGCAGGGTGAGCACCTGATTTAACATGTCTTCTAAAATGAAGATCCCATTTAGCACTTACGGAAGTAAAGGCTTTCAACTTCTAGATCAAACCATTCAGCACTGATCAGTAGTCCTTACCATTTGTCCTTTATCCAGAATCTTTTTTGAAATAAATTGCTTCAATAGGTTTAATTTTGAGTATGCAGGTATTACCACAGACATATTACCTTTAAAATCTTATATTGGGATGCTGTGATAGAAGCCAAGGTATAATTGGCACAGGTTCTGAACTCATATCCTATACACAGTCCCCATAGGCAAGCTTAACGGTAGTCAAAAAGTAAGATAAAATGAATTGGTAGCTTATGCTACCTTCTTTTTGTTGTTGTTTTTGATACGGTGTTTTACCCTTTTTATCAAGTACTTTTCATCACATTCATGATAAAAATCAGTTAGCAAGAGAAGGTGAACTTTAGCCTGCCACTTTAAATTAAGGACCAAGTACGAACAAATTGAACACCCAAAAAACTTCCTGCATAATTGATTGATTTTTATTCTCATTGCTCAATAGCAGAAGCTATAGGGAGATATGAACTGGATGAGTTTATATTTCTATGGAAACCTGCTATTTGAAGTAATTCCACAGGTGTAACTTCCCTGGCGAGTGAAGGATTGTATTAATGTCATGAAGGGGATGACAAGAATAGAAATGAGAAATTGTAGGAGTAGCCAGTTGGGCTTGCAAAATCCTTATTACTGATGTAATTAGAAATGACAAAGGAATGTGGCTTGATTTTCAGAATTTCACAGTGCAAAATCAGTATTAATAGCATACTATACACAGGGTGTGAGATTTTTGTTTGGTTTTAGCACTTGCAAAGTTAAAAAGGCAAAACCTTTGGGCAGTTGAAACTGTGTCTAAATGCTGTTAACATTGAACAAAATCATCCTAAGAAAATGCATTCCTCCAATCAAGACTGCAGAAGCAGGTCTGTTATAGTTATTCCTGTTAAAAAAAATCAACAAGCATCATATCCTATCCTATCCTATTTGATTTACTTATTCATCAGTTTTGAAGCCATACTTCCATACTTTCGTTTTTACCTTTTTGCAGTGTAAGATAGATATTTTTCCACCTTGTTAGTTCATTTGATCCTTCAATAGTTACCTAAGAGGCCATAAATGTATAATGGCAAACTACCCTTAAGAGATTACCACTCTTAAAGTAAACACATGTTCTGATTTGAGAGCCACCAGCTGCTCGTAAATATAATGTTTAACATGGCATGCAAATAGAGGAAGTTTTTCCATGTGAAATCACATCATATAATAGTACTAAAGAAATTTTGGGCCAGATCCTATGTTTTCTTGAGGTGGTTTTACAGGGAGTGTGGGAGATTCATTTTCATCTAAGAACTTAAGTTATAGAGAAAATAGAGAGATTCAATACGCAAAGCCCTGGTTTGTGTTCCTACATGTTTGATGTGTTCACTGCAATGTCAAGGATGCCCTGAAATAAGAGCACATATCCTTTCATCACACTGTACTGCTCCACCCCGTTTTATCTGTGCTGGCTTGGCAGTTGTCTGATTTTGGTTGGTTGGTTGGTTGGGCGGTGTTTTTTTGCAGATAACTAAATCAGTAGGAGTTGAGAGGTTACGATGTCTGTGAATGAAATACTTTGTGCCCTGATCTTGTGCCTGTTTTTGACAAGGGATTGCAAACTGCAGATTACAAAGTGTGCGGAAGAGGGGAATATTAAAGGTTCAAGTCTGGAACTGAGTGGTCTTTAGTAGGTAATTCTCTCCAAGAGGATATTAAGAGGTAGCTTGGTTACCTAATCATGTGCATGTCTATAGTGTAAACTAAGTGAGAGAAAGTTGCTTGGCCTCTCTTAGCTGAGGAGAGGCAACAGGCATGTCAAGGTGAAGTTCATCTCATCCTAATGTAAACAGCTGAAATAGCATAAATGCCTCTTGCAGGCAGAAAGTCCACATAATATTTCAAGTCTCTCACTACAGCCACTGCATCTCAGACACGTGGGCCCAAAAGCCCTTTATCCTTTTTCCACCTTGCACTGGTATGATCCACTGGCATGAGCAGACTCCTCTAACTGAAATTCTTGTCTGTGGCCCAAAATCATGGTCAGGTCAGCAGTGAAACTGCTGACACAGTGAGTTCCCTGGGGAACCAGAAGTAAATAAGCCAGCACAGTTTCTCTATAGCAGCAGAGCATCTCGATTAGAGAAAAAAAGTGGACTCAAACTCCCAAATACGCTGATTTTAAGAGGTTTATGAATAGTCAAGTAAATGTGTTTAACAGAGCCCCTCTGCAACGTTCTGTTTTGATATCGTTTAGTTAAAAACCTGTTTCAATCAAGACAATTCTCCCCACCCCTTTCTCTGTCTTAGGTACAGGGCTCTGGACCGATTACCTTGGATGTTGTCCTATGTTCTGTGTCACTTCTGGAACTGTATTTAATTCCCTTACCCTGTGTTTAATCTACCCACAAGCAGCATACTGACTACTTCATGTTTCAGAAATCTCTTCTATGAGAATGTTTCACCATAGAGAAAGCAAGTTTTGCCAGCATTCGCGTTAGGTTTGGGTGAGCCTGAAACTCTGCTCAAGGTCACAAACTCTTACAAAAACAAAGTGTGTGCTTTTGTGTCATAAGTCCTTCATAAATGGTTCCACTGAAATCTAACAAAAGCCTCAGCTTCAGGAGTCACAGGCAGAGAAAGGAGACTTTCCTAAATAAAGTGAAATTTTTTAAAGTAACTTCTGATTTGAAATACCTTAAAGAGATCTGGTTTTCTGACTTCTGGCCCACGAAAATAAGGACTTGGGTATGTTCAAGCTGGTTACCTAAAAGCCATCATATAAAAAATACTGAAAATCCTTCATCTTTTAAAAATTAACAGAAATGCTCACTCGTAGGTGTAAGTCTGAAACACAAGCTTTGATTTCAGAACTTGAAAACTTGAAATTTTGCAGTGTAGTTTATATCTGTCTGAGTTCCAAGATTTATTTTTTTTCCCTGAAAGTCAGGACAAACTGAAAGTTACACTTTCTACAAAACGAAATTTCAAATTCTTTATCAAAAGGTTTTTAGTAATCACTGAATTGAAATCTGGAGGTTTGTTTCAGTTCTCTTTATCCTCATGGGTATATTAGAATTGGATATGATGGCTTGGAAGTACAGCAATAATTATGTTAATATGTTAGTGTCAAAGCAGGTAACAGTAAATTTTCGTCTTATAACTAAAGACAAAAATTATCAAATAGAGTGTAAGAGTATTGCAGCTGCTGCTTGAAACCCTTGGCGCTGCTTCTGTTTAACTTCTATTGAGCTTTACTTGGCATTTTATACAAGAAAGGATTAATTATTTTTCTTCTAATTGATTGCAAGTAGTCCATACTACAGAAGGGAGGCAGCTTCTTTAAAGCAAAGAGAGAAAGAAGATGAAAAAGGGAGCAGTTTGGTAGGTGAGAAAGGAGGTAGCAATGTGAATGGGGAGATTTTTCTGGGAACTAAGAAAATAAACATGGGGAATGTTAATGACAATGAAGAAAGGGAAGGGGATAGAGATGGTAAAGAAACTGTGACTATAGAAAAAACAGAACTGAAACAGAGGAAAGGGTCAGTGAAGATGAAATGGAGACAGTCAAGACTGCTGCGCTGTTCCATTTCGTTTCAGGACTTCTATCTTTTTGGAGGGAAGGCAGGGGAAGGAAGGCAGGAGAGGGAAGATCAAAGGCTACATTATTAAGGACATATTTAAGGAAGAGGAGACTCATAAGTAAAATATATATGTTCTGTCATTAGAACTGCTTGAGTAGTTTGAATAGCCTTGGATATATAAAGCAACTGCTTGCTGAAAGACATGTTTCTTAGAAAATTATTTCTTATCATGCTTTATTATCTTAATTGTTGCTAATGATTTATTGAATTATTTTGTTAACAAACAATCTCTGCAGAAAAGACTTGGAGTGTGAAGTACATTTTGAGGTTTCCTTTTTTTATAACCAGACCGTATTTCCTCTTCACCCTGAAAAGAGATATTACCTTAAAGCCTCTTGGCTGTTTTCTTCTGTACGAAGCATAAAGGTATTGTAACAGTCATCCCTTTGCTGCCGAGGTAGATGAATATGACATTTACACTGCTAAAAAAATCAAAGAGATGTTAAGAGGGGTGCTTTCTTCTTGGGTGTGCAACTTGAGATTCGTTAGCTCCTGGTATTAGAAGCACCCACAAAAGTAATTAATGTTTGTGAGAACTGTGGGGGGTTTCTTCTCTGAATATTTACCAATAGATTTCTCAATTTAAGCGTTTAGAAATAGAAATGTTAAAGAAAATCCAGCGGCTACTTCATTAATGTGCTGGGGTTTGTGCCGTTCGGCATCATTACATGGGTTTTGTCCCTGGCTTGATTTCACTTCCTGCATAAAATGACAGCAAGGATGTATTTGGACCAGCCCTATGTACTTTTTTACAATAGGTAATGCATGTTCCAACAAATAGCATTGTGTGTCTATTGAACTTCATCACTCTGTTTACGCCTTTGAAAGAAATTACTAAACATTTTTTTAATTATGATGATTACAGCCTGAAAAGTTCTTTGTCTGTTCCATGCCATGTATTATCCTGAGGTGAAGGGTAGAAGAGAGCAGAAGGGGAACTCATTAGAAGTCTGATTAAAATTCCGTGTTGACGCACCTGCAAAGAAATATATCTGACGAAATACCACCACCATTTAAAACAATAGGAGCCCTGGCATTAATTTCAGCAGGGCTAGGATTTTACCCTGTTTGCAGGGGAGGACACACTGGGCCCAGTTCTTCACCTGGGCTTTTCTGGAAGAAGCAGAATTAGGAAACAGCAGTAGCACCAGCACCATTACCGGCAGCAGTACTGGTAGACATGGGAAACAGTGGAAATCAGCTTAGATACCTAGATACTTAAACACGCAAATCTCAGTGTTTAGGTGAAGACACTGGGTAAATGTCAAAGTAACATGAATAACATGGCTCCTGCATGCATCGTGAAACCCCAGGTATCTGAGCAGGTTGTCTCAAATAGATGCCAGAAAAAATTTTGTGCCAGAATTTCACGTGTTCTCTCTAAATACTTGATGACCTATTATAGCACGATGATGTTGTTAGAAAATTCTCTTTTAAAAATGTTGCTGGCATTGTTTGTCACATCCCTCTTTCTTCAAATACCTGAGCTGTTCTGTTAGTACCAGCAATTTGCTTGTGTGGCTCTAATTTTACAAGAGGGAAATAACTAGTTAACATGAGAAGAATTTAAAAATCACCTGCAATAGATTTTCCATGCATAAGAGCATCTTGATTTTAAGGTCAGAATCCTCTAAGTCAGGAAGTAAACGCTATTATCAAATTAAAGAGATGAGAGAATCTCCCATTTCCGGACAGGCCAGGCAGTCAATTTCTAGTCCTTGAGTGGCTGGACCTTTTGTCTGTCACTGATCCAGGGGTGAAGAGCATTGTTCACTCTGTTCCTGAGGTCAGGGCAATTTGCAGGGGAGGAAGAAGGAAACATTTATCTGGAAGGGGTTTTATTTATTTATTTACTCTGCAAAACCTCAGAGGCTTGGATTGCCAAAAGGCTGCCCAACAGAGAGTGATTAACCATCAACATCACAGCAGGGGTGGTCAAAATTGGATTATATCTGACTTTGTATGCAAACTTCTAGAGAGCAGTTCAATTTTCAATCCGAAGGTCGGATTGCACTGGAAGTGCTTCACATGTCTTCCGGTATTTTTCCCAGATGTCGTAGGGTTTCTGTGGGTGCTGTGGAGTGCATGCAGACAGCAGAGTTCCTGTATGTCTCTCAGCTGCCTGGGGGAAGAGAGACCACAAATCAGGCTGCCTTTTCCACACCATTCCCTAAAGCCTGCTCCCAGCAGCTCACTTTCAGGGGGATTTTGCATACCACTTTTTTTCCTCCAGAAGTTGCACATCTTTGTAAGGCATGAGAACCCTGGAGCTGATTTTGTCTGGTATCAGATGCCTTGGACAGCTTCCTTAGCTGTGGGGGATCCCTGTCTTTGGAGTGGGAGGACATGCATAGGCAGCAAGAGCAGCAGTCCTGTGCTGCCGAGTGGGGAGCACAGGCACTGGGAGCTTCCAGGACTCTCAGGACTCCCAGCTTGCACAAGGCAAACTACCCTGGAGTCACACCTGCTGGAAACCTTGGTGCCCTGGGGCACAGGGGGGTCATCAGCCCATATTTCTGGGAGGAGTGCCTTGAATCTACCACAGTTACAGTGGTGTCACTGCAGTGGCTTAAAGACGGAGGCCAGGGAAGACTTGAAGGCAGAATGTAGAGCAACTGTAGGAGCATTAAAACTAGACAGCCTGCAGGCGCACAAACCATTTTCCATGTCCCAGCTTCTATGAATTATTGTGGTTTGCAAGGATTGTCAGGTTTGGTGCTAAATACTCCCCTCAAGAAAATTTCTGGCCACCTCTGCCAGTGGAGCAGAAGGATGTCCTTTACTCCTTTCTCTGTCTCACATGAGAAGGAAATGGAATTTTCTACTTTTTTTTCACTGGCTAAAGATTCATTTTTAGCATGGTCATGAGCTGTAAGTAACATACAGCCCAAGCAGTGGAACTTGGCTCCCAAACCTTTTGCAAACCTTGAGTATTCCTGGCATTCCTGGCTAGGAATTTTGTGCAAGCCTTTTTTAATGAACATACCTGAAGTATTAATTTCTCTGGGCTCTGAAGAGCTGAGATCCAGAGTTAGCTTCTTGTTCTCCCTAACTTCAGTGGCAAATGCATTTGCCATTGTTACTTGACAGAAAACACAACCAGCTAACATCTTGGATTGATATTGTATGAAGGTACATTCCCTGCTTTTATAGAGATCCAGCAATCAAGACAAATATTTATTCTTGAGACCTTGCAGCTTGTGATTGCTCTCTGCAGTAGAATTACACAATTTCTTTTATCACCATTTCTGATTACATAAATAACTTAAAGAAATAAACCTCCGTGGGAGGTTTTTTCTTACCACTTCTGTCTAACCTGTCTGTACGCTGTTGTGCATTGTGATTCTATCCAGTCTGTGACTTGAGTTTCTTGGATATGGAAAATACATGTCTAATTCTTTAAAAAAATGTTAACAGGATATTTCCAAGTTCCCAGACAAAGATTATACAGTGCTGGGTGAAGGCGGAATCATTCTGAGTGGAGGCCAGCGAGCACGAATCTCACTAGCAAGGTATTTTACTCTCTAAGTAATGTACTGTTTCTTGTATAAGGAAATTATTACGACTGAGCACTTAAATATATGTGGACCAGGTCCTGCTGAATAAATATCCACCAGGTATATCAGGAACTTCATTCTACTCTCAGAAATCTGAATTTTGCTATACAACTGTGTTTGTGATACACCTGCATATTTCTTTATTGGATTTTGAAAGTTTGATGTTAGATGCATGCAATGGCTTGGCTGAAGATAAATCTTTTGCTCCCTGATGCAAGATGTCTGTGGAGACTTAGTCCTGTAAGTGTAGCTTTCTAAGTACCAAAGAAATGTGTACAAAAGATTCCAGATGAAAAAATTCCACGTTTCAAAAAATGTTGCTAATAGTTTTGGGTTTTCTGTTAAAAAAAAAAAAAAAAGGTGGAATCATAGAATCATAGAATGGTTAAGAAAGCAATGGCTAAATGGCTAGCCAGCACCTGTGAATAACGATCTGGCCTTGTCTGTGTGACCTTCCCACGTTAGTAATTTTGAAGATCTACAGAACAATAATGTAGGTGTTTGTCTAACAAATTTGCAATGTGTTTCAGTGGGATCACTTAGCTGTCATCAGAGGTTCAGTAATGACAGCTCTGATGTGTAAATGGCCCCATTTGTTTCTGTGCCAAGTACAAATTGTGGTGGTTCCCATGCTCAGAAACTCTGGGTAGAAGTTAAATCACATTATGATGATCCACACTGGCAACCCATGAAAGATACGCATGTCTGTGTGAGGCTAAAAGATGGGTTCATTAACACATAGAGGCTTTCAGTGTAGATCTTTCTAGCAAATTTGTGAGAGGGAAGAGACATACGGATGGTTCTGATTTCTGCAGTAAGAGAGAACAGGAGGAGCTAGCAAAGCTTTCAGAGCGAAAAACCCCAACCAACCCTGGCAGCGTTCAAGGCTGGGTTAGACAGAGCCTTGTGTGGGATGGTTTAGTGTGAGGTGTCCCTGCCCATGGCAGGAGGCTTGGAACTTGATGATCTTAAAGTCTTTTCCAACCCTAACTATTCTATGAATCTGAAACCCACTTAGATTTTCATTTAAAATTCAACATTTAAAGAAATATTTCCCAGATTCTGTGGATAATCACATCTGTCACTTTTCAGATAGTCACAGTTCATTTGCTGGAGGGTCACATAACTGATATAGTATATTTATTGTCAGCTACATAATTATTATTAAAAAACCAATTAAATGTCCCAAAGTCAGTGGCTATATCTGCTGTACCTTTTGTTTGGGCTCCAGTCTAAACTCGGCATGCTGCAAGGTATGCAGGTGGTTGAGGTGTGGGCTGCAGATAAAGTTCTGAGAAAGGCAGAGGAGAAAATTGAAGATTAGAGCCCCCTCTGCACTGCTTACAAGCTGGATGTTATTTGCTTGGACTGTCTTCATGCACGTTTCTGGTGTACTCTGTGCAAAGTCATGTGAAATGAGACTTCCAGGTGGAAGTGCAATCAACCAGCCATCACAAGAAGCTGATAGAGATTGCTAGGTCCATCTTTCTTGTAGAGCTTTGTCAATGCCTTACAGCTATAACAGGGGGAAAGAAAAGATCAAGGGAAAGAAACCAGCCCCTGCCCTGGCTTTGAGCTGCCTCACTTGCCTGGTACCCTAAAGGCGGTCATGTATAGCTACTAAGCCCAACATACCAATTATAGCAATAATGTGAGTGCTACCATTATTCCAGGAAAAAAAAAAATGCAAACTTTTTGCTGATAAAAGTGCCAAGAACAGTATGAACTTTTGTTGTTGTGCAGCCACTCCATCGTAATGTATGGTCAGTGAAATCCATCGTGACAGAGGACTTTTCAATAAAGTTTCTTGGTTCATGAACATAATATGCTGTTATTGAGGGCTTTTTCTCCTGGTGGTTAAATATTCTCACATTGTTTAACATAATGATTTTAAAACTCATTTTAGAGTACTTTAAAAAGTACCGAAATGCAGCTGTCGAAATTTTCTTTGCTAATTGCACCCTGATTCATATCACTTCATGATTTTCATACTCACAGAGGTAGATAAGGGGCCTTTTTTAATGGATTTGAAATAAAAAGCCCTCTTAACCCCAGGTTTAGATCTCAGTGATCCATGTCCAGTCACATAAAGCTTAAGGTCCTAATGCTACAAATAGTTTTTCATGTCCTGAACACAAACTACTGTACAGCTCCATTTCAGATATTGTTTGCAAGATCATGGCTCACTAATACACTTGTCTTTGCTCACAGTTACTTTGAAGTACTTTTAAAACTAAGTGCTAAGACCTAGTCTTTTCACACAATTACGTTTATGTAGTATTCCCTCAGGTATCAGTAGGCATTACGGTAGGTAGTAAATTCCCATTTAAATGGTCATTATACACTGATGGGGCCTGTCAGATTCAAGCCATAAACAGATCTTTAGAGTAACCTATGTAAAGGCAGCTGTATAGCTTGCTTTGATTGCACAGAAATTAAGAGAAAACCCAGTTGGTTTGTAATGTGGTCTGCAGCAAGGAAAGGCTTTACTGAAAGATGTCTTACAAGTGCATTGTAAACTGAACTTCAGCTCCACATTGATGCTGTCAAAAAGTCTACCAGTTGCAAGTTTCTGAGACAAAGGCATTGTCTTTAAGTTACATTTACGTAAATTTATAAGACTTGTGAGAGTTAATGTAATTTCTGTTTTCTCTGTTCAGAGCAGTGTACAAAGATGCTGATTTGTATCTCATGGATTCTCCTTTTGGGCATTTAGACATTTTTACAGAAAAAGAGATATTTGAAAGGTACTGTATATTTTGATAGATTGTATTTAAGAATCCCACCAAGCAGCACAAAGTAAAACCAAGAACAGGAATTCAATAAAAGTAAAAAAGTACTGAAATGATCAAAATTGTACCTTTTAGGGCTGTTTATTTTAAGGCATTCTTGTGACTGAGTATTTTGTGTTAGCACTAGGACACAGCATACTGTGCTGGGGACAAGCCTGAGCCAGGTGTGTACATTAATGTTCCCTCTTCCATCTTAACGTATTGAGCCTGCTATAATCTGTTCCTACCAGAGAGCATGGCTTTATATCTGGTGTGTCTGTGTACCAGAAAGGCTTTAATTTTAAAACACCTGCTTTGTCAGTATAAATTTTTACAAAAAGCTTTATTTTCTCTTATTTTTCTAATGACTGAAAAACTAGTCACCTGAAAGTGCCCACTGACCAAGAGATTGGCAGCAGGCAGGACAAAGACAGAGACTTTTGACTTGTCCTGAAGGTGAAGCTTGAAAGAGTAAGGACATACATACTGTTATGCATGAGCTTTTCAGTCATCATAAGTTTGATGTTTTGAAATCAAGCTAAAACCTTTAAGTTTGGCAGCAAAAGATCTAAGAAACCGTAAGACGAAAAGAAGTATTTAATTTTCACGTTGAACTGTGCCTTTTGGATTGAAAATGATTAAATTTTCTCTGCTTTTTTTGGTTCCTGTGGTAAAGTACTCACCCTTTACACATCTCAGCCTTACTGCTTCCTTTGTAGTTTGAGGGAGTGCCCAGGCATGCACATCCTGGGAGGGGGGCAGGTGAAAGGAAATAGATTGAAAATGAAAGTTATGTAAGCAGTATTTAATCATGAAGAAAAAAATCTTACTTTTAACGCTTTCATCTTTTACAGCTGTGTATGCAAGCTGATGGCGAATAAAACTCGGATCTTAGTTACTTCAAAACTGGAACATTTAAAGATTGCGGACAAAATACTAATTTTACATGAGGGGAGCTGCTATTTTTATGGGACATTTTCTGAACTTCAGGGTCAACGGCCCGACTTCAGTTCAGAGCTGATGGGATTTGATTCTTTTGATCAGTTCAGTGCAGAGAGAAGAAATTCAATACTAACAGAGACTCTCCGACGATTTTCCATTGAAGGAGAAGGCATGGGATCACGAAATGAAACCAAGAAGCAATCTTTTAAACAGACGTCAGATTTTAATGACAAAAGGAAGAACTCCATAATTATTAACCCTCTTAATGCAGGTAGAAAGTTCTCAGTAGTGCAGAAGAATGGAATGCAAGTCAATGGGATAGAAGATGGCCACAACGACCCACCAGAAAGGAGGCTCTCGCTGGTGCCTGACTTGGAACAGGGAGACGTAGGTCTGCTTCGGAGTCATGTGCTAAACACTGACCATATGCTGCAAGGTCGGAGGAGGCAGTCTGTGTTAAATCTGATGACGGGTACCTCTGTGAACCTTGGACCAAACTTTACCAAAAAGGGAAGTACAACATTTAGGAAAATGTCAGTGGTGCCTCAGACGAACCTGTCTTCTGAGATAGATATCTACACCAGGCGCTTGTCTCGAGACAGTGTCTTAGACATAACTGATGAAATCAATGAAGAGGATTTGAAGGTATGTGTTGATTTACGTTCAGCCTGGGTTTTGATATGGCGATAGTTTAGTGCAGTATATTCTTTACTTATTCTTTACTTATTTTTCTACTTGACTATGTCATTCCTAATGCAATTCTTCCCTATGGAATATCCTTTTGGAATATCTGTGAAAATTTTAACTCAGATATCATTTTGAAATCATTGAAATCCTCAAATAAATATTTTGCCTGATTTTTCAGTTTTTGAATGCTATTTGTAGAGGATTTCAATGCAGAATTTTGATCCATCTTTAAGGTTATGCTAAAATGAAATTTGAAACCATAATATGGGAAAGCATTGTTTTAAAACAATTACGTAAAATTGACATTTAAAATGTGAAGGCTTACAAAAATTTGTCTGAAAATTTCAGATTATCTCTAAACTGTTTTGTTCTGTCAAAGATGACTTAACCTGCCAGTACCTCCCTCTGTAGCCATTATCAGCCACTTTGAATGATGCAGTTCAATTATTTGGACTGAGTTAGCGGAACAGCATTCATGTGTCATAAATTCTCATATATAGATAATATCATTCTTAGTATGGTCTTGTGAATTCTTTGACAGGAATGCTTCACTGATGATGCTGAAAACATGGGTGCTGTTACCACATGGAATACCTATTTCAGATATGTTACCATCCACAAAAACTTGATTTTTGTTCTAATTTTATGTGTGACTGTCTTCTTAATTGAGGTAAGAAAATCTGTGCTCAATGTCACGTTACTACAAAGGATTTTTGTTCAAACTTTGTTCTTTGTGATGAAAGGGATAAAGCATCAGCTTATTAGCATTACCTCGTGTATTTATCGCTTACTGGCAACTGCTTTAAGTGATATTGCAGTGGCTTTTCTACTGTTTAGATGAGCATTTCTCAGCAAAGATAGTGATTAGTGCATGGCAGCAGAAGACCCACTTTCTCAAATTATCACACTTACTTTCTGCTGTGTGGTACCATAGATGAGAATTGTCCTATGCAGGTCTCTTGTTCACAGGTGAATAATCTTCCATTTTCCATTCTAAGATACTGTTCAGAGCCTTGAGGGGTTAACAACAACAATTGCTTTTTTTTTTTTCCTATGAGCACATACATAAATTCTGGAGAATTGCTTTAAAAAGGAAGTTAGAAGCTTTGCTCCTAGTGAAAGAAGAGTGGTAAGGCAGAGGGCTGAATGCCTGTGACAGCATTTAAAGATGAATGGGGTGGGTCTGCAGCATGCAGGGAAGAATTTTTCCAAGTACAGTGGGAAACACTGTCAGAAAAAGTGCTGAAGAACCTGTCTGATGATGCAAGTCTGACTATTTTTCTTATAACAGAAATTTCCTGCATTTGACTTGTCTCCCAATTTAGGAAAGACATTTAGCATATATACGGTATCTCACAGTGTCCTCTTTTACACCTAGTATTCTAAATCTAGTGTTTTTCTGGGGGAAGAAACATGTTTCAGAGAGAAGACTGGG
Organism: Lathamus discolor; assembly: GCF_037157495.1. Classification (NCBI taxonomy): domain Eukaryota; kingdom Metazoa; phylum Chordata; class Aves; order Psittaciformes; family Psittacidae; genus Lathamus; species Lathamus discolor. The sequence goes on from NC_088884.1 coordinate 17,723,153, forward strand.
AGATTAATGAACCTGTATTCATATGTCAACTTATAAAATATGGTACCAACTTCTCTTGGCATTTTTCAACGTGAAATTGTGCTCCATCCCTGGCGGTGTTCAAGGCCAGGTTGGATGAAGCCTTGTGTGGGATGGTTTAGTGTGAGGTGTCCCTGCCCATGGCAGAGGGGTTGGAACTAGATGATCTTGAGGTCCTTTCCAACCCTAACTATTCTATGATTCTATGAAAGAAGAGAAAAATCCATTAGGAGTTCCATTAGAACTAGTTTTGGGCTGATTGTGTCAGTGAAAGGTTTATAACAGTTCTATGGTGGTATTCAAACTTCTGGTACCATCAAACCTGGAGAAAGATATGGTTGATGTTATCCTGAGTCTACACTAATGTTATGTTGCAGGTGATTTAAATTAGTTCTTTTGGACTAGGAATAAGGCCTGGAGCTTAGATCAAGTTTGAGATCCCAAATTTTTAAACCACCTCCAAAAGCAAGACAGTATTTAGATGCATAGCTGTTCTTATGTAAGTTTTTGTTTTCATGCTAGTGGGAAATGCCTATTTAAACCTACAATAGCAAAGCTAAATGTGCATTTTAGGGAAAAGGGAAATTTTAACTTTGAGGTGTATCAATCAGATTTATCCCTGTATATTCAGCATACATGTCTAATCTTGATTACCAATTTTTTCTTTTAAATTTGACTGAAACCTTTTTAAATAATTCAAAAGCTTTATCTTCTAATTGAAGAATAAATCCCATGACAAAGAATGTATCCATCTAAGTTAAACTTTCCAGTATGACTATTGCTTAAGTAAAAGAAACTTTCCAGTATGACTATTGCTTAAGTAAAAGCCTATTGATAAATTAATGGGCTGGAAGATATTCAGCCATAGTACAGACTGTATAACCTTTAGCAGATCTTTGTGCATGAGATGAAATACCATGCCAAGTGGTTATGTGGCCTGCGCTAACAGTTCGTATGTACCCTTCTAGCCCTAGACAATGCAGAGAGGTTAGGGATGAGCATCCAAGAGCTGAACTGGGAGAGTAGTGACACATAAATTGAAAGTGGAGTTGTGACACCCTTCAGAGCTGGGTGGGAGTGTTGTGGAAATGCTGATTTAGAATGGATTGCTTTGTATTGTAGATTCCAGGGTGAGTCCACACAGATCACCATAAATAGGGCATCAGTTGTACATTCTTCATAGATTTGTGGGGTTGTGTGTGTTAATATCTCTTTCAAGTGGCTCAGAACTGTATTTCCTAGATGTAATTTGCAGAGACTAGGATTGCTGAACTGAAAGAAGAGCAGTTATGATTGGAAACATAGAGAAAGGCTTTGTGAAGTTATTCTGTCACTATATTATCTACCTTCATCTTCATAGCTGAAAAGCTCCTCTGTTGTGAGGATGAGAAAAGAATTCTGGTGAGAGATGTGAAAATGTTATTGTGAAAGAAGCCTGATCCTCACAAATGTTTAAATTCAGGGCATCATGGTCAATCTTGAGTTACTTACTGTAAGACCTCCACAAGTTAGTGATTCCTAAGGAGAAGAATTAATTAGGTAGTGGGGTATTATGGAAATACATTCCTGTACCAGAGCCATAAAAATATATGGGAAGAAATAGTGTTCCAGAGTAAGCTTCTGTTGAGCATTGAAGCATCTCACAGTAAGAATGGTTCAATTCCACATTTTAAAAGTATTAAAATAGATTATGTAGAGAATTCTTGATGAAATTCAACAAGGGCAAGTGTAGAGTCTTGCATCTGGGGAAGAACAACCCCATGTACCAGTACAGGTTGGGGGTTGACCTGCTGGAAAGTAGTGAAGGGGAAAGGGACCTGGGGGTCCTGGTGGACAGGAGGATGACCATGAGCCAGCAATGTGCTCTTGTGGCCAAGAAGGCAAATGGCATCTTAGGGTGCATTAGAAAGGGAGTGGTTAGTAGGTCAAAAGAGGTTCTCCTCCCCCTCTACTCAGCCTTGGTGAGGCCGCATCTGGAATATTGCGTCCAGTTCTGGGCCCCTCTGTTCAAGAAGGACAGGGAATTGCTTGAAGGAGTCCAGCGCAGAGCCACAAAGATGATTAAGGGAGTGGAACATCTCCCTTATGAGGAGAGGCTGAGGGAGCTGGGTCTCTTTAGCTTGCAAAAGAGGAGACTGAGGGGTGACCTCATCAATGTTTACAAATATGTGAAGGGTAGGTGTCAGGATGATGGAGCTAGGCTTTTTTCAGTGATATCCAGTGATAGGACAAGGGGCAATGGGTGTAAACTGGAGCATAGGAAGTTCCACGTTAACATCAGGAAGAACTTCTTTACTGTAAGAGTGACAGAGCACTGGAACAGGTTGCCCAGGAGGGTTGTGGAGTCTCCTACACTGGAGATATTCAAGGCCCGCCTGGACAAGTTCCTGTGTGATGTACTGTAGGTTACCCTGCTCTTGCAGGGGGGTTGGACTAGATGATCTTTTGATGTCCCTTCCAACCCTTGGGATTCTGTGATTCTGTAAATACCAGATGAGTTGATATATCAAATGTAGGTATCAGCTACCAAAAAACACAATGCAAAAATAACAGTATTAAAGGTTTGACATTTGTATTTGAATAGCTGCCTTTGAAGATACCGAGAGTCTCTTTTAGGAAGAAATATTAGTCTTTAAAATGTAAAATATGTTAAAGCGTACAGTGAATATTCCTAGTCATTAGGAATGCATTAGCAAGCCTTTGTTAATACTAGGGTAAAAAAACAATAAAAGAATATTTAGGCACTCGAGAGCCTGATTGTAATACAAGTCTAAATGTAGCTTTCCTGGTGGGATGCACTAATAGTTTCTGTGGAAAGAGGAGCAGTTATGACAAAGTTTTAGCTTCAGGGAAGTTTGACTTCCATTCATTTATAATGCTCTCTCTAAAAACAATTATAAAGTCAGTAGAAGAAGATAAGTAAGAAAAAGTGCATAATGTGACAAGACAAAAAAATTAACTTTGTTTTCTTTGGTCACAGGTAGCTGCTTCTCTTGCTGGATTGTGGTTTCTTAAAAAGTAAGTAGTGAGAACCCGTCGTCTCCATTATATTGATTTTTGCTATAAATAATGAATTCAGCCAGAATTCTGTATGGGTAGGCACTAGCTTATATTCCATAAAATGGTTCAGAGATGGATGGTTTAAATCCCTCATGTAGGCAGTATCTTAAGCTGGTACTTCTTTAAGTTCTGACAGTCAGACGGTTTGTGCCTTGTTATTGAGCACGTAACAACGCATGCAAGACTTTTTCTGGGCCATCTGACTCTAGAGATGCATGGGCTTATCCTGAATACTCTGTGGTTCATCACTTCCAGAGCATGCCAGGTGAGACATTTGCTAAGGAACATTTTAAGGAAGCAGTTTCCATTCATTTGTACTATTTCCTCTACTCACCTGTGAAAAATTACCAGGAGTTGCAGGGTCAGGCAGATGAAGGTTAAAACACAGAGAGCAGCAGTATGGCTTTTCCTGGGCTAATGCTTTTGATCCCTGTTTTTGTCCTGCAGCGCTAAGCCTAAAAACATATGGTGACATAGGTCTGATGAGGAGGAGGGATTTATGTTGATGTCCCCTTACAGTAGGTCACTAAGGTGTTTGATTTTTACAGTACACCTAAAGCATTTTACTTCCACAATAATTCTTTTCAATGCTTAAGTGTTTTTCTTTTCTTATTAAAAGAGGTGGATGTGCTTTCCATGATGAGGCTAGTTTTGTCAGTGATTTAACAGGCAGTAGATCTGCAAGAGATGACCAAAGCAGGACGTTTTCACAGTAGTTTGAGGAAAATTATTGGAGGGGTTGTGGTTATACCATGAGCTTAATTTCCATCTTGGCAAAAAACCCTTCATTGCACAATTGCAACTAATTTCAGAAATTGCTGCAAATGCCAGTAGGTTCCTGAATTACCAAAGGTAGCTGAGTAGATGAATAAGCAATTTATTGCCTTGACCGCTGAACACACACAGGGTTACTTTGCCTCAGTGGATTGTGGGGTAGTTCATAATTTACATTTCAGACATACAGGACAATATTTAAAAGTGACTGGAAATACATATAACTAACCATTAACATAGTTTTTAAATAAATGAACATTGAAGTGCTCTTCAGTAGAGAAAATAAGAGAAAAAATGCTATTTCTAGTAATGCATTTTTTTTATAATTTCCATCAAACAGGATAGCCTTGAAAGCAAATGCAACGCAATCAGAAAACAGTACCTCTGACAAACCTCCTGTGATTGTCACTGACACTAGCACCTACTACATCATTTACATCTACGTGGGAGTGGCAGATACCCTGCTTGCCATGGGAATCTTCAGAGGTTTGCCCCTTGTGCATACGCTTATCACAGTGTCTAAAACTCTTCATCAGAAGATGGTGCATGCAGTTCTTCATGCACCTATGTCAACATTCAACTCTTGGAAAGCAGGTAACTGAGATGGGAACCGATTGACTCATGTGTGGGTTTCATTTTAATTAAACAGTTTGTTCTGTTGAAGGATACTGTTGGTTTCCATTTACATTTTCAATCAAGCTGAATGTTAGAAGTTTGCCACATTAAGTAATTTGTGAATCTTTTAATGAATCTTGATTGCACTTTAAGTGTGACGTATTTCAGTTATCAATTCCGATTCTGAAATACCACCTTGTAAGTTAGAGAAAATGAACTGTTAACTGTTTGAGGCAATAAAACTAGAATAGCTTCTAATGAATAGACCTTGTCTAAAACTGTAATAGAAAAGCTGTAGTCAGCTATGTGGTGAGTGACAAGGAGTCAGATGTGAATGATAAATAGTGCTTTATTTCGTGAGTAGTGCTACTAAAATGGCATAAAACATCAGGTAGTGTGAATAATGGTATGTGTGTTCAAATTTGGCTCTGGAGTTGATACAGAGTTCATTATATAACTGGTGCAACAAGTTCTATCTCCCGCTGTACATGAAATTCCTACCCTCTACCCTTCTTACTGCTGCTTACCAAAGTATAGGAAATGCTGGTAAATGTCAATACAGCATAGGTTTTCTCGTTCATTTTTCCATTAAATTCTTAATTCTGTTGTTACCTAGTGATTAATACAGTAATTCTGCTCAGAAGCTAGGAAACTGGTGTGCAAACTCATGCAAATGCTGCTGTGCAAACTATCTGTGTATCAGCAGAGCCTGCTGCATAAGGGGTACAGACCTTATGCTTTGTGTCTCTGTCCTGTTTAATTGTTTGTTTTTCTTGCATTTTCTTGTTGGTTTTTTGGTTTTGTTTTTTAAAATTCGGAAAGTTGAAACAGAAGTTGTGGAGCCAAATTCCTCCATGGGGAAAGAAACTGTATCTCCACTAAACTGTAGTATAGCAGAATTGCATGTAATAGAAAAAATCTTGTACTCAATATTTTATATTCAGAAACAGTTGTTCTTTTTATTAAAGTAACAAATGTAGGATTTTGGGGGTGTTAAAATGTTTGACTTTCTTTTCCTTTTTTTTTTTTTCTCAATCCATAGGTGGCATGCTTAACAGATTTTCCAAAGATACGGCAATATTGGATGACTTACTTCCACTTACAGTATTTGACTTCATTCAGGTTTGTAGAATAAAAGTTCTAAATTTTGTTGTCTTAGAGCACTGTAGAGTTTCAGTTGTACATCATGCAAAAGAGATCTTACTAAGAACAGATAACAATTGGAATAAAATGCCTCTTCCTTTTTTTCAGTCTGTATACCTATTTGCATAGGTTCTTATGTTGTGTGTCGCCTTCATCGCTTCTTTTTTGAGTGCTTGTCTATATGTTTATGTTTGTGCAAACCACTTTTAGTACTCAGACTCAGAAACATTTTTGCCCTGCATACCCCTCCAGTACAAGTATCTCTGCTTCTGCCTGCATTCAACTTCAGAGGTGTAAAGGGCATTCATTAGTTTCTTTTGGTTATCTTGGATCAAGATTAGTATTTTTTTCATGCTATCAGTTGATTGCATTCATTCATTTTCATTACTTTACATCCTTAGCCTCTTCTGTTACCAGTTTGCTAGCATCACCCCTAATGTACTTCTTCTCTTTTCTTGAATATATTTTTGGTTTTATGTTCTTTTGTGTTCTGGGGAAACTCTTCCAGGACTGCTTTTTTGGGCAGTTTGAACCATGATGTTTTGTGTTCAGGTCTCAGTTGGGCAGTTCTGTGCCTTTTTTTCCTCTTTTTTTCCCTTAACAAGTTTGACTGCATAATTTTGTCTTTTTATCCTTTGCATCTTTGTGGCTTCCCCTGAGTCTCTGGGATTTAAGCTGTCAGGCACTGAATAACTATTTATGATGGAGGAGAGCTTTAGATGACTCTGTTATTTGAAGGAATTTTACATTCCTGGGTTGTAGAATCATAGAATAGTTAGGGTTGGAAAGGACCTTAAGATCATCTAGTTCCAACCCCCCTGCCATGGGCAGGGACACCTCACACTAAACCATGTCACCCAAGGCTCTGTCCAACCTGGCCTTGAACACTGCCAGGGATGGAGCATTCACAACCTCCCTGGGCAACCGATTCCAGTGCCTCACCACCCTCACAGTAAAGAAATTTTTCCTTATATCTAGCCTGAATCTCCCCTGTTGAAGTTGGAGCCTGTTACCTCTTGTCCTATTGCTATAGTACCTGATGAAGAGTCTCTCTCTAGCACACTTGTAGGCTCCCTTCAGATACTGGAAGGCTGCTATGAGGTCTCCATGCAGCCTTCTCTTCTCCAGGCTGAACAGCCCCAATTTTCTCAGTCTGTCTCTAGCCCTTCGTAATTGTAGAATTGCAAACTTTTGGGGTTTTGGATGGAAAGGCTTGTTTCCAGCATACGTCCTGGGAAACTCCATGCATTGCAAGATCTTCGGTTTTGAATGACCTTCCAGTTCATCCACACTGAAGAGAACATTGAAGGAATACAGAGATAGAGGCAATTCCAGTGTTTCTCAAGGAGGATGCCTTTGTTTGCTTCCCGTCCTGCCTATTCTGAGACTCTGTGGCTGTGTGGATCCCAGCACTCCTCATTAGTGTCCCACCACGAATGCTGCAGTGCCAGCTTTTCCTCAGGTAGAGCTGATTCCCAGAAACATTTAAAAAATAAAATAAAATCTCCCGTGGCCCTCCTGTTCCTCTCTGCCTTTATTCAGGAGATGGGCAGGCCTGGCAATCAACCTAAACGCTCTGCTGCCCGCATTGCCTGTCTCCATCTGTGAGTTTGCTTTGCTTTACCACCCCTATCAACATGAAGGTCTGATCAAAGCCAAATCGCTTGCCCTGTATCTTTGTTAGTAATTGATAACTTAGGCTCATGACTTTAGAGAGGCCAATGCAACTTCACATAAAGAGATTCAATGACATTACACTCTACTTCATATCCTGCTGATGTCATGAAGATTTGCTGAAGGAGTAAACATGGACACTAAGGCCTTCTCTGAATCATTAGTGTTATCTTTCATATGATCAGGATTCACTACTGTCTTTTCTGATGTGGCCATTTTGTTTCTAGTATTTTGGATCTGCCATGAGGATTTTATTCCAAAATTATTTTAGTTAGCCTGTCTCTATGTTTCAGACTCTCTACACTGGTTTCTCATATTTTCAACAGTAAGAAAAAATCCCTAAATTTGGCTTTTCTGTTGTGATGCCTTTCAGAGGCTCTGGTGTCCTATAGGTTCACCTCTGTCTCCTCAGTCTCAACTGCAGAGGCTCCTGAACATCCATGATAAACTGCCCTGTCTTTTCAGGTTCTTCTGGTGAAGATCATCGAACCTACTTGAATGCTGTCTTGCATGCTTTTCACCGGTCATCCCTTCATAAAAAAAATCCTTCTGATCTTCTATAGATTCAGGCTTGTTTGGAAGCCTAAAAATTCTATGGACCCTGCTTATGAACAAGCTCAGATTCCTCTAAAAGAGGAATCTGATTATTGCAGAATGTGGGAGTGATCACCGGACTTAGGACCTGGGACCTCTCCAACCCCTCTGCTTAAAGCAGGTTCAGCTAGGGCAGGTTGCTCAGGGCCATTGGATTTTGGATATCTCCAAGGGTGGACTCTCCACAAGTCCTCTGAATAACCTGTTCCAGTGTTTGACCATCCCCACAATAAGATGTGGGGATGGTCAAAATAAATATTTTCTTACATTTAAATGGAATTTTGTGTGTTTCAGCTTGTGCTCGTTGCCTCTTATCTTCCCACTGGGTACCACTGATGCGTTTTATCTGCACCAACTATCTAGTGTTATTTATATAAACAGAATATAATTGTTAAATATACATAATTTATAAAAATAGTTGCGCATATACACAAAATAATATATAACAAATACCATAAGGTAAGACCCCCTAACCCTTCTCTTAAGGCTAAACAATCCCAGCTCTATCGACCTTTCCTTGTATATGAGATGTTCCAGTCCCTTAATCATCTTCAAGATGAGGATGATTAGCTTTTCTTAGGACTTTTATGGGCAGTAGACTTATCGGTGGGCCTTCCCTTTCAGGGACAAGGGCTTTTCATCCAGGATGAATGAAACTTAAGGTTGAAAGAGGCCAGGGTTACTCTCCAATCACTGGGATGTACCCAGTTGCCCATAAAGGAAACAGCGGTATCAGCCTTCATATCAATGACAAGAGATGGCATCTGTGATGCTTTCTCTGACAGCCGTCTGGCCTGCTCCATATATCTTGGGTATGAATTGTAACCAGGTTATGACTGCAGTAGCATTACCACTAGTTTTAACATCTGTCTTGGTCTTCTACCAGTGCTTACAGTGAGGCCATCATTCCTTGGAGATCCTTCACGAGATGCTGCTAGCATATAGTGATTGTCCTTAAGGTTTAATATAGTCACACTCAAAAAGTCATGGTGAACTCACTGGACACTTATACCTGTGGTCATGACTGGTTTTCCCTAAATAATAAACCCCCATTGTTTAACCAGATTGGCTGCTGCAGTCATCACCACCCTGAACCCTTACCAAATTGCTATGTCTACCACCAGCTGCATTTCCAAACCGGTGACACAGAGGAAGGATTAAAACATGTCTCCCCATCTGGCCTCTGTCCCAGGCCTGAAAGCTCAGCACCTGGGGCATGGCAGTGCCGCACTATGGCTCTTAACTGGGCTACGTGAGCCCTCTGCTGCCATTCCCTGACCATATGCCAGTGTTGCTGGCTTGCGTGTTGATTTTTGCTACTGCCTTGTAGAGAAGGTGTCATCTTCTGGTTGCCTTTACACTTACTTTTCTGTTGCATTGCTCAGATTTCTGGTTAAAAAGAAAAAAGTAAGAAACCTGGAACATGCTTACCTGTTCCTGAAAGACTCTGACTTGGAGTACTGGCAATTTCAATCCTTCCTGGAATTTATGCAGATGTAGTAGCAAAGGCACCACCAGCATGTTTCTTCCTAATGTGAAATTAGCTTTGCTTTCCATCTATTTCTTTGCTGAGTGGTCATTTCAAATGATGGTTCAATGTGATGTTCATAATTTTGTCCAAATTGTCCATTTGCAGCTGCTTTGAGCAGATAATTTTGCAGTTTGAAGTAGTTGCTCAGTGTGAAAAGTAACACCCTGATGCAAAGCAGAACTTTGCTATTCTGTGTACACTGGTATACTTGATTTTCATTAGATTTAGTATGAGACAAAAACAGCGTAAGTGCTTAAGGTACTTCTAGAGTAAAGATCAAAGCCTGATTTAGCTAAATCTTGTCTGGATTTACCAAGGATGAGGTCTTATGAGACCATGGTGGGTTTAATGGATTAACTCTAGAATGAATTTCTTCCTTTTGAGTCATCTGTCTCCTTAAACCATCTTTGTTTCTCCTGAAACTGCTAATTTTTCATACCACAAATCATGTTATGACTTACGACTTCTTTCCTGTCTTGTCCTGATCAGGACAAGTAGTAGTCAGCTCCTGACAGTCTGGCATCCCTAGTCCAGACAAGAGACAGGGACACCACCACTACGTCTGGGAGGTGGTTGCAGATACTGCAAGTGGTGTTTTTGCAACTTTAACTAGACAGTGAATGCCTAGCTGCCATTGTTTTTGTGTGGCTTTGTGATTTAGAAGCCTGCAATTCTGGTTGTACAATATAAAACACTTCTTCCATCTATTAAAAAAAGATGGCAGATATTCCAAGAGGTTATGGATCTGGTCTGAATTATTCATGATCTTTTCATGGAGGTTTGTTCTCAGCTGCAAATCCTACTTAGGTTAGCACTTTATGTTTGTTGAAGCAATACATAGTTGCCATGGGAAGGAGATTCATCACCAATCTCTAGTCTATAAAATGACAAGTTTACTATATCAATAGTATTTTTCTTTCATTCTACAGTTAATACTGATTGTGATTGGCGCTATAACAGTAGTCTCAATATTACAACCCTACATCTTCCTGGCATCAGTGCCTGTGATAGCAGCCTTTATTGTGTTAAGGGCATACTTCCTCCACACTTCTCAGCAGCTGAAACAACTGGAGTCTGAAGGTAGGAGCAGCAAAATTGGTAGAATTCTAAATCCACAACAAATCAATTGAGAAGTGATTCACCCTTTCACCTCTTCTTTGCCTTTTCTCTTGCGAGGTGCTATTGTCTCTGGGAGCAGAACACTTACCTCCTTAAAGCCAGTGCTGTTACTGATCCAGCCAATACTGAGTGCTCTGCTTCCAAAGAGCGATGGAAAAGATCTTTTTAAAGCTGGGCTTTATCACCACTGCAGCTGAAAACAAAGTCTTGACATACAGTTTTCTTGAGAGTAAATGTAACTTGAAAAATTGTGGTCAGTCTTAGTATGTGCCCTATGGGTTTGTTTCTCTTTAGGAAATAATTGGAATTCATATATTTTTATTCCAAAGAATGCTTATTTCTAAATAAGTTATTTGACTAAATTTCCTTCCTCTCCTCCCATTAAGAGACTAACACATTTCAAATAAAATGGAAAACCTCATTCTGAAGGGTGAGTTTGCAGATCAGGCACTGTGGTCTGGCTTTACAACTGGCAGATCCTCAGCAAATCAGTCCTGAGTCTTAAACACCGATGACCATCTTTCCTTTACTGCAGTGTAATTCTGTAGTTCCTCAAATCTAAATCTAAATTTCTTTGATGTTCACAGGGATCCAGCACTGGCTCACCACTTTCAAAATTATGATGTCAGTACAGTTGAATCCAGAGCATTACTCTGTGCTAAAAAAACTTCACTTGATGGAGTTATCAGAATTACAGAAATTCATTTTGGCTGGGGAGGAGCCACCTTTCTCTGCAGGAGCTTCCCCAAGTAGTTATCAAGTAGTATGCTAACTATGGAGAATTAATGTGACCCCTTCCTGGCACTACACTATTTGGAATTTCAACCCATTCATGCAAAGTCTGTTGTTTTATATCCTGGTCTGGGGTTACTTTGGTCATGTACTCCAATAACATATGTAAATTAAACACTGACAACAATTATACTGCTGTGAGTTAGAGCATAAATCTGTGTATTTGTGTTATTTCAAAGGTATTTGCTTATGAGTGTTTATGATGTTTCTAATTTAAACACTTTACAGCCCGGAGTCCAATATTCACGCATCTTGTTACAAGTTTAAAAGGTCTGTGGACACTGAGAGCTTTTGGGCGGCAGCCGTATTTTGAGACCTTATTTCACAAAGCCCTGAATCTACACACAGCAAACTGGTTCCTCTATCTGTCAACACTGCGCTGGTTCCAGATGAGGATAGAAATGATATTTGTTGTCTTTTTTGTTGCTGTGGCATTCATCTCTATCATAACTACAGGTACAGTAATTTTACTGCAGGACTGAAATGGAAGTCTTCTATTTAACAGCTCAGCTTTAGAAGCTTCCAAGTATTGCAAACATGTTTAGCATAGATTGGAGTCACTGATTTGTCATAATAATAAACATGATTTAATTAAAATAGAAATTACACGTTATTATCTGCAATCTGATGTTGTAGAGGACTCATTAAAGAGATTAGTCTGAAAACAATATCTAAAGGGACAGAACTTTTAGTGACGATAATTGCTGTAAACAATTTAGTGTGTTTGAAACCACATTAATCTAACCCTGTTAGTGTACTAAAAAGCTTGGATGTTGATTATCATCTGTATAGCTCAGACTTTTTTAATAAATAGACGTTAATGTTCCTTTCATTTGCAAATGGCTAAGACATGCAAAGTTTTAATGATCTTTTAAGGTCAAACCAATAGTAGAAATAGTCATGCAGTTCCCTAATTTCCATCCCACTGGTGCATTTTCTGATGTGAAGTTTTTCAAATTCCATTCAAAATCCCCTTAAAAGTGGCTCACCACTCTTAGTAAACCCAGTACATGAATGAGAATCACTGTATGCCTTACTATCATAATTGTATTTGAAATACTGCCCATGGCTGGACAGGTGTAGCCAGTTTCTGACAAGCAGAGAATAGGGGAATAATGTCCCCCAGATGTTGAAATAAGTCAATTCTGTGGAAAACCTCATCATGTTTAGCTACAGATTACTTCAAATACAGTTTTTAATTGACTATGCTTTTGTTAAGTTTTTTTTTTTTTCAATTTTGATTCTCAGGTATTATTCTCTCTCCCCCAAGTTTTACACTGAATTTTGTGTGCAGGAGCTGGATGCAGTTGCAATACGATGGCCACTGATGAACAAATTTTGCTAATTTTGTTGAGGTTTCTGGTTCTAACAATATCGAGATTTCATTTGATCATAGAATCATAGAATCATAGAATAGTTAGGGTTGGAAAGGACCTTAAGATCATCTAGTTCCAGTCCCCCTGCCATGGGCAGTGACACTTCACACTAAATCATGCCACTCAAGGCTTTATCCAGCCTGGCCTCATACTGTGTTGAAAAGGAGCTAAGAAAAGTGTACATTTTATCCAGTATTGTATGAAATGATACCCTCTGTTTTTGTGTAAGGGGCTCTCCTGATTCTTAGGTAAAAAAAAACCCAAAACAACCACACAAATACTTCTGTACTAAAATATGCACCTACAGTACTTTTGTCACAAAGGAGACTTTTAGTTCCCCTAAAATTCATAGGGAAGCATTTCCCCTGCTGCCTTTCTCATTTTTTTATTTTGTGTGCTCAGTAGTTTTGATTTTTTTTTTTAGGAAAACTGTTTCTTGTGTTACTGTTTTTCTGGATATTTGAGAAAAGGGGTTCGAAGCCCTTTTAAGAAACTTGAAAATTTGTCATCTTGCCACCACTGTATAAAAGGCCCTTGGAGCAGCACTAAATTCCTTTTCTTAATCTGCCAGCTTTCAGGAGGAATATTTTGCTTTTCTTATTTACTTCTATAATTGATCCGATAACAAGATGTATATAATCAAAACAGGAGGAAGTTTGCCAAAGAAAGCCATAGAAGAGATGGGGAAATCATACAAAGGCATTTGGCTTAAATTCCCAGTTCCATTTAACACATAATAGGATTAAAACCAACAGTGGGGTAGCTTAAATTCTTATATTATACTGTATGAACTCATAAAGGAAAATCCCTGGAAAACCCCTTGCTTTTTACAACAGACAATAAAAGCAAAAGAATTTGTATCTGCATCTTTGTGGAACAGTAAATAGAACATGTCCTCTATTTGTCTGAGAAATGAAAAAGTAAACCAGCGCAACTATCTTGAATTTTGAGTTGTCAGCTGTGGTGTTTTAGTTAGATAAAAGTAATTTCATAGATTATATGCTTTGTAAAAAGGACATGGAAACCAAGGTTTGCAGGGGTCTGATTCTCTTTATAGCTGAAGCACCAAGATTTAATTTTTTGTTCTGCCAAAGCAAGAACAGGGTCTCTCATGAATTCAATGGCAAAGCCGTTTAGCTGATGATTAAGATCTCAGTCCTTTGTATAAGTAGCAAATCTGTGTTTTCTCCATGAAATAAAAGAGGAGAGAATGTGAATATGTATTTTAAGCTATACATGCTAATTTTCTGATTTATTTGCATATAAATTGAGTGTGTTTTTCTCTCCACAGGTGATGGACCAGGTAGAGTTGGCATTATTCTTACTTTAGCTATGAACATCATGGGAACCTTGCAGTGGGCAGTAAACTCAAGCATAGATGTGGATAGTTTGGTAAGCATAAAATGCACTGTACTGTGCTTTCTGTTGAGGAATTGCCTTATTTTGTTGATTATGGGTGTTCAGTAAGTTGTTTTCTGAGCTGGATAACAGGCAGATGTGTCAGAAAAATTCCCCTCATACCTTTCATTGCAACTGACTGACTTTGGCACAGCACAAACTGAGTTTTTCTAAGATCAATAGTTTTCCTGGACTAGGATAGGCAGCAGCAAATAATTGAATTGAGGATTCAGATTGCAGATGTTAAAACTTCATAAAGGGTTGGAGTTGTTTTGTTATGATTATATACCTTACTAAGGTATAAAATATACATTATTCGGTCTACTTAAGGGCTTTGCACAGCAGATCACGATGCATGTTTTTGAGCTCCCTCCATGAAAAATCAGCAGTGATTTAAAAATCTGTTGTAGACTTCCCCGAGGGTCTTTTTCTCTGACATAAGGCTTTGGAGTGGTCCATGTTTGCCACTTGAATTTGTGTAGCTAGTCCGTTAGTTAGGATTGGCTTTAAAACAGAATATTTCACAAGGTTAACTTATCATCACCTGTCTGTTGAGATATGAGAAGCAGGCAGAATACTCATAAAAGAATATGTTTGTTCTTATAGTTTTTGTCATACCTTAGTTTGAATGTGTGAAAGTTTTAGATGTTATTTTTAAATGTAGTAGCTAGTTTTCTCTTTGCACTTCAGGCATTTTAGGATCTATTTTAGACAGAATTCTTGTTGTAAAATACAGTAGCTTTATAAATAAAAAGAGAATTCTGAGAAATTAAAACCTCCCACATCCAGTCATAACCTCTCTGAACCCTAAATTAGCTTCTTGAGACAGCCATGTCAGTGTTGAAGAAAAACCAGCTTTTACAGCACATCTTGGAGACAGTCTTGCAGTCCTGATTAGCTTAAAAGGGTTGTTGGTAAAAAAAAAAAGTAATTGGGGCAAATAGTAACAGTGCAGGAATATTTGCCAGTTCAATGTATTTTGTTTTCTTTTGAATGTGATTTAACCAGCCTTATCCTGAAGGAAATCCTTAAGAGCCCCAAACCTGGGAATTAACCACTTACAACAGCTAATCTCTTGTTTACACATGTGACTGGTGATAGTCCAGAAAGCTGACTGCCATTCAGGGACACATTTTTTCCCTATCCACAAGTTGTTTAATGATGACTCTTTTCTTTGCTTCTTAGAACAGCCTGTCTTGAAGGCCAAGCACTTTGTAGAAGGCCTTCTTTGCCATAACTGCAAGACACACCAAACAGCAGTTGTGTGACTGATAATGAAGTAAAATGTGCCATTGGTAAGGCACAACAGAGACAGAGACTATTTAATCTGCTGTCATTTATAAACTCCATTTTAACCCAGTAAGGCATAATGTGATCAGTTTAACAATCTGCATAAGAATTATATGGCTTAATGCGAACTGAAGGTGTTTTACAAGAGTAATAGAATGTCTTACTGTAGGATTCAGAGGGTGTTGGACACATCAGCGTTTCAATAAAGAACTTACCCTTTTTCAAAATACAGCAATGTTAAAATGTCATCTATTAGTAGCAATAAGGAAGTAACTCCCTTTCCCCTGAAAAGAAAATCTCAAGTTGCTTTAGATGTTTGTGAGCACTTTTCTCTGTATTAAGACAAACTACTGTACTGGAGCATCGGTCATATTCTATTAATGATAGCCTTCTAAGGTGCATCAGCTTATAGGTGGATCCTCTGGACTTCTTTCGGCAGTAGATAGCTGCCCACCCCCATCCCATGGATGTTTAGGTATCCCAGATGACAAACTAATAGATACTGCTGGCATTGAAAAGCTGCTCCTGTATGCAAGCAGATAAGAATAGCTTAATGGTTTCAAGATACTAAAACTGCTTCAGTGGGTGATGCAGATGTATTATTTCCAATTCTGTATTCTCTACATTTAGCACTTCCCTCTTAAAAGTCTTTTACGTTTATTTGGTGACAGATGTCCTGCAAAGGCTTGCATGTGTTCCTTAGTAGTCTATTTGGTTATACTCTATTTTTCTCTCAAGGGGTACTTTGAAGCTCCTCACAGGACCAGATTGACTAGAACACATCTCCATATGTCTCTGGTTACAGATATGCACGCACTGCTCTAGATAGCATCATTCTTGCTCTTCCTTGAGCAGCTGTGACATCCATGTTTAAAAGCCTGCACAGAAGCGCATCTGAATGTATAGCACATTTGTAGGTAGCAGTTTTGGGTTGTCAGATAAACCGGAGTTTTCTGCAAGTGGTTGAAACCCATGTCCAAAGGCATAGCTCCTCTAATTAGTGCATAACATTAAGCTCATATTGAGTTGTTTTACAAGATACGCAAGGGATGTAAAACAAATGCAAGCAAAACGACAGGAAAGCAGGAGAACAGAGGAGCGGGATCATGTGAAGAAGGAAAAAAGAACCTGAAGAAATACTGGCCAAACAGATGGGCAGGTGGCAAATTTGACTTTATTCCAGACAATCTCCTTCCTGAGCTTTCCATGACACTGACATATATATTGAAGAAAACCAAGTTTCTATTTTGGATTTTTTTACATACACAGATATCCTCTTTGAAGCAATTTCTGTTGAACTGGTTTGGCTTTAACTGAAAAATCCCCATTGTCTTTTAATATCCCATAATGGTTTTGGCATTTCATTCTCTACATCCCGAGCCCTGATACTTTATCTACTCTGCCTTTTTTTTTTTTTCCTTAACATATGTGGTCACTCTGACAGCTCTCCATTGTTTCATTTCAAGCGACCAGTTAGGCTGGCTTTATCTTTTCACTTTGATCGTTTCTGCTAATATCCCTTTAGCTGGTTTTCAGTCTTTTTCTTATCCCTCCAGGCAGCCTTGTAGTATTTTTAATCCTTTTCCTTCATAAGGAAATAGAAAATAAGTTTTCCGGTAAGTGCTGCTTTCACAGATAAGCATTGGCTTGTCCCAGTGGACTGTTTTAATCTTTTATAACCTTCTTGTTCACTGATGTGTATTCTGTAGTAGCAGTGCTATAACTGGTAAGGACAATTCATTTTATCAGGGACAGAGAAAATGCCATGCTTTTACTGTTGCCAAGATTACTTATGTAAGGAGATATAAAAAGAATTCCCCAAAGAGATATTGAAACCAAATTTGCTAAACCTCACAGTGTCCAGTCCTGTATATCAGGGATGCTGAAGAATTAAAGTAGAGGAGAGGACCAAAGGAAAATTAAGACTTAGAAAAAATGATGGTGCTTGTTTTCACTACTGTCAGCGTAAAACCTGAGACCTCTGTTAATTTATAGAGTTTCAGTAGACTAATTATTTGACTATAAAATCTGAATCCGAATGACAGTTCTCAAAGTGAGGTATTGGTCATCTGGAAGGAAACAGAACCATGAAAGATCTGTTGGAACATTTTCTCTTGTGCCTGCAAAGCAGTGTGAGAAAGAACAAAAAATTCAGTACAAGTTTTAAATGAACTAATTATTTCATTTGTGCAGTATGGAACAGGAGTATATGCCCTGTAAGTGCACCCAAAATGTAACAGCAGAAGATGTGAAACCTCAGTAAAACCTTATGGTCTGTCTGTATTGACCCTATTTTTGCAGTGACTTAATGCACTGGGGATTTTTACAGCATGAGCCAATTGGACCAACCTCTCATAGAACCTCTGAGTTGCGCACTGCTCTTTCCAGCCAGCATGGATTTGAGGAAGTGGTGTCTTGCAACATGATCGTTAAGTAGTAGGCATGTCTGGTCTGGAGAGGGTAACTACTCTCTTTTAGCAGAAGAGAACATAGGACCTGATGAAATTAATTGTATTAGATTACTTGTAAAAGAATTACTTCTTCCACTTTCAGGAAATATACATTACATAATTATATTATGAATTCTCCTTCAACATTAAGAAGAATTTAAATGATATTAATGAGAAAGTAAATTAAAGAATGTGCAGTGTTATTAAAATCTCAGTCAAATACAATTAGGCAAGGCTAAAAATAGTGCATTATGCTCTAGACATTTTTAGTTGAAGTAGTAAATATACTCCTTTATTCTAAAGCATTAACTAGTGAATGTGAATATAGCAGACACATTGTTGATGGGAGTAATGGATAAGAAACTTGCTGTCAGCTACACTATACCTGTCATTATGAATGACAGAAGATTTCTATCTATGAAAGGAAGAATGGCTTTTTTTGTAAAATGTGAGTGAGATTTATGCTGCATTCTGTCCAGATCTAAATCATAATTCAAATTACAGAACCAGGAAAGCTTCCTTTTGAATTTATTTAAAGTATAAAGCTGTATAAGATATTTGCATATGTGATGTGACTGATAAATTAGTCAGGAGCACTGGGGCATAGAGGTGAAATTTTCTGCTGTAAGAGAAGGCTCTTTGTCCAGCTGGTTTCATAGCTATTGATAAACTGATAGATTTTAGCTACTGTGTAATGGTAGGATCTCTTGGGCAAATGTAGGGAATCCCTGCCTGTACAAATGTTTACAGGTCATTACGAAGCCAAGAAAGACCTTAATTTCTGAATTTTTCTGTATAGATAAGATTTCTAAAACAAAGGTACCATCAAACACTGACTAAACAAATGCATGGTGCTCATCCATGCATGTATTATATTTACTAGAGACAGACAGGAAGCAAATTGTCAGTCTTGTCCACATCTTCTTGTATGTATCACCAAATGAGATGACATTCATATATCAGCATGATGATGAACATGCCTTTCTATCTTGCACAGTGGTTGAGATGGAAATTGTAATCAATCTGCTTGGGTGTTACCATGCTTTTTGTACTTTCTGTCACAATAGTGTTTCAAGATGCTAATGTAAGCTATGATCCTATTATTTCCTTGCACTGTATATAAATTTGCTTCCACATGGAAAATCCACCTAACAATATTTCAATCTGGATCGAAGAACAGGAGGGAATGGTAATAGATCAAGTGGAATCACTTTGCAGAAAGAATATATAAGCGACTAAACAAGGTCAAAGATGTACAAAGGCTTTTCCATAATGCCACTAAAGAGAGATACTACTGGGAATACAGATTAAAGAATAAATGCTAATAATAAGGCCCACATATTCCTGCATGCAGTAACTCAGCAAGTATCTATCTATTTATTAATTTAGTTTGCTAAGTAATGTCTGACCAATAAGCATGGAGACTATCTTATAATTTACTCTTGTTGTTTATAAGGACAAATTTTGATAAAACGCGGAATCTAGTTAAGTTAGTTGGACTAGCAGGAATGTAAAGTCAAGTCACGTTTTCTTCAAGTAAGGAGCTGAAATTTGTTTCCTGAATACAGAAGAAAAACATTAGGAATTTTGAGGGACTTCAGGACTATGAGCATGAACAACATTCTATAAAAGCATATTAGAAATTACAGCCTCTACAGCATGGATTGGTTAACCCGAACAAACTGTTGCTAGAGATCAAGAAGCAGATAGAAAGGAGAGACTTGACATTTGAAGAAGAGCTGGTTGAGAAGCTGGAGACCTGATAATGGCCACATCAAATGAACCCACCAAGATGGCAGTGGTAGTGGCATGTGATAGAATAACAACTGTCACTTTTGGTTAAGAAGGAGAAACCAAAGTCATTGGTGCCCCCATCAGTTTGTTAGTCTGATGACAGGAGTCTTTACAGTTTTGAAAAATGTAATTGAAGATGCAGTGCTTACAGAGTGAATTCACTGAGGTTTGCTGACATTAAGGTTGCATCAGACTAACCTGATATCTGATGATACATTTTCCAGACAAAAGTAATGTAGTAGATCTCATTTGTCTTCAGGAAAGCACTGGCTATGGCTCTGTTTCAGAAATTATATAAATGAAGGAGATCAGGATTATTACAAGAAGTGTAAACTAGTTAATGAGTTGGACAGAAAGGAAATGGCATTAAGCTGTAAGCATTAAGCTATAGGGAGGCTACTCAACAAAGATTAGATTTGTGACTGAACTCATTTTAATCTTTTTTTAATGGTCTTAAAGAAAAAAAATGTGTTGAAGAAATCTGACAAAGGCACAAAGCTGAAAGGCAATGTTAGCATGAAGGCTGCTGGGAATTGAAAGGTATTAAGTGACCTCAAATGGCAGATACAAAACAGATTTCAGTAACTGAAGTTCGAAGACTTGAATTTAGGGACTACTAAGAATAACCTCTAAAGTAAGTCAGGATCTTAGAAATGGCTAAGATGGAAGAAAGGTTGGCTGACCAGTGCTCAGTCAGAGGGTGGCTCAAAGATGTAGCTGTGAAGAAAAGAATATGATTTTAGGGTGTCTTAATTAAGATATTCCTAATATACATAGGAAAGTATCAGTGCCTTTGTACAATGTCTTTGTGAAATGTCATCCAAAACGCTGTGTACATTCTGGTCAGACAAGAAAGAGTAATTTGAACTGGGATGTTTGAAGAAGAAGAACATAAGAA
Organism: Lathamus discolor; assembly: GCF_037157495.1. Taxonomy (NCBI): domain Eukaryota; kingdom Metazoa; phylum Chordata; class Aves; order Psittaciformes; family Psittacidae; genus Lathamus; species Lathamus discolor. Next base: position 17,743,679 of record NC_088884.1, read on the forward strand.
AGAAGCTTAAACCTGGACTTTTCTCTAGTGCTGGAGAACGAAAGGTGACTGGTCTAAGGTAGCTTTCTATAAATTGAGGAAAGCAGCTAGGAAAAAGTACTATTTACAATTTGAAATTAATAAACTTACAAGAATAAACTGGTCCATAGACTCAAAAATATGTTTTCTGACTACCTGAGCAGTGAAGTTCTATTGAAGGAGGTAAATGAACTATTTATTAAATGACCCTTGACCCATTAAAAAGGCAGTCAAGGGGAACACTTTGAGTCCCATGCTCCTTTGAAAATTCAGCAAGACTGCTACTGACAGCTTCTGTCTGAAGTTCAAGAACTACAGGATTTGATTATTTTACTGAATACATATAATAACAGATATAAAATTAGTTGTCATGGAACTTACTACTAATTATTTGCTAAAAGCTATATATAATTTCTTATAGAAACTCAGACATTAAAGTCTGATGAGTGTTCCTCTTTATTTGATGCTATGGCTTTACGTCTTTCCGTTTCCACATAATCTGCTAATCTTTGGACATCAATCATTATTCAAGGTACTTCAGCTTTTTGGTTGAGCAACCCTTTCAGATAGAAGGAGTTGAAGATTCCAAGATTGCTTTCATGATCATACTTTGATTTTATAAATACAGGTCATCAGCAATTTTCAAAATACATTTTTAGGGCTGGAAAGACCTATTGTGTCCATTTATAAAGGAAGCAAATGGAATCACATGTTGGACTACTGTCAGTAGTAAAAAAGCAAGAGAATCTTGAGCTTTCTATAGGAAGTATCCTGCCTTTTAAAATTATGTCATGGCATAATTTACGCAGAAAAAAGACTCACTGTTCTGGCTAAGCATTAGGAATAACTTGATTGCATTTGTTTTGACACCTAAGTATTAATTAAAATTAGAATACTCTGTTTTGATTCATAGATGCGGTCTGTTGGACGAATATTTAAATTCATTGACATGCCAACAGAAGAGATGAAAAACATGAAGCCACAGAAGAATAACCAGCTTTCAGATGCCCTTGTAATTGAAAACAGGCATGCGAAGGAAGGGAAGAACTGGCCATCTGGGGGACAAATGACTGTGAAGGACCTTACAGCCAAATACGGCGAAGGAGGAGCTGCTGTGTTAGAAAACATTTCTTTTTCAATAAGTTCAGGACAGAGGGTGAGACACTTCTTTGTGTGTTTGATCTGACTTCTATTAAGCTTAACTGTAGAAATGTCATTATAAACCTATTCATTGACTAAAGAGCAGGTTCAGTTCAGTAAAGTTTTGTAAATTAAATTGTCACAAAACAAAGTAATCGTCTAAAGCACTTGAAGAACAGAAATGTCTTGTGTCTCCTCTTAAAAAGAGCTCGTCTGTAGGATTACTGGCTACAAACAAAAAAGGGCAAGGAAAATCTGCCTCAGTTATCCTAGAAATCTGGAGGATATTTACACCTCAGTGGAGCACAGTGGGGATGGTTGCTGGCCATGAGGAGCAGCATATACCGATAAAATACTTACGCAGCAGTTCCCCAAGCTGTATTCCTGTGCTTAAACTCTTCCTCCTCCTCCTAGGAGAGGGAAGCTTGCTGGTGAGAGTGGATGCCGGGGTCAGCCTGACCCTGGTGGAGCAGGGCATAAAAGAATACTGGCTCTTGTGCCAAGGGTAATGCACTGCTGGCTCCGGCGGCCAGAGGGTGGAGGTGCCGTCTCGCCTGTTCGATGAGGGCTCTGTACCACCCCAAAATATTATATAGCAAACCATAAACAGCTCTATTCTTTAGAGCACTGACAGACCTCTGATAAATCTTCCTGCATGGTTGGGGTTGCATTCAAGAAAGAGCGTTTCAGTACAGCAGTTAGGCAGAGGTTTAATGCTCTGCTTTAAGTTCGTGCTGAAGGATCATCCTTGGTGGGGTGGGAAGAAAGGCTCACGTGACTTCCTGAGTAGCAGCCACACAGATGAAGGGTAGATTGTAACTCTCCCACACAGATGAGAAAAAAAGGTTCAGTGACAGCAACCTGGCTTCACCAGAAGGAAGCTCTGCTCCTAGTTTGGATAGCACCAGTCTCTGCTAGGTCTGGTAGATCTGTCTTGGTTTACATGAACTGAATGTTTCATCTACAAAGTTGGAGGGCACCAAAATTTTCAAACGGGGAGTTTGACCTCTGTAACGCTATCCTGAAACTGTTCTGCCTTTGGAAGAGAAGCACCTGTGATTCCTGGAGCGTGGAGCTGCAGGTGCCACTGCAGTCTAGTGGATTTACTTCCTGGAAAATCCCTTGGAGAATGGAAAATGAAAGATGCTTTTGTACTGTGCAGAGAGTGGGCAAAGCAATTAAAGATCTTTTTTTCAATGGCTATGATTTAGGAACTCAGTACAATTTTGATGAAGAATCCTGGCCTCCAAGGAAGTATTTCCAGAACTGGAGCATGCTTCTTAAACTGGAGAGGATTTGTCTCTGCCCCATAGGGAAGCAGAGACAATAAAAGTAAAATAAGCAGGGAAGGGGAGAGCTTTTCTCTGCTGAGGGAGTAGAATAGCACAGCACAAGTATGAAATAGAGTAGAATAGAATAGAATGGAACGAACTAGAATAGAATAGTATGTGATGATTGATAGGGTAGGACAAGACAGGGCAGGGCTATCCTCTTGATAAAGAAATGTTTCCTAATGTCCAGTCTAAACCTTCCCTGGTGCAGTATTGAACCATTCCCATGTGTCCTATTACTGGATACCAAGAAGAAGAGCTCAGCACTTTCCTCTCCACTTCCCCTCCCCAGGAATCTGTATAGAGCAATGAGGTTTCCCCTCAGGTTCCTTTTCTCCAAACCAAAGTCCTCAGCCTCTCCTCATAGGACATTCCTTCCAGCCCTTTCACCAGCTTCAGTGCTGTCCTCTGGACACATTCAAGGACCTTCACATCCTTAAATTGTGGGGCTCAGAACTGTAAACAGTTCAAGGTGAGGCTGTGCCAATGCTGAATATGGCAGGATAATCACCATTTTCAACTGGCTGGTCATGCTGTGTTTGATGGACCCCAGGAAGCAGTTTGCCTTTTGGCTGCTATTGAGCCTGCTGCCAACCAGCACCCACAGATCCTTTTCTGCAGGGCTGCTCCCCAGCCACTCCTGCTCCCCAGCCACTCCAGTCTATACTTGTGCCCAGCATTACTACATGCCAGGTGCAGAATCTGGCATTTCAGCTTGTTAAGTTTCATCCCATTAATCATTGTCCAATGATCCAATCCATCTAGATCCCTCTGCAAGGCCTCTTGGCCCTCAAGAGAGTCAGCAGCACCTCCCAGTTTGATGTCATGAGCAAATTTGCTGCTGGTGCATTCAACTCCTGCGTTGTTGATGAATATATTCAACAGAACTGGCCCTATAATTGAACCCTGAGGAATCCCACTGGTGACTGGTTGCCAGCCAAATGTAGCCACATTCACTACACCCCTTTGAGCTCTGCTTTTCAGCCAGTACTTCACCAAGTGCACTGTGAACCCACTCATCCCACAGCTGGAGACCTTGTCCAGAAGGATGTTGTGAGATACAGTAACAAGAGCCTTACTAAAATGCAGAAAAACTTCATCCACCTTATCATAGAAGGGTATCAAATTAGTTAAACACGACTTTCACTTTGTGATCTCATGTTGACTCTGCATGATGAGTCCATCATTCTTTAAATACCTTACAATATTACGCAATATCACCTCCATAATTTTCCAGGAACTGAGGTTAATTTAGCAGGTCTTTAGTTCCCTGAGTCTTCCCTCATGCCTTTTATGTAGATTGGAATCAATAGATTCCAGTGCAACGCAGTGCAGACTGCTCATATGGTTCAGAGGCCTGAGGCACTGTTACGGGCAGCAGGAAGAATGCCTTTCTTCACCTTCACCATATATATTGTCACCCTACAAACGCAGCTCATGCTGTGTAAAACCCAGCTGTTGGAAAAGGCAGTATCTTGGCAGTTGCTTGTGGATTCTGCAGATACTGCTCATTCCAGCAATTGGTCGGTGGAATCCCATAAGGGAAACAGAACATTTTAGAAAACCCCTGTGTATTATTTTTCTTTACACCCTAAGAGGTAGGGAAAGGCAGCACTAGCTGGGCAGGTTGAGGACTTGCATTGCTGCTTGGGGCAGGGCAACAGCATGGTGTATGCTATGACCACTGCCTCAGACCAAAAGCTACCCCACTACAGTCATGGTCTGATCAGAATTAGGCCCTCTGATTTCAATTTTATGGAAATGGAGTAGCTTAGTAGTGTGATTCAGGTGCTCTTCCTACTTGGTTTTTGTCTGCTGGATAGGGTTTTGTTTAAGAGGGCTTCATAGCAGAAGAAAGGGAAAGGTACAAACAGCTGGACTACTCAGTACAAGGTAATCTAGAAGCAAATTTCTTCAGCTAACAGTTTTCTTCATCTTAGTTAATTATAATAAAATAGAGTCTGACCTAGTGCTTTGTTCAGCTCCTGCCGTAGGCTTTTATCATTCTCAAGTGAGTGACATTTACTATCCCATTGAGAATCATTTAAATTTTTCTCCACTGCTGAGATCTCTGAGTGTTTCTGCCTTTGACTGTGGTTAATATGTGAGCAGTACTGAATGTTTGCTTTTATGGTTTGCATTGCAGGTGGGCCTTTTAGGAAGAACTGGTTCAGGAAAAAGCACTTTACTTTTTGCATTTTTAAGACTGCTGAATACAGAAGGGGATATCCAGATTGATGGAGTCTCCTGGAACACGGTCAGCGTGCAGCAATGGAGAAAGGCATTTGGAGTGATTCCTCAGGTAATGAGATTGCGGTATATTTGTGTGTCTTCATTTTCTTTGGTTCTACGTATGCTTCAAGCTGGAAGTTAATTGTTTTGTACTAAGGAACAGAAACAAGACACAAAAATTTTGTTAAAAGGGGAGATGGATGGATGGATGGAGGGATGGATGGAGGGATGGATGGACGGATAGATAGGTGCAATGATTCACAACAAACTACTTTCTGAGGGTTTCTGTGCCACTCACACAAGAATTCTAGAAATCAGAAGGTACAGCACACTCAAACAGAAATGTTCATAACCTTTTCTGTGTTCATAATGCTTTTCTCTGCACCTCTGAAACAGTTTGCATGTTGATTCAAAATAAGATAGTGCCACCTGAAATAAAAAATACAGTCAGTGGTGTTCTCAGCTACTGTTTTCTAAAGCACTACATCACATATTGTGGTTAACATGTGAATTCCATACATTGCCTGTTTTCCATGGCAGGTTAGTACCATAATTATTAATTTTCTCATATTCTACTAGACCACTAACTGATTCCCAACATGGACTCATCACTTTTTTTAGCTGTCACCTCTCATGACAATGTCATAATGCATGCATTAAGGAGCACTTCATGTTATTTATGCTTGCAGCAGTGCTGGCGAAGTAATGCCATTTCAGAGATGAAAGAGGAAACAGCTCCTCACATGGGTTTAGGCACCCTAGTTTTTTCAAATAACTGGAACAAGAGAAATAGTCTAAGGAGGAGCAAAGAACTAAACCTAGGACTTGCCTGTCTACTGTCTTAAAAGGCAGTTACTGTCTGAGCAAGTTGGTAAGCTGCAGTGTAGTGCAAAGCTGTGTGCACTGACAGCTTGAGATGCTTTGAAATAGTTGGAAAGACTCTTGGACAGCCAGCTGATTGAACTAAAAAATATGCTGCCAGGTTTGCATTTTCAAAATAGTGGTTTTCTTTTCTACAGCCATCATAGCAGAGCAGAGGTGTGTCATCACTTTCACCCTTCCTTGGGTATGTAGGCTAAAATCTGCTTTCTACCATAATGCAACAAAGCAGCCTAATTGTATTAAAGTCACTTCTGATCTATTTCAGTGTCATGGAGGTGGCATTTAACTCTAAACCGAGGCGTTCCTTATGGCACTGTTTTGGCTTTGGTATCTGTTAAAAACCACTGAAATGCTCATGCTGGAAACACAATGTTTGCAAGCACAAGAGGAACTCAAAACTTATTCTTTCTACTTCATGATCAGCTTTGAGTTGTGATGGCTTCCCTTTCAAAACTGTTTTCCCACAGCAGCCTGAGTGGCATTTACTTAGTGTAGGGCATGCAAAGAAGACACAGCTCTTTCCTATCTCTGCATTTCCACAAAGATGCTCTGAAATTTCCTTAAAGGCAGCAAATTTTCAGTACTTTGACCTTGCCAGAACAGACCCTGTCTTCACTGCCAAGTTACAGACTCAAAAAAACGGAACCAAGGGAGCAGTGGTAAGTGCACTAGTTGGATTAGTTTCTTGTCTGGACTCTACTGACAGCCTGGTCTGTCATATGCTGTCTGCTTTGCTGAGGCTTGCTTGGCAAGCTGCCCTTTGATAGCTGACCTGTCGTCACTCTTTCTGTCTTCTCTTCAACATTTTCACATCTATGTATCCTTTATTTTTCTTTATTATTGCTGGTTCAGTTCTGCAGCATGATTGTTGTTTGCAAGTATGAAAAAAAGTCACCCCTTCAGATTGAAGCAGCTGTGCAGTGAACTGTAAGTGCAGCTACATCTCATGCAGGTACATGAGTTTGGACAGGTATGTTATACAGCTGTCCTCCTGTCCTGGGTTCAGCAGTAGCAGTCATTTATTCTCCTTCTTAGTCGCTGGTGCAATGCTGTGATTTTGACTTTAGCCTGGGAGCAACACTGATAACACCGATGTTTTTAGTTGTTGCTCAGTAATGTTTACTCTGACCAAGGACTTTGTGAGCCTCATGCTCTGCCAGGGAGGAGGGAAGCTGGGAGGAAGCAGGGACAGGACACCTGACCCAAACTAACCAAAGAGGTATTCCATACCACAGCACATCATGGCCAGTATCTAAACTGGGGGCAGTTACCCAGAAGGGTTAGATCACTGCTCGGGTCGGGCTGGGTATCAGTCGGTGGGTGGTGAGCGGTTGTGTTCTCTTCCCTTGTTATTTCCCTTATCATTATCATCATTGGTGGTAGCAGTAGTGGTTTGTGTTATACCTTAGTTACTGGGCTGTTCTTATCTCAACCCGTGGGAGTTACATTATTTCAATTCTCCTCCCCATCCCTCTGAGAGCGGGGGGAGGAGGGGGCAGGGAGTGAGCGAGCGGCTGCATGGTTCTGGGTTGCCGGCTGGGCTTAAACCACGACATCTCCAAAAGATGGATGTATAAGATGAAGGATGCTTTCATAGTATAAACTATGTCTCCATTGTGAAATCTTCCTATACAGCCAAGTATAACTTCCTGTGTTGGAAGGGGCTTCCCTATCTTTCCATAGTCATCCTTCTGCTCTCAGCCATTTCTTCCTTTGGGCTGGGGTTGCCCAGCAGTATTTCTGCTTTCCGTGTCCAGCTGTCCTTGGGAACACATGGAATGAGGAGAAAACTGAATGCTTAGTAACAAGTAGCCTTGTTGTCCCAGTAAAAAAAAATATGATTAATAATTCCCATAGCTGAGTACTCACTATAGAGTCACTAGTGGTATTGAAAACATCATTCTGCAGCCATCAGCAAAATGTGAGAGACATTTATTGCATGAGCAGTGTAACTTGCCCTTCTGGTAATGAGGTGCATTGTTAGGTCATTGTTAAAATTACACATTTAGTTCAGTTTGGAAGTTCCTGATAATGCATCAACACCAAAATATCCTGGCCCTCCATTCTCTGGAAGGTCATGAGAGTTGCCAGCCTGTTTGCATGCTTCAGCTCGCAGGTCCTGTCCCAAAGCCTTGCCAAGAAAATGCACATTATACCTCAAAAGTTCCCACATTCAGAATGAAGTTTTCACCAGCACTCTCCCAGCAGGGAAGAGAAATTGCATATGCCACCCTCCTTTCCCCAGCAGAACAAAGGGAGCCTTTTGTTCTTTGACCTTAACCTACGGCTTCAGAATGGAGGAGAAAAAATAGTTACCTCTCCTTTCCTGGGAGACTGGCCTACATCAACACCTGGATATTCACTGTCTCCAGGAGAGGCTTTGCTGACAAAAGGAGAACGGAGCTCTACTTGAGGCATGCTTCCTCGTGAAAACTTTCCAAACCTCTCCTTCTCCTTCTTTATCCCTAATTTTCCCAGTTTAGAAGAAAAGAAGTTCTTTTCCTCTGCCAGGACCTCAATGATGCCTGCATAGCACGCACAGCATCAGCCTGCAGTGTGGTCAGGGATCAGCTGAGCCAGAGCAAAGGCAAACCCCCTGTCTTTCAGTATCTCAAATCCAGCATTACAGTGGCATGAAGGAGTGAATCACATAAAACATGTTTCCTGGAGCACCCCACAAGGAAGGTCCTTCCTGTTCCTCCTCACACGTCTGCACTGTTGAAGCACAGTTGGACCACAGTCCTACAGGACTCCTGCAGGAGCTCCTACTGGATGTTTGTCATTCTCATGCAAAGCAATTACTGCAGCGATATCAGCCTGTTTGAAGTACAATTGCAGCCCATCATCCCTTCTTTCTGGGCAGACCTTTCTGATGTTTCTTCTGCAAGAGTTTCCCCACCACATTTCCAGGGTGAGGACATCCAGCTGCATCTGGTTTCAACACTGAATCTCTTTAGTGTACACGGCCTCATGAAGATTGCATCCTGGAGTATTTAATTGAGTCAAATTGAGAAAATACCTTCAGAAATTTGGCTTCAAATGGAGAATAGGAGACCTGCAGCAAATGTTCCATTAAAATCAATGAGAGGAATCCCAAGACCCATAAGGTGCTGCTAGCTCAGAGGAAAGAAATTACTTCTGAAGTCTTCTTGAGTGTTATTCCACTGCATCCTGGTGGATCTCATGCTGTTTTTATGAGTAAATACTCCATATAGAATTAACATCAAGCTTAGCATGGAGAATGAGGTTGCTACAATTTGTGGGACTGCCAGCTATCAAATAAAAATAACCAAATCAGTTTTGCTCCTTTATTTTACTTGAAAAGTGGAATTTCACAACTTTCATCTTTGTAGTTCCAATTTTTCAGTAGTTATCTCATTTTCTTCATTGTAGCTTCCTACCTCTCTGCCTGTCTGTCCCCAGCACTGTTTCATCACTTCTCATAACCTTCAGGGCTGTTCACTTCATAGGTTGCATGGGGGTGGCTGTTCTGCAGCATGCCAGAGCACTCCTGCATGGGGCAGTGCTGCTCCCCAGAGGGGTCCTACAGAGGCTGGGCTCCTGCACGGCAGGGGAGCCCAGATACCAGAGAGCATCTGCTGCATCAGACCCATGCACAAAGCAGCTGGGGACATTCATTAACAACCCCACATGCTCATTTAGAGCAGTAGATAGATAGGTTGTTTTCTGCATTGCGGATGCAGTGTTGCCAGAAGCACAGCACTTGGGTTCACCAGTAAGCTTTATGGGAGGCAGAGGTTTTAGCATCTTCAGAGGAGAAGCTTACAGAGCTGGTCCCCAAAAACCTGCAGAAGGACTTCACTGCTCCCATGTTCTTATTCTTGTCTGGAAACATTTTAATGTCAATGTAAAGTCCCCAGAGGGGCACTTATGAAAACAAACCCTTTAACTTTGCTCTTAATACTAAAGCATTCACGTATGTCGTGGACAACATAGCAACTTGATTGTCTTTCATGTTGATGTTCTTGCCATAATATTATGAAGCACAGGAGGCTACATGGAGGTCATATTGTTGTTACTCGAACTTCTCTGTGTGTGGAGCTGGTGTCTGGTTCTAGCTGATGTCACATTTCTCCAGCCCTGGAGTGTATAGGGTCAAGGGTCCATGGGTCTCGCACATGGGTTGTCTTTCTGTTGCAACAGCAGCTACTCACAACCAGGATAATCCCTCTCATTGGCAGCTTCTTGTTAACTGAGCCTTTGCTCTTCTGTATGGGTTTGCTTAGGTACTCCAGGGTCTTGGTTCTTCACCTAACACTTAAATCGCTTAGGAAGCCTATTGCCACAAGCTCAGTGTATCCCACACCATAACCAGTATGCAGAAGCTCTAGCTGCTGAGGGGACTAACGCCCTTCAGAGGGGTTGTTTTACAATATCTGGGGTGGTCAGAACATAAGCATTACCGTATCTATATTCCTGAGTGTTTTGCTTGTGGGTGGATGTCATGCCTGAGAAACTATTTGTTGCATGATCACACCCATTAACATCCTGGGTGAATCTGAACAAGTGACCGAGAATCAAAAACGGTTCCAGATTTGCTGCCAGTCTCCCCAGCTATCCGGTTCCCCTTCCAATGCTTTCCTTATTTCTACTTCTGCCATATTTATAAACAACACACAAGTCCATGGCATTCACTTTGGGTTTGGCTTTTTTTTTCACTTTAGAGTTCAAGCTTTTTAAGAATTTTGTTTCCCCCCCCGGATTATCTTTAAGTGGACTCTAAACTGGCCATGTGACTCACATGATATTTACTCAAGTGAACCCTGTATGGTTTCTAATGAGCTGGGAAGAAGGTGATGTTGAAATGGAGAGAGAAGTACCAGAATTCAGGACAATGAAATATTTACCTTGTGGGGAAGAAAAAAAGGTACATTTGGGAATAGCTTGCTTTTAGTGACCTGCTTCTTGAAAGCATGGTTATTACGAATAACAGCAGTTTCTGAAGAAAGTAGTTTCCTTTATTTCTCTGCCTGCTGCACTTCAGCAGGAATGTTATTCAGCCCTATCTTCTTTAAAACTGGTTTGTTCGGTTAACTATTCTTTACCACTGAGAAATGAAAATACCTATTCCATTAGTTAGATGTATGGTGCTCCAAGTGTGAAGAAACCCACGTCTGACGCTGTTTCCGCAGCATTATTATTCCACCACACCCACTACTTGGAAGAATCTAATCCTGCTGCAAATATGTTGCCCTGTTCACGCCACCTAACCAGCGTAGGGCATGGGAAAAGAACTTCGCTGTACTTCACCGGAGCATTCATTGTTATTGACAATAATGATCACAAAGGAAAGGGTCTACTCTTGCCCACTGGTCTCTGCCAAAAGTACTACTTCAATGACTTTTAGCTATGTGCGCTGCTGCCTCTGCTGCAGCTCCACTGGGGTGTTGCTGGCAGGGCAGCGAAGGTACCATCACACTTAAATCCACTCCACTGACCCCAGGGGACTACGGTGCAGCTGCTTTTCTTCTGGTCTTTCAGTTCTGGTCTCTTGAATCAGGTACTTCCTTCTCTCTTACACCAGATAAGTTATTGGCAATGGCCTACGTGTCTTTATTAAGCAAATTAATTAATGTAATTTATTTGCCACTGCCATGTTTAGACTTTTCATTAATCTATTTAAAGGATTAATGTAAATGTGTGTATAAATCACTTTGAAATCTGATGAAAGAATGCAGTGTTCCCAGGATAGGTCAGATGAAAACTGTGGTAGACTGGCCAAACTCTGGACAAGCCCTTTCTAAGAATATTCTTCTGGTACAGCTACTCCTTCACTGCTTTCTGTAGTGTTTGACTACCAAGACTCTAAGAAATTCTGTGGCTGCGAATAGCTGGGATTTCAATGCGTTTTCTTTAAATATATTTTCTTTACGAAGACATAAGAGAAGTAATTGTCTCAAATCTTTCCTTTTGGCATTTGTTCTCTACGTACAAGGAAAGAGCAAGCAAGTGGTTGTATTTCTCAACAAGGCACTTACATTCTTTGAGAGAAAGTTCTCCCTGCTACAAACAGCGGGTGTATCTTGCAGCATAGAACACAACAGTTGCATCTCGTAAGAAATGTTGTGCAACCCCAGTGTCCCTTGAAGAACCTCATTTCCACCAGAACCTGACACACCCACCCCATGTAAAAAGAGATTAAACAAATATTTAGTTTTGTCTGAGTCACGGCTTTTTGAGCTACAGAAGGTGTTTCTGAGGGATGTTCGCTTAAATCTGCGTGCCTAAAAGCAGAACTGAGTAGTAAACTCCAGCGTGAGAAGGATGCATCTCAGTGCCAGGAAATGTACAGCCTCTCATTTTGTGTAATGGAAGGAAAGCGCGGGACAGAGCATGGAGAGAGCAGGGTCTGATTAGGGGAGCCACATATGAGAGCAGGTTGTGGCTGCTACAGTCATGAATCAGGTCTTGCTGAGTCATATCTCAGTGATGTGACAGTGAGGAAGTGAGGAAACAAAAAAGCTCTTTTGAACTAGGACTGGGACATGATGAAATGTCAGGTAACAGAATTATGCTGATACATATTTGGCTATAATCAATTAGCAAAAAGAGAAATTAATTGATGAAAACCAATTTAGGACAGTGTCCCTGAATACTGACAAATACCTAACAGATTTTCTCTCTCAAAACAAAATTGTGAAAACATGCAGTTTGGTTTAGGGATTTTTTGTTGTTGTTTGTTTGAATATATTTTAATTACGTTCCATATAATTAAAAAATAAAGAAAATAGTTTTTAAAAGGCTTATTCCAAAATAGAAATATAGGAAAACTTTGATTCTGAAAACTGCTGAAATTTGATTTTTGACGTTTTTCAAACAAGTTTGGCTAAGTCTTGATTATGACAATTGCCAAAAAAATGAATGTAAGGATTTTTAAAGTAACTTTTTTTTGGAACAATATTTTGAAAAATCTTAGTAACCTGCAAGCAGCTCTGTCTGGTGACTGCAGAAGGTTATTCTTTCCACCGTATGCTTTACAATTTGCAATGGTTTACACAATGTTCAGGGTATCTGCCTACCTGTGTTTGTATATCCTTTTTCTTGCAGAAAGTGTTCATATTTTCTGGAACTTTTCGGATGAATTTGGATCCTTATGGGCAGTGGAGTGATGAAGAAATATGGAAAGTTGCAGAGGAGGTAAAACTGTTCGAAGTTATTTGTATCACTCTGGTGAAGTAGTTACAGCAAAATTCAGTGTAGGTCAAGTAATCGTTGTATATTACATTTATATTACATTTATAGAGTCTTAGGAAATAAAGTGCTGAGGAAAGGTGTTTGCTATAAACCAGGTTTCCTTATTTCCTAATAAAAATGTGCCTTTTTCAGAGATTAAGGAACAAAACACCAAGATGAACTTGGGCACAGCACAGTCTGGGTAGCTCCTGCAGTGATTTAGCATAGGGGATGTTTTTTGTTTGGCTCTGCTGAGTGACCCTGTGAGAAAAAACAGTGGAGGAAGCTGATACAGCAGAAAGTCCTCTAATCTTTTCTCATTTTAATGTTTCACCAAATATATGAGATCTCTGCAAGATATTTTTCTGTCAAAACGTGAAAAGATGACTAGTAAACACTTTGGAGGCCAGGAAAAAAGTGAAACATGTCTGTGGCCTGCCCTAGAAATAAGACTGGTGTTATTACAATAGGAAATATTTATATTCAGCTTAGAAAATTCTTTCCTCAAGATATTTTCCAGTTATTGCAATTCTCAGGCCAGCATAAAGTCAGCTGAGAAAGAGCACTTCATGACACCGCAATCAGGCTTACACACTGCTTGCGTCGTGGGCAGCTGCTCTGTCATGGAAAGTAAGAATCATGGGATATTAGATTTTATGAACCTAAAGGTTTTTTCCAATTTTATGTTGATATCTTTTGGTTTAAAATTCCCCAAGTTTAGGGGCCTAATGTTTACAATTCTGTTCCACGATGAGCTGAAGCCCATGCATTACGGTTGTCAGATGCCACCTATTGGCTCTGGTAGTGCTTGGTAGGTGGCACAGGTAACAAAAGGCGCAGAGAAAAGGCAGATGAGAGTTAGGGGAGGGAAAGGGCTGTAGCCTAGAAAGCCCATGCCTTTTCCCAAGGTACAGATGTCCTAATTAATACAGACTCAGAAATGATCTGGTGCCATTTTCATTGTTGATTTTAAGTTTCAAGGGTCAGAAAATACATACAACTGTGGGACTTAATCTGAAATCTTCCTCCTTTCCCATCCGGGTTAACTCTATCTCTGCTTGCTGTCTTGGGTTTATTTCTCTCCCATGTTTGGAAAAGAGGAAAGTAGACACTTCCGATGAGTAATTTACTGTTGAATAAAAACATCATGACGTTTTTGGTTAAATGATGTGACAGAAGCTTTTCAGCTGGTCCTAGAAGAGGCAGTTGGGTGCTCGGTGCTGTGCTGCTCCACTTCTCTGAGGCTGGGAGAAAAATGGAGTGTGGATTAGTACCCCTTTTCTTGAGAAAGACAAGCTCTCCTTGCTCTCCTTCTGCTTTTAAGGACTGTTTTGACTGTGCGTGTGAATTGAGCCTGGGATTTTAAAAGAGCCAAACCTCATTTACAACAGCATGAAAGAAAAAAAGTATTTTGAAGTGTTCATCATTAAGGAGTTTGGCAAATCCGTATGTGATAGAGGCTTTCACTGCACAGGCAAGAGTGCAAAGCAAACAGAGAAGAAAAAAAGCTGTAATGCTTTTTAGTAGGAGTGATTGGATTGTTTACAAAGTTCATGCTCTTGAGATCTGGCTTGTTAGTGACAGTGAGGCAGTGTAACTTTGGGACCATGGTGCAGAAAGAAAGTTAACTGTCAGCATAGCGCTGACCTAATGTTGCTGCTGGGGGGTTAGAAGATCGTGATGAGATCAACACCAGCTTTTTATGCTCCTCGCAACCAGCTGCCGAGAGCAAGGCTTTGGTTGAACACATCAGGTGTTTCACTTTTTATTGCTCCCATATTTCAGCACCTGAGTCTGTCAGACGTGTGTCAGCTTCCAGGGCTGAGTTTTACTCTTGCAGTCAGCTGCTTGGACCTACAGGTACCCGGAGAAGCCTTGTGCTGTTTTTCCAGCCCTTAGGTGCAAAATTTTGTTAAAGGACACAATATGTGTTCAGAGGAGGAGCAAGAAACAAAGCTCTGGCCTTAATTTACTTACAAATAAAAGCATGAACACTACAGAAACACAATGTGCATACCCACACACCACAGTTTAGCATGGTTTCCATGTAAAACAGAAACACAAAGGAGGAATTCTAGTAGTATTTCCCCTCCTTCACCCCCCCCCCCCCCCGAATGCAAACAAATTGCAGATTGGTAACATTTAAAAAATCCAGCGGATTTTGGAGCCATGCAACTCACGTGTTTCCTGGTTCTTTTATTTTACAAACACTTTTCTGTAAACACTGCTGATTAAGCCAATGAGCACCATCAGGTTGGAGCTGTGGAAGATGCAAAGCTTTGCTTTAAGGCGTACAAAATGCATCTCCCCGTGAGAGCAAAAAGGGAGTACGGGAAGAAACAGTCAGAAAACATCTCCTGGGCTGGATTCCAGTTTCTGACCCAAGGGAAGCAGCTTCATTTGGCATGGGCACTCCTCTAAGCATTGTATCACCAGTGCAGAGGGAAGACCCTGAGACCATTAGTATGAACAAAGCTCACAAGACCTGTAGGGCAGAAAAAGAAACAGATGGAAATGCTCTCAGAGCTATAGAGACAATGGCCACAGTGACCTGGGTTGCCTTCTCTGTTGCTATAATGTCGCATATGAATTTTGATCATTTCTTTTTACCCTCCTAATAGCCAAAGAGGCTTGGTTTCCTTTCAAAAATCACTTTCCTCAATATTTGCAATGATGTACATCACCACTGAATAAGAAGTTACAAATATATTGCTTTCTCTAGCTTGCTAACTCAGAATGTTTTGGTCAAAATGCTAAAACTCATTGTACGTGACAAACAAATAAAGCATTAACTCAGCTTCCAAACATAAATCCTAGCATGTCATAGGATTCAAATATTTCAGTGCTTTTCACATCATTCAGCTACTTAGCTTGTAGTCTTTATAGGACAGATTCTCCTTTTCATCAGTTTATGTTTTCGCTGTCAGAAATTAAAGGCAAGGAAATTAAAGGCTCTGGTTGCTGTACCCACAGTCAGCATTAGCTGTATCTCACTGATTTTTCCTGTCCTTTTTCTTTCCGTCAGGTTGGGCTGAAGTCTGTAATTGAGCAATTTCCAGGCCAGCTTGATTTCGTTCTTGTGGATGGCGGCTGCGTCCTCAGTCACGGCCACAGGCAGCTGATGTGCCTTGCCCGGTCAGTTCTCAGCAAAGCTAAGATCTTGCTGCTTGATGAACCAAGTGCTCACCTGGACCCTGTGTAAGTTTCATTCATTTGTTCTATCTTCTAATATGAAATAGGAAAATTGGTGAGGCAGCACCATCTAAAAAGGCACTCTGTAATTTGTCTGGGCTGTTACTAAGCCTGATTTCAGTAATATGTTAGCAGTTCTGCCTGGGGGATCAGGAAAGCCTAGTTACAACCTTAGCTTTATGGCTGATATGTACTTTCACAGCAGAAATGCAGCAAGCTGAGATGATGCAGGGTGTTGGTGTCCATGCACCTGAGCCTTCCAGCATGCAGCCAGACTTAAATATCACCAGTAAAGCACCAGCATGTTCACTGCAGTCTGAACACCAACACTTGTTTGCCTTTCAGAACTTCCCAAGTGATCCGGAAGACCCTGAAGCATGCATTTGCCAACTGCACGGTGATACTCTCTGAACACAGGCTGGAGGCGATGCTGGAGTGCCAGCGATTCTTGGTGAGTGTTTCTCATAGTCTCACATACTCTCGTTTAATTACATTTGATGAATGTGCAAAATGCACCAAGCGGAACTGATGAAACTGGCTGGGTTGGTGGGGTCATTCAGAGCAACATAGTCACCAGAAGAGCAGCATGCTCCTGTTTGCTCTTTCACCTGAGCTGTGGCACCTGTGCTCAGCTGAGCTTTATGGAAGAGCTGGATTCCTTCTTTCACCAGGAGGAAAGCTGTGTAGGCTATTCAGCTGCTGATCCAGGTGCCTTATGTTGTCAGTTGGCTCAGGAACTCCTGAAAAATACCAGCATCTCACAGAGCTTTACCACTGCAAATGCAGAGATGGCTGCACTTGCTCTTGAGCAGTAGGAGGCTGCATGGGGAAGAAGGGTTCCTATGAAAACATGTAGTGATCAGAATTACTGATTTCTTCCGTCAAGCCACTTGAATATTTGTTTCTTGTTTAATCAAGGTGACAAAGTACTGAAGTCCTGGGGTATTTCCTTTGTTATATAAAAATCATTAGTAAAGAAAATAACAGGCAAGTTATGTAATTGTTCTTAAAATTGAGGTTCCTTCCTCTGTATTTTCTTGACCCTTCCATAAGGGAGGACCTTCATTTTATTGCCTCCAGCCCAGAGCCCGGGCTGCGTCGGCCCGCGCAGGCAAGCAGCAGGCAAACTCTGCCACCACAGTGCCAGCGCAGGAGCCTCGTTTGAACCTGTCTCCTGCCTGACAGGAGGCTGGCACAGCCTTACAGGGCAAACCTGTTGTCTCCTTCAAACAGAGGTGAGCAGCGCTTCCTTGTTTGGCAAGAGGAAAGCAAAGAAGGCCTGGCACCGTGCTGGCAGCCTTCCCCTGCTTGTGATACAACTTTATTTCTGCAGTTAACACTTTCATAATGGGGCACTTTAGCTGTGCTGGGGAAATGCCACAGTACCTAGAGGCTTCAACAAATGATCTCAGAGGTAAAATGCAAGTCGCAAGGAGAAACCAGCAAGCCCAGCGGCACTTTGTAACTTGAACAACAGGCAGCTTATCTGCATTAAAATGTTAATGTCTGTTTTATGGTTGCAGTTCGAAATTGCAAACTAGAAATTAGAAATAGCCATCGTAAACCGGGCTTTTCCTGTTAAGAGTACGTTTTCTGTTATGCCTTCATCTCTCTTCCCTGCTGTCTTAGTCGTGTTAGCTGAATTCTCACAGCTCCACCATTGCCCATCTAAGAGAGTGGTATGTTTCTCCAGGTAATAGAGGATAATAAATTGCGTCAGTATGAATCCATTCAGAAGCTGCTGAACGAAAAGAGCTCCTTCAGGCAAGCCATCAGCCACGCTGATCGCCTGAAGCTATTCCCAGTACACCACAGAAACTCCAGCAAGCGCAAACCTCGACCCAAAATCACTGCCTTGCAGGAGGAGACGGAGGAAGAAGTGCAGGAGACAAGGCTGTGAGGTGCAGTGTGGGCACCCTCTTAGTGAAGCAAATCGCCAGCAGTGCCCTACAAGGACAGGACCAGCGCTTCTGAACCTGCAGAGCTGGGCACAAATCAAACCTTGCAGGAGGTGTTCACTGCAGTGACTACATGTGCATTTGGGAATTGCTTCCCTTCCATGGTTAATTGTGTGCAAGTTAGTACAGTCTTTGAAGTTTTGCCACTTGTAATGGTAAAACCAGACTTCCTTTGAAGAGCTGCTCTAATTTGGTACAAAAGAGATGGCAAGCAGAATTAACCTGCCTGGCCTGACATAATCATTTCAGTCAACTTCTAGAAATGTTCTTGCTAGGGTGACAACAGGCAGAATGTGAGAAAAATAATCAAACCTGAGTGGAAAATAGAAAAATCAGAATGTAAAAAGCTTCTTTGGATTCATTTCCTTCAAACAAATTACAGGACAATATCAATGAGGCGCACAGAAACCTTCCTCCTCTTTGTTTTCTGTGCAGCAACTGCAATTCCAGCTTAGCCCAAGAGGCCAAATGCCCTTTCGTAACAGCGCACTGCTCCATGGGCATAGGTGAGAATGAGGGAAGAGAAGACACTGACTTGCAAGCCAGTCAACATCTGTCACGTCTCCATGGGTAAGGGAGAATTGGTGTTTTCTCTTAGAACCTAGGAGACTGCCAGCCCGACCCTGTGCAGTGGGATGAGTGCAGACTGACACGAGCAGCCAGTGACAGACAGGGCTCCTGGCAGTGGAACTGTGACTGTCTGCTTATGTGTGGCACCTTGACATGCTCTGTACTCTGGCCTAAAAAAAAACAAAACAGAGGAAACCTCTCAGTAGTAGACTTTAATAATGCAATTAATTTTTATACTCTTCTGGTTTGCAGTTTTATGATGAAACTGAACTTTCTCTAGGATATTTTATTTATTTTAATATTGTTGCAAACATTTACTAAGGAAATGATGTATTTTAAGAGTGATTATGTACTATAAAGAAAAATATATTTGTACAAAAGGTTTTATATTTGGATTGTTGGGGTGTTTTTGCTACTACTTTGATGTCACATCATGATAGAGCTGTTAAAAAACGAAGACAACTCCGGAGTTAGGCGAAGTACTGTCCGATGCTGTGTTTGTGCACTATTCTAGTGATACAGATGTTTTAGATAGATTATATTTTTTTTCTTTAAATAAAAAAAAAATAATAAAAAGAAGCCGTCTGTATGACATGACGTGTTACACCCCGTCATGGTGCAGAACTCGCAGACCTATTTTGCTACTTTTAGTGTGAGGTGTCCCTGCCCATGGCAGGGGGGGTTGGAACTAGATGATCTTGAGGTCCTTTCCAACCCTAACTATCCTATGAATCTATGATTCTACTTCCACTTCAGCCACTGCAGCCTAGCCAGGCGGGTGCATGATGTTTAACGAATACATTCTGCTGACTACAAAACTGCTCGGGAAGATCTCCCGGCTGCGCCTGGCCCGGTGCGGGTCGCATGCGGGGCCGGGCCGGTGCCGGCGGCACTAGGTGGTGCTGCGGCGCTCGGACCGCCGCTGCCGGCCGCGCCGCTGCTGCCCGGGCCGTGCTGTGTCGGCCCGTGTGCTCCCGCGGGAGCAGCGCGCTGCTGCAGGCAGAGGCAGCCGCGTTCCTCAGCCTCCCGTATTCCCGTGTGGCGGTCTGGCGAAGGAGGGGCTCCGGAAAGAGCCGTTTTAAGGCACCGCTACCGCTACCACTGCTAGTCAGCAGCGCCGCCACTCAAATGCTTTACAGCG
Source organism: Lathamus discolor (assembly GCF_037157495.1). NCBI lineage: Eukaryota > Metazoa > Chordata > Aves > Psittaciformes > Psittacidae > Lathamus > Lathamus discolor. The sequence goes on from NC_088884.1 coordinate 17,763,337, forward strand.
GTGAAGCGCTCGCAGATGAGCTCTGTATCTCTCACAGTGCTTGGGCCCTAAACCCGCAAAGAGCAATACATGGAAAGCTTGAAAATAAATAAACGCTTCTCGGTATCAGGTGGGAACAGCAGCTCTGCCCAAGCCTGTGACAGTGTCCCACCAGGCTGGGCACCAAGCGTTACAGCTGGGCTCTGCACAAGAGCCACCAAGGGCACAGGCTGAGCCTGCAGGCACTCCAGAGCTCACTCTGGAGCAGCTGCTCACCCTGTCCCACCCGGGGTTTCCTCTAGTTCTGCCCCACATTACATAGTTTCTGCATATTTCCTCTGCAAATACAGTTTTTCTTTCTGTCTTATTTCCTCCCCTCCCAGTCCTTCATACTCTAGTGCTGTTCTTGCTATCTTCTAGCACTTACCTGGCTCTCTCCTTTCTGTCTGCATGAACATCTTGCTGTTACGTTTTCCATGAAGTGATGCCTCTTGCTCACAGAGTGCTCTGCATAGCTTTGGGTCTCAGTTTTGCCATGCCACTGTTTCTCTGCCACTAAGCTCTGCATGCTTTGGCCTTTGTAACAACTGAAAACAAACTGTATACTGAAGTAGCATCACTTTTGAACCCCACCTTCATTCTCCCTACACCCAAACGGTTCACCTCATGCTGTGTATGGCTTTCCTCACAAAGCCAGCTCCCCATTTGTGCAAGTCTTTACAGCACACATGGCCACGCCTGGTGGGGAGGCCGGGGCAGCTGCGGCATGGCCAAGCCCTGGGAGCAACGCCAAGGATCCCTCCTTTTTCAGGATATTACTCAGAGCTGCAGACATACCATGTGGGAGAGTTTATTATCCAAATAAACAAGATGATACATAAAGATCAGCAGAAGAGAACCATGGTGGCATGAGGCTCAGTGCGCGCTTCAAAGCTTGCACAGTCAGTAGCGTTAATTTGGGGGGTCTTTGTTAGAGAGAGTGAGGAGGTGGCCACTTGGACCCAGCAGACCAGGAGGCATTTCAAGGAGGGAAGAGGTAAATACAGCAGGAACAGGCAATAGGCAGGATGTGTGGAAGCTGCTGATGTGAACACTCAAAGGAGTGCTTTGAAGGCAAAAATATGTCAGTGAGATCACGGTCCCTGCGCTGCAGCACAGCGCGCATCACAGCGGCTCCTGCCGTCAGCATCCTCCTGCCAACACCCTGCTGCCTGTCCCAAAGGGCTCAGGCAAGGGCTGCAGGAATTCCTCTCTCTGCCCTCTAAGTGGGAAAAGGCAGAAGAGGAACATGCTGTTTCTTTTAGGCCAGAAATGCCACTTCAGCTACTTCAGCATTCAGGCTGGAACAGGAGGCAGGTTGGTACCAGCCTCCGTAACTAGGAGGAGGAGAGCATGTGCTTCCCAGCCAGGGTCAAGAGGAGCACCTCACCTTTTAGAACAAGTGTTCTTCTACTTGCTTTTGGTGGGATAACAGCACCCAGGGCTACTAGCCTGAAGCTAACTGGGAGGTTGCACATGCTATTCATGGTGGAAAATGGAGCACAAGGGGGCAAAAGGGAAAAACAAAAGAAAATGAGGCTATAACCCAGGCTATAATAGTGGAAGGAACAAACAACAACCTTCATGAACACAGGATGAGCATTACTTAAGAGATTTTTTCTTTTCATGAGTCTCACTTCAAATACATTTGATTGAAAAAAAACCCTGTATTTAAAAAAAAAATCCTTCTCCCAAAGGACTTTGTTATTAAAAACCCCATACTTCTGTTAGAAGGTGTGTGTGTGTACAATATATGGCTGAAGAGAAGAGCATGATGACTCTAGTACTACGTATGGTGATTTAATTTTCAGCCTGCTAGGAAGAAACTGAAAAAACCTGTAGAGCGAAACTACTCTGCAGAGGATCTGTAGCTCTCCTTCAGTACAGAGACGGGACAAGGGTGCAAACGGCAAATGCAGCACTGAGAAGCTCTTTGGGCAGCAAGGCCAAGAGCCACACCTGAGCTGTGCACACTTGGTTGTCTTCGTAAGGTTCACACGCAAAGTAACTGCACAAAGCAGCTCGATTCTCAGCAGTAGCAGGAACTGCTCCAGATCTCACTGGGGGCAAACAAGTCCGCTCTTCTAAAAACCAATTCTGCTTTCACAATTGCTTGGCTGTCATCTTACCCATTTCAGTATTTTACTCATTAAGTATCTGTTTCCCAGGTCTTTCCTAAGATCTGTGTCCTCCATTTCCACAAGCCTCAGCCTGTTACCCAGCTTCGGAGCTGCTGAACACCTGATGGTCTCCATACTTCTGGAATTCTGCCCTGTCCAAGCAGGTGGTTTGAGTTATTTCTCTGAAAGGTGGCAGCTGCTTGAGAAGGTGCCTTACAAACATTTCCTCACCTTCATTCTGAATTGGCATAGCTGTTGTAGGTCAGAACTATGTAATTTGTTTTGCATTTTATTTACTTCATCTAAAAAGTCTTCTGGCAATTTTTGTCTCCTCTTTCTGATACAGATTTGGTATTTTAGCTCTACCATCACTTGGCTATGATTTAACGTTTGCGGAAAAAAAACCCCAACACTTTATAACCAAACAGTTGTTCATTAATGGGCAATAAATTGCTGCTTAAAAATCCTGCTAATTAAACATGTGCATTGCAATACAGTAACACATTTCCTTTGCAAACCCTTGTGCTCTCCAAAACCAATTTCCTATTCTAAGGATAAACAATATTACTACTAATTTTATTCACCAGGACATACTTCAGCCTCAAAACACAACCCCTGTAAACGCAGATGGAGGTTTTCAAGTCACGTCGAACTTCCTTGCCTGTTATTTTATCTTCTTCTCAACAGGGTGTTTCTCACGGGACCAAAGTTTAACGTATGGATGGGTTCTCTGTTTCTTCTCCACAAACCTTTTAAACGTCGTAAAACTGAGTTTCTGTCACTCCGGTATGTTCAGGGGCCTACAGCTGCTGCTGCTGTGTCTGTGATGACCTGGTGAGATCACTGCAGCCTCTGTATCTGGAAAAGGAAGGTGCCACCAACTGGACCTGCCAGTTACTGGGGCACTGCTTTCTCCTAAGCCTGGGCTGCGTGGCAGGACACAGGGGAATGCACCCCCTCTCCTTTCGAGCTAGTATCAGCCAAACTACAGTTGGACCACCACTGTGTGGAGGAAGTCTTTCCCCTCTTCTAGACTTTCTTCTGTTCCTCGAAATCCTTAGAATTCAAAGTCCTTTCTTTCCAATACCTTAACTACACAAAAGCAAACCTCTGCCCCCGCATCTGCTTTTGGTACAGCCCAGTACAAGCACACCTTGTACTGCCACCAACAGTTGTTTTGACTTCAGTTTCTGAAGGCAGCCCACTTTGTAATCCTGGTCTCTTAATTATGGTTTGCACATTGTAAACATCACTTTAGCCGGAGTTAGCACCAAGAAAGTGGTCCCTCATCCTTTCTCCAAATTGCGTCCTTCCACAAGTATCTTCCACCTGTGGAGACTCTTCTGCTGCTCTGGTTTTATATGGAAGCTGGAGGGGTTTGATTTGTTTTGCATATCTGTTGAGCGGTTTTATGGGAAGGAACGTGCCCCAGCAATTCAGGCCTTCTGAGTTTGCCTTTGTTGAATGATGGAGCAGGCTTCTTCACCCTTTTTATTGTAGAGCTTATGCTCAGCAACTCAGGAACAAAGGCAAATACTGTCTGATGGACTCATTTTTTTAAGGAACATATCCCATGTTCTTTGCCATGAAATAAGAACACTAAGGAGATGTGCTGAAAACTTTTATTTTCAGGACTTTGAGAGCTGGAATGTTTAGGATTTACCAAGGTCACTGGTGGATAAGAATGGCCTTTCATGTTCGTCTGGCTGAGGGGATTGAGCTGCGTATAAGGATGTAGTGTAGTTATTGTCTTTCACTGACCTAGTGGCCTGTGGAATGAGTGCAACCTTAGAAGCTTCCCTACACTTCCTGAGGCGGTACTCCACATAGGCAGGGTATCACCCTCTTCACTTACCTCACGCCTTTTAAAGATATGGGAAGAAGGTTATAGATGGGAGTGGAGTGCAGCGTGGAGCAGCATGACTCACCGTAGAGAGCTCATTTAAAACCTCTCTGTTGACAGCACAGGAAGGAATGAAGAAGAAAGATTTTCATAGACCCATAGAATGGTTTAGGTTAGAAGAAACCTTAAAGATCATCCACTTCCAAACTCCCTGCCATGGGCAGGGACACCTCACACTAGACCACGTTGCTCAAAGCCCCATCCAACCTGACCTTGAACACTTCCAGGGATGGGACAACCACAGCTTCTCTGGGCAACCTGTGCCAGTGCCTTGCCACCCTCAGACTGAAGAATTTCTGTCTAATGTAAATGCTCCCTCTTTCAGTTTAAAGCCATCCCCGCTTGTCCTATTCCTACATGCCCTTGTAAAAAGTCCCTCTCCAGCTTTCTTGTAGGCCTCTTTTGGTACTAGAAGGTGTTCTATGTCTCCTCAGAGTCTTCTCTGCTCAAGGCTGAACAAGTCCAGCTCTCTCAGCCTGTCTTCATAGGAGAGGTGTCACAGCCCTTTGAGCATCTTTGTGTCCCTCCTCTGGACTCACTCCAACAGGTCCATGTTCTTATGTTGGGGGCCCCAGAGCCAGATGAGCCATATGCAGTACTCCAACCCAAAATGAGCAGTCAGTATTACAAGCCATGTATGAGGAGCACTGTCTGTGGCACTGCAGAAAGAACCTGAAGATGCAGTGAAACCTTGAGTGCACAACCAGACCTTGCCTCACTTCTGCATGATCTGTCACAATCCAAATGATAAACAAGCAGAGAAGCTAGTGTGTTCAGATGCAAACTACTGTATGGCTATATGGAATTCACCTTTCGAGGCCAGGACCTGATACTGTGTAAAAAGAGAGCTTCAGATTACTACAGAAGATTAGATTCAGGTAGGTGACTGAAAAATAGCATGTGATTGAAGATGTATGAAGATCACAGATGCGCTGAACAGACAGACATGTTAGCAGATACAGGTTAACCAAGTAAAAGATGCAGATGGAGGGAAATTGGGACAGCGGGCTAAAAAGCAAGGCTAACGGGGGCATTGAAAGGCAATGCTAAATTTAGCGAGAGACCTAACTTTCAAGCATGAACAGAAAGCTACTCTGTCCTCTGCAGATATTCACTCAAAGTACAGCAAAGGCGACTTTTGATTCTCACAGACAATATGCACAGTCTTAAAATACATCTCAAAATGTGCTTTAGGACACTGTGCCCAAGATCTTCCCACACAGGAACACACTGCTAAGTCGTGATTTAAATGAGGTCTGACATCTCCAAGGTGTACTTTCAATGTAGGACAAACCTAGCTTAGAAGCATGCCAGGATTTTTCTCTTCTTTATAGCCTTTTTTTTTTTTTTTTAAAGAAAGTATTTATTGTTATTACAAATACTGATGTTGCAGTTGCGTGATGCCTACAAAAAATGTTTTCTATGTTGCTCCTCACCAGGGAATTCATGCCTGAGCATCTCACACAAGCTACTGCACCACTGCTCGCACTGGTTCAGGGATCCTGGTTGCTGAGATCCATTGCTCTGCCCTGACCTGCAGCGGTTTACAGCTGACTTATTCTGCTGAGAACCAACTGCAAAAGTAGCATCTCATTTTTCAGCACTAAATTACTGGGGGAAAAAAAAAAATCAACCTCTAGAGAAATCACCAGTGTTTGTTACTATCACAAAACAAATTGAAGTTTTAATAAAACAGTGGTTACTGAATAATAACGTACTTTCTAAATATATTGTGTAGGAAATGATTACAGAAATAAGCTACTAATACTCTATACGTATAGAGATAACACACATCCAAACTAACAGACAGAAAGACATTATGCAGTACAAAAATTTTATTGACATGAGCTTGGGATGACTGTTCTACATACAAAGGTGAAGTGTTAGGAAACAGTTCAGTAATCCTTTCCTCTTCCAGGCTTAATTTGAGAAAAATGCTACTTTGGAAGTTATAGGCATGACCATGTTACTGTCCACAGCTCTTAAAACCATCCCTGGGTGGCCCATCACCAGGCACCCAAGTCTGGTCTTCGGAAAACTCTACAGTTTCCTCTGCCTACCATAAACCAGGACCTAGACACGAGTGTTTCCACATCACCACCATTCACAAGTATGCAACTAGCGACCGCAAAGAGAGACTGGGGAAATACACCCTTCATAGAAACTCTCCCTCCTGGGAACACGAGCTACCTCTGTAGTGGGGGGAAAATGATAAAGACTTTAATTTTAACTGCAACTCAAGTATAATTAATTCCACAGCAATTACATCTTAAATCCACAATAGAAATTGATAATTACATAGTAACTCATGTTATCGCTACTACATTATCTCTGATAATACCGCAGTTAAGCTTGCGCTCAAATTCCTTTTCAGTAAACTTTGTTTCTGTAAAACACTATTATTTCTCAGATACTTTTAAAACACTAATGAAGTATATAAAAGTTTACAGTATACAAGAAAAGCTAAAATAATAAATGATCACATTGTCTTCAGTTTTATCAAAGAATAAGAGTCTGAGAAAAATAACTTATTGCATTTTAATTTCTCAATCTCTTTCCTTTTTTGAAAGATAAAAGTTATAACGGAAATCCATTAGATGACTAGATGAAGAAAAGATTGGGAGAAACAAAATCACAATTTAGCAGGCAGAGGATGGGGAAATCAAAGTATTCAGTATGGCTTGTAGCTGAAAGTAATTGATCTGCATTTCCAATCATTTTAGTTATTGCCACATTCCATTAAGTTTTCAATAAGTGAAGATAAAAACACGTCTTTAAAATGCATGTACAATAGCATTAAGCCATTGCTGTACATATTGTGCAACTCATCTGAATGCAGTTTAACATGTGAACTTAATAGAATATATTTATGTACAGTATATACACAAGCAGAATCCTCTGGTAATACCCCTGAATATTATCAGTTAAATGAGTAATTTTCATAATAAAAGAAGAAAAAAACCACAACCCAAACATCTCTGAAGGTGGCAAAACTGCCCATTTCTGAAGTTTAAATCAATATAATTTCTAGCTGATTTACACAAACAAAACTGTGGTCCTGTACAAACTTTACATTACAGGGAAACAGTTTATTTTAAAAAAATATTTACATATTTGAGTACTTGGTTCTTTGCAATAGAGATTATATGAACACAGAAAATAGTATGGTAGGCAGGTTTATTTATTAGATTTTTCTATTGGTTCTTTTTTGTGCAAATTCCAGATCTCTCGTTTTGTGGTGTTATCTGCCTCTATTTGCCTTGTATTACTGCTGCTGCTTTTTTTAGTATTCTGAGAAGGCTGGGTGACTTTACTTCTAGGAACAGGAAGAAAAGATTTAACTCTTGAAACACCCAACTCTGTCTTTGATTTACTGTTGCTGCTTTCCACAGTTCGACTGCTGCTGAGAGGACGCGTTCCATCCTGTGAAAAAAAAAAACCCATTTTCTGTATAAATAATTACTGCCATTTGGGCTGAAAAACAACCAACCAACTCTACCAGCCCTATAGAACCCATGTTATTTACAGTCTTTTGCAGTTTAATATGACAGCATCTTACTACCTGGTGAAGAAACTATGGCTCTTTTTTGCTTCTTTGACTGAACGGAACTGTCATCAACACCTCCAAATACCAAAATAGGTCAATGGTGTATTTGCCACTGAGAAAAAAACCTTAGATTTCCTTCTCAGCTGTTTCAGTTTTAGGAGTGCCCAAATAAAAAATGCATGTACTTTCTTCCATTAGTGTGGAAAAAAATGACAGCTGCAGACACAGCTAAAAAGGAAAAATGGAAATTTAGGTAGTTATGAGCAAAAAATTCAGCATTACAGCTTGAATAAAGATACTAATTTTTGTACCAGCAAGGCCATAAATAACAACAAAATAATTCTGACAAAGGCCAACATTTCAAGAATGGAAGTTGAAATGGTAGTTACATTTTAATTATTTGTGCTAAGTAGCTACAGTCTTAACACCGGGACCATATTCACCCTGCCCAAATTTAGATACCTGAAAATGCCAAAGTCAGGTACATTGTCACTGTTTGTTCCTTTACCGTCAAAGAGAAAGAGGTAAGTTAAGCCATTTTCTGATGGTCACTAACTTATATCTTTCATGAGGGATGCCTATCTTTCCACTGACAGGAAAGGGCAATTGGGACTGTTGGCATCAGTTGAATCCCAATCACCTTCTGAGCAGCAATATTAAAAAGATCTTCATGTAAAGGTTGCTGTCATGAAAACAGACTACTCATCACCACATATTCCTTATTAGTTCCTGATTCCATTGCTTTTTTTTTGTATCCTGGATCAAAGATTTTGCATCTCTTACCAGTTTTCTCTTTCCCCTTCATGTCCTTGAAAGCATTTCTTCTTCCAGCCAATTAAAAAAAAATAATTATGGGTGTGTCGCCCTTTGAAGTAACTTGTCTCTTTGCTGTTGGTAAGATCTCTGCTCCTGCAGTATTGCTTTTGTTACCTGCAGAACTCTATTTACTTTCAGAAAAGAAGGCTTTTCTAATCGCAAACTTTTTCAGACACCAGTTTTTGCAGCTGTTTATCATTGTTACAAACTGCCTCTAAAAAGTTTCACTTTTGCTTGCAAACTGAGACTGTGCTCTTCCAGATTTTTGAGAAATTTGTTGTAGTAATGACTAAATCTAGATCTGTTCTAGATTAGATCTACTAGATCTCTTTCCCCTCTAACAAAAAGTTGGGTTGTCTTTCCTTCATTTTGGCCAACATTTGCGCACAAAGATATGGGAAATTTTTTTTATTCTGTATGTAATATTTTGACTAAGTTCTTCAAAAACCTCAAAGGTAGCCAAGCCTGTCTGCCTCCAAAGTCAACAGTTATGCCTTACACTCTTAAAAGGCATTTTAAAGGAAAAAAAAAAGAAAAATCACTAGGAAAAATTTATGGTAGGAATGGACAGGTCAGCTGGCTTACCAAATGATCCAGGCATGACCACTATGTGGAGCTCTGATTTGGAATGTCTAAAGTTAATGTTTAAAGAAATATTCAAAACCAGTATATCTAAACATGGATCTGCAATGTTAAAACTTTTCTGTTAGCAGAGACTGTTCCCTGGATTTTTAAGTAAAATTACAAAAAATATCCCAACACTTTGAATATACGTGTATGAAAAAATACAATGGTGCGGGTGGTGGGACATCTCATCCAACTTTAGCTTTTTTAATGCTTAGGTCTGCAAGTTAAGCTGTTTTCAGGGCTACTTCACTGTACCTGCAGAAAAAATAGAATATCTCTATAAAACAATGTGTCAGTAAGATAAAAGTGCCTGGGCTGGACTCTACAGAACCCCTTTTGAGGGAACATAGAGGGCCTAGTGAGGGAACACAGGCAACAGCTTCTGCTCTGGCTGAGGTCAATTGAACTGTGTGCACAGAGGCTCTCTTAATGTTCAAAACCACAGGCAGCCAGAAAGAAAAAAAAAAATTGTAACAGAGAAAGCGTAATTTTTGCTTTATTATCCAAAGAATGAAAACTAAATAGGATGTAATTTCATCTTCAGATTTAGCAGGGATGTTAGCACCCACAATTAATTATTTCAGTTTCTGAAAAGACAATACCAGTAGACCTGTTAGACCTTCCAGTACTATTCAGCTTATCTTCCCACTCTGAAACTGCTCTGAAGTTGAAGTTTGCTTACATTTAGACATTTAGTTTGTTTAGATTCATAGTATCACCCAACTTACAACATAGGGTTTCTTGTTTGGTTCTCATAAATAAGATGGCAAAATAAATATATTACAAGACAAGTATATTACAACAAATAGCCAGGTAGAAAAAGAAACTGAATACCCTTAAAAAAACCGAAATGCTACTCTTCACAAACTCTGGTAATACCATCTCTTCTCAAAATTTCTACCTCTGAGATCAGAGCTTTTACACCAGAGCAGCTCAATTCTACTTAGATAACATCACTTAGGAAAACAGTGGTTTGAAATAATAAATATTGGGATAACCACTACAAAATAAATAAATAAAGGTACAGAAATGAACCACAAGCCAGCAATTTTGCATGAAGAATTTTGAAAAGTTTTATGCTTTTGCAAACTCACTGTATAACATTAACTGCGGGTGCTGGAGGGTGAACAATGAACTCAGGTTTTATTTCTCTTAAAATCTGATCCAAATAACATACAATGTCAAAGTAATGTCAACAATACTTGGCCTAGGGAGATGGCTTTATGTAAACATGAAAACTGAAGCAAATACATCCATTGTTTAATGAATCTTTAGTTTCTATTAAGACACATGTAAGAGACTTGGCATAGTATGTCTAGCAAGTTTCCTAAGAATCATGACAGTTTATTCTTGCAATAAACAGGGCCCTGGACCACAAATTCTTTGGATCCAATCAGGAATCCAAATTTTGAAGAAATTCAAGACACCTTCTCTAACCAACTACAAAAATCATTACACTTACCTTTTGTGCTGTTGTTTTATTTGGGTTAGTACCACTTGCTGAAAACACGGGATTGTTCTGGGAGTTACTGAACGTCAGTAGCTCATCCTTAGAATCTGCAATCTAAAAAAGATAGGAAAATGGTGATTTTTTTAGTTATTCACAGCAGAGATTAAGTTTCAATTTGCCAAATTTGGGAGTCTTTATTTTATTTTTATATAGTCTCTGTGCAATAAAATGCATAAATATCCAAAGAACATTTTAAATATTTTCCCTTTACTCTTGAGTGCATTTGTAGGAAATAAAGGGAGAGATTTCACAACAACCATTATCAGAGGAAAGTGAAACGTACATTTCCAGAACAATACTATTCAGCAGAGCTTAAGGGTAGTTTCCCATTGAATTTTATCTAGCCCCAGGAACATTACAGAAAGGAATGATCCTTTTCTATGTGTCTTGCCTGTTTTTTTCCATCGGCCCTTGTGACCATCAACACAGAAAGACTTATCAGCCTTGTGTCTTCACTGAAAACTGGGTATTTTATCCTGGGGCAAGCTGATCTGATTCAACTCAGCAACTGCAAAAGTTCTCAATCCAAACATAACAGAGGCAGCAGAAACACATTTGAGTGAAAGGGCAAATCAGAGAGTAGAAGTACTTACTTTGATGGCAGCCTGAAATTACATCACACAAAGAAAACATGCAACAGCACCCTCACTTCTGTAAGACTCTACTAGGCAGCTGGCGAATTAACAACAGAAATTCCAGCCTTGGATGGTTCCACCCATGATGAGGAAACTGAACAAAAGACAGTGACATCTATCTCCTTCCTTATCTAACCCATATTTCCTTGAATTGTAAACAACAAGCAATTATATTTTAAATGTTATTAAACACAATTTTCAATTGGTTACCATTTCTTTAAGCACATCCCATTCTTTCAAGGATAGCTATGGTAAATCCCTGCTAACTGACTAGAGAGGAGCTTGCCAGCTTGGCACATGTGACTCATGCAAGTACTGTAAATACTTTAAACAACCAACCCCAAACAAAACACTATAATAAAGGATCTTATTAAATAGGTTGAAAAATCTTCCCAAACACAGTATTTCTTTTTTTTTAATAAAAACTTGGTTGACTTCTAAGGATAAACAGAATACTTAATAAAGCAAAGCTAATGAAACTGCTGTTCAGGGAGATCCTAGAGGATGTAATTCACAGTCTAACTGGACAATAGCTGAAGACTGACTCCATCTGTGCTTCAAAAGATACAGAACAGCTGCACTGGTGTGAACACAACTGCCTCTCACAGCCACCTACTTCTGCTGTGCTAGGAGATGAAAAGAAGAAATAGCTGCACCTACAGGGAGAGCTGGATGCTTTTAGTGTAGAAAGGAAAATGAGAGAGATCCACAACTTCACCCTCTGCTCCAACAGGCTTCCCATAACCACCCACAATCCATTCCAGTGTGGAACACAGCCCCAAACCTGAGCTTTGCAAGCATCCCTCACCTTCTTCTGCCACTGTTAAAGAAAGTGAATTAGGCCAAATCATCCTTTCTTGCTTGGGGAAGCAAAACTGCATTCTGCCTACACAGCAGAGGAGCTTTGAGCCAGTTCTGTGATGGCTATTGGGATTACATCAAACAAACCAAATGTGCAATGCATATTAGGAAAAACTTCCTATGTCCTTAAGGCTACAAAATAGTTTCCCAGTGGAAGCAATGATACTGTGAAAGATAACATGGGGAGCAATAATGCAGCTATTGTCACCTGCATTTATGAGCTTATAAATTTCAGCCTCCACTGAAAAAGACTTTACACGAAAAAATAGAGGAGGTGTAATTTAAAATAATGTACATTAAACTAGAGCACTTACTCTCAAATGTATAATTTATTAGTTGACTTTGGCTTATTCCCAAATAATTTAATTATTTTCTTCAGTTCAAGCAGTGCTTGTAAATTAAAAATTAATTTTAAACACATAGCAAACAACTGCATATGGTAATGTAGTAGATTATTTAAAAGCCTTGTGTTTACCTTGCTGATATCAGGCTCAGATTTGCTGGAACACATACTCTGAAGTTCCTGCACAAGATCTACTTCATCATCAGAACCAAGGGACAGTCTCTGCTCCAGATTTAATGTTTTCAATTGATCCTTCTCTGAAGATCTGGTTAAAAAATTAAAAAAAAAAAAAAAAAAAAAAAAAAAGAAACAGAGAGAACAATTAAAATTAAGCTATGATACAGAATTTAAGAATAAATATCATACACACCTGAAAATAGTAACTTCTTTCCAAATCACCTTTACTACCACAAATTATGCTCTTCATTCTGAAATTTAACAAAGGATTCTTCTGCCTACTCTTTCCAAAGATTCTCCTCTTTTTAAGGTGAAACAATCAATTTTATCCCACTCTTCTTTTTGATCTTCGTCGCTGACATGGACAGAGGGATTGAGTGTGCCCTCAGCAAGTTTGCCGATGACACCAAGCTGTGTGGTCCGGTTGATATGCTGGAGGGAAGGGATGCCATCCAGAGGGACCTTGACACGCTTGTAAGGTGGGCTGATGCCAACCTTATGAAGTTCAACCATGACAAGTGCAAGGTCCTACACCTGGGTCGGAGCAATCCCAGGCACAGCTACAGGTTGGGCAAAGAAGAGATTCAGAGCAGCCCTGCAGAGAAGGACTTGGGGGTGCTGGTCAATGAGAAAATGAACATGAGCCAGCAGTGTGCGCTCGCAGCCCACAAAGCCAACCGTATGCTGGGCTGCATCAAAAGGAGCGTGACCAGCAGGTCAAAGGAGGTGATCCTGCCCCTCTACTGTGCTCTTGTGAGACCTCACCTAGACTATTGTGTGCAGTTCTGGTGTCCTCAACATAAAAAGGACATGGAACTGTTGGAAGAAGTCCAGAGGAGGGCCACGAGGATGATCAGGGGACTGGAGCACCTCCTGTATGAAGACAGGCTGAGGAAGTTGGGGCTGTTCAGCCTAGAGAAGAGAAGGCTGCGTGGGGACCTCATAGCAGCCTTCCAGTACCTGAAGGGGGCCTATAGGCGTGCCGGGGAGGTACTTCATCAGGGACTGTAGTGACAGGACAAGGGGTAACGGGTTAAAACTTAAACAGGGGAAGTTTAGATTGGATATAAGGAGGAAATTCTTTCCTGTTAGGGTGGTGAGGCACTGGAATGGGTTGCCCAGGGAGGTTGTGAGTGCTCCATCCCTGGCGGTGTTCAAGGCCAGGTTGGATGAAGCCTTGTGTGGGATGGTTTAGTGTGTGGTGTCCCTGCCCATGGCAGGGGCAGCTAGAACTAGATGATCTTGAGGTCCTTTCCAACCCTAACTATTCTATGATTCTATGAACTTCATTCTAAACACTTAAAAAAACCCTGGCATACTGGAAGCATAAATATTCTATGCTCTTTGTGCCTGAAGATCCAAGGCTTCATATTGAAGTTTCAAATGTAGTTCCCTCTGGCTAATTTGTACACTTTCTTAGAGTAACTCTGTATCATTTAGACTAAAATGCATGCACTATACCATTATGAATTGCCATTCAATAAGCTGAAAGAGCCAGAGGAGATTTTAAAATATAATGCCAGGTGAGAAAAGAATATGGGTGGCTTTTCATGGCACAGTAACTGTTACATAACATTCTCAAGTCACAGACTATTCTGTAATATAAAAAAAAAAAATGCAGTGCTGCAAGGTTTGGGTTACAGAAATAGATTCTAAAATTGTATCAAAATTATTTTCTCTCAGAAGTTAAAATTAAAAAGGATTCCTTTCTTCAGATTTGGAACCAAAACATTAACAAGTTCTTCATATATTCATTATAAAGTGCAGGTTTACAACATAATTTTATCATCTTTCTTGTTTGCTAAATGTTATAAATACCAGAAACTAAAACTTACTTGGTGGTGAGAGAAGCTCTTTTCTTACAGTTTGGTTGCAATATAGTCTTGGATTTTATACCTGCACAAAAGACAGATTGACTTATTAGGGTGTTATCATGTACACCGATTTCTTTATCCTAAAATCTGCAATTAACTGGAAAAATGGGTTACTATTTACTGCCTAATTATATCAGTAAAGTCTGTCAAAAGATCAGAATACATCCCCTGAAACTGCTCAGAGTAGCATTAGGAACTGCTCAAATGGCAAACGGGGCATGAGTTGCCAAAGCTTTTGTAGAAGACAGACCATTTAAGTTTCTGTGTGAGGCAGCTGAACCACCTTTACTGGTTCTCTGAAAGAGAAATCATTTGTCAACACGAGAAGATTTACATTTGCTTCATTTATTAAAATCAAACAACTTACCTTTGGAAACAGGAACATTTGATTCTGTCAGTCAGAAATGCAAGGCCACTGAAATTAAATTGACCTTCTTTTTTACTTATATTCACATATATTAACTGAACTCCAAGAACACTTTCAGGAACAATATACTGTATGAAACATCCTACTTCAGGTTGTGTTCATCTGGTATCTTAAATCCTCTTAGTGAGATTAGATAAATTCACAATTCAGAGAACGAGCAAGCAAAATCAGGACATTAAGCTGCATTTCAGAAAAAGCAGACTTCTTTCTGAACAAGAGCCAAAGAAATGAATAGCTCATTTTAACATTACAAAGTACCACCCATCAAGTATTTCAGTCTTTTATATATGAAGTAATTGAGGCTAGAATCACTGTTTCTAAAGTGTATGTGAGGAAGCCTCTTTGTAAATCCCGTCCTAACTCTCCTCTCTGAAGGAGTCACCTTCACTTTTTGAAAAGAAAGTAAGTAACTTGTTTTTGTGCCCTAGAAGTTTTTCCTGTTTTATATTGTATTCAGTTATGGTATTCCTACGTTGTTCTTCTAGACAGATATGTACTTCTAGAATAATGATATGCTGCTTCTGTACATACCCAGACATTTATCCCAGTGTGGTAAAACTGCTTATTAGATGACTTATGATCTTGAGTTGAAAGATATTTCAAAAGTGTCAGTGACTAAGGTAACTTGCAAAGTCATATACACGCACAGGCTTCATATGAAGCCTTCTTTATCAAGCAGCATACTGAAAATGATGTAGGAACTTCCTGAAGGTGCTACAGTACCTGTGACTATAGAGGTTTTTTTGCAGTTAAAGTGGAAATCAAACATAAATCTTTCATTTAAAACCAAAGATCTCCTCCTTCCACTACAGGGCTTCTAGGTTATTCGACTCAATTTATCTAGTAAGACTGAACAAGGGAAGCATGATCTGAGGATGCATGCATTCATTTATTTTTATGCAGATTCAGACAATAGTCATAATTGTAGTAAAGCTATAAAGCACATGTAAAAACAACCACAAATGTAGGCATACTGCAAACTAGGTGTAGAACTAAGGAGAAGCTTCCTCTCATTCGGTGTTGGGGAAAAGACTGATAGAGAATTGTTCCATGCAGTATGAGGTGGAACCAGTCCTCGCTCTTCCACCATCTTGGTCAAAGCCTACTTCAATATCAGACAACAGGAAGGGCATTAGAACAAACAAACAAACAAAAAATTAATTAGGATACCTCATAGGCACAAAGAAATATATTTTTTGGGGAAAAAGTAAACAATTCTTTACTGGTTAACATAAACATGAGTGTCATTTAACTGAGAATTTTTAATTCACAATATAGAAGAAAAGTTAGATTCATATCTACGCAGCTTAACCCCCGACACCTCCTTTCAGAATTGACAATATAAGGCTTTACCTTCAGTATGTGTCTCCTGCTTATTCCATGACTGAGAGGATAAATGGCCCGACTTTTTGCGAGGACTTGTGCTCACTTTTCTCCAAGAAGTATTTTCACCTCTTTTCTTAGTACAATTTTTGTAGCTTGAAACAACGGATAAAGGAAAATTTCCTCCCTTAAAATCTGCTATATAATTATCTAGCTCTGAAACAAAAGTATAACAATGTTAAGAAGAATTGACTGTTGAATATGGTTCTTCCTTAACTACCTTATCCAACTACTTAGTTTAGCAACTGGAAATGCTTTTAACCACATGCCTCCCATCATTACTACAGTCATGTTTTGCACAAGGTTTGAAAAAGGAATTGAAAAGTTAAAAGCCCCACTTTGGCCTTGTACAACTACTTGCCTTTTAGACAGTTCATTGTTACCTGTTCTGGGTAGAGGACAGCCATGCAGAACAGCTTTATTTAGCAAGATACTGAGAGCAGCTTTAACAACAGCCTGTTGACCTTGGCTAGGGTTTTTTTGGGCGATTACTTGTCCTGGTACAGATGGTCTTTTCACAGAGGCTCTGGAGAGTATTGCTTCTTGAACTCTGGGAGCTATCACAGCATTCCATAATTTGGACATCCACCTGTAGGCACACAAACAATCCCTCAACTTCAGAGACAATTATCAAACCCCAAGATTTTATACTTTAGGTAACATAGCAGATTTCGCATTTTCACAAAGCACATATATTTTGGACTTAATAATGTACCTTATGTCAGAGAGGAACTGATTTTATTTAAGGCAGAGTTTACTTGTTTCTTTTATATTAAATTATTTGACCTAACTTTCTTCAGGTTGCTTTGGCAAACTATTTTCCATCTGAGGCTTTGCCTCCTTCAGATAAGGACTATAAAACACCCTTTTCATTTTAAGGCTAACAGAAAGGATGTCCCAGAAAGATGTGTGTTTATGTATATACAAAAAAAAGCTCCTTTCACCTTTGCCAGTGCATGGAGAAGTTTCCGTGCCTGCAGGTGTTCATTCATAGCCTACTTACTGCCAGTGTGAGAAAAAGGACGTATTCAGTTATGACTGCACCCTTTCCAGTATTCCTCCATTTCAAAACTTGTCCAGTTTACAGGACTTTTCTATTCATACAGCTGCCTTGCTCTCACTCTCCTTTTGTTTATTTGATCTATGGTGAACTCTGTTTCCAGGATGCCGTGGGTTTTCCAGATAGTCTGGTTTAGAAACTGGGTCTGATTACAAGAATTTGATTCAAAATGACATGGTTCTTCTGGGACTTTTGCTTTTCTAAGAGAGAAATATTATGCTGATTTTAGCACAGAAGTGAACAACTTGTGTTACGTAATAAATAAATGCTATTTCTTACAGCTTATAGTTCTCAAGGGATAAAGGCTACGAGTTTCAGACTTAGGGCTCAGCTCACATCTATAACAGACACTGCAGCAAACTTTTTTTACATCAAATCCAACTTTTTTTTTTTTTTGCTATAGCCTCTTATAGGAGGTAGATGGTAAGATTGAGAGTCAGAGGATTTATTTATAAGAAATTATAGCTATAATTCTGTGCTTCAGCTCTGCAGAAATCCATTCGAAAAAATGAAGGCTAAATTGTCAGTTTGACTTAAATGAACCATTTTGTTGTATATGCTGATACACAGAAACCATTTTATCCAACAGATTATGATGATCTGCTTTGGCTTTTTTTTTGTTTAGTTAGAATGCATAAATTATTTGCTAGATGTATTTCTGGTTGGTTATGAAGCATAAGATTGAGCTTCTATGATGTATAAACATGCTACAAAGTGCTGGTATAAGCTTGATAAAGTTACATTACTTAAAAAAAAGTAATACAGTTGTTAAAATAAGATGTAAAATGCATATTGGAGATGGTCCTTGAGGCTTTCTTAGCATAATACTATAGATACCATTTCATACAGATACAACCTGCATCTGCTAGCAGAGTTAAGCTACCAAAATAAACAATTGCTTTAGTTTTAGTAATAAAGAACTCTCTCCGTTTCTGCTTGTGTAAGCTTTTGACATTTTGCACTACTATTCTATTGGCAGTACTATTTCTATTTTGCAACAGAAATGGTCAGAAATAAATGCTGCCAAAATAAAATTGATTGAGCCCATTCTAAGCTAACAGTTAATAACTGCTGGACTGTACAGTGCCATCTTGTCTAAATAGAATTCCAACCTGGTTTGGGCTCATCCCGATCAAGACCCCAGTTGATACTTGCGAAAGGTAGAGCAGACTCCTGCCCCTGGAAAAGAGCTGTAAAGTGAAACTCTTTCCTGTTGGAACATCACCTTTAATACCCTAGATCAAAACTGAGAAAAGAATGGAGCTAAAATTTTCCTCATTTTTTCACTCTACTCTCCAAACCATGGGAAGCTACATGAAACAGCACACAGCAGGAAACAATTTCCTGTCATGCCTTCTCTCCCCCTTCCCAGCTGCCTGCTTCTGCCACTTGCCTCATGCTAACACTTAGCCCAGAACAAACCCAGACTGTAGATAGCTGTTTACTGTCTTAATGAATTAAGCTGGCTCAGTGAAGCTTTAACAAATGCCAAAAGCAGCAGAATAGCACAGTGGAGAGAAGGGGCAAGAGGACAGGAGTGGTTAATTAGACTGAAATATTAGCAACCAGTGAGCTGCTAATTAAAGCTATTTATTGCTAGTTATGTGACCACACTTTTAGTCATCATGCTGTTAAACTAAAAGTGTCCAGTAAGTGCTCACTGGAGCTGTGCTTTCTAATTGTTTATTAGTGGACAAAAAAAAACAGATTAAAATGAGAAGTCAGATGGCATATCACTACTCTAGAAGACATTTTGGGGTTGTGCCCAAAATAAAGCATTGTGAATCCAGTCTAAGTTACACATAAGAGAAATCCAAACTCAAAATGCATTATTAAGGTGTCTAAGGAACAGTTTTTCTGTCCTCTACTAATGCCACTGCAATAAATAAATGATTAAGACATTTCAGAGGATATGATTCAAAAGGGAGGAACAAGATAGATGCATGGTATAATTTATTATCTTTTATTTCACAGCACCTACAAAATTTCAAGTCAATGTTACATCCACATTAGATGGATAAGATTAGATTTAGTCTTTGATAATTACTCTGGATATTAGATAATCTGCCTTTAAAAATAATACAGAAAATGAACAAGCAAAATGTTCCAAGATCTGCAGACAGAACAAAAGATAAAAAAACCCACTGCATATGCTAAGCAAAGGACCCTGTAAGAGAGTCAGCAGAAACCAGTACAAGAGAGAAAAGTCAGAGAAGGAAGAGAAGTAGCAATTCAGGAGAAAGCTATGAAGCAGGATGAGAAAAATAATTTCTCATCTCTAGAAACCAGTGTTATTATTGGAATTCTGAATAATTTTGAAATTTAGGGGCTCATTCGAATCATAGAACCATAGAATAGTTACGGTTGGAAAGGACCTTAAGATCATTTAGTTCCAACTTCCCTGCCGTGGGCAGGGACACCACACACTAAACCATGTCACCCAAGGCTCTGTACAACCTGGCCTTGAACACCGCCAGGGATGGAGCATTCACAACTTCTTTGGGCAACCCATTCCAGTGCCTCACCACCCTAACAGGAAAGAATTTCCTCCTTATATCCAATCTAAACTTCCCCTGTTCAAGTTTTAACCCATTACCCCTTGTCCTGTCACTACAGTCCCTGATGAAGAGTCCCTCCCCGGCACGCCTATAGGCCCCCTTCAGATACTGGAAGGCTGCTATGAGGTGTCTACGCAGCCTTCTCTTCTCCAGGCTGAACAGCCCCAACTTTCCAATATAGCTAAGCAACATCTTAGCATGCAATTAATCTATTTTAAAATTCTGTAACTATTTCTTATATCACTTGCTAGCATTTGCAGAAAAGTTGGAATGTGAGCAGATGCTTGTGCAACTGTAGGCAAGAAGAGACAAAATTTTCATCATTCTTCTTTTATTCTACTGGACATTTAACCATGTGTATATATCTGCCTTATTTACTAAGCTAATACATCTGTAAAATTGCACGTATGTTTAAAAATTATACCAATATTAAAAAGAGTTAGAAATCATTCTCCAAGTTTCCCACATGTGCAACTTTAAAAGGAAACTTTATCAAATTCTGAAGCACAGAATTCTAGAATTTTATTTTGGTCTGTTCACTAATGAACAGCTTTCTTTACAATGCTCTCTTGCAATGAAGAACAAAACCTTTAAAGGGTTGAGAAATATTAGCCATTGCAATACAAGTAATATTGAGCAACCTCTGTGTCAGAAAATAACAAAGATCACAACAGGACTGACTTTTAACCAGTGCTAGACACCCAGTTCACACTTGTGCCCTTTCAAATTACCCTTCCAGTAACGAAATATGAAACAAAAGTTTAGAACTTTGAATTACCACTAAAATACTTTCAAGGTTGTTCAGTCAGATGGAGTTCGGGAGAAATGTAACTACTATGTTTGTAATAAGTATTTAGTTGGCATTGAACAGTGTCAAACAGGAAACAGCAATCTTACTTCACTGTCACTTGGCCATGCCCTGGCACCACTGGACAAGAGAAGAAATGCTTTGGCCCCATAAGTGCTTCAGGTGCTCCTAGACGTGATAAGCAGGAGTTCAGCTGGTGCCAAACAGCAAGAATCCAGTCTATGATCTTGCACACAGGATCACATGGAGGAGGTACTTTGCCTCTGAACTGCAGGGAGAAAAGATGTTTGACGTAAGGCCTCTGCTGCAAACACTTTTCCTTGAAACTCCAGGAAGGCTTGTTTTTTCTTTTCTTGCTATATTGCCATTAGATAAATCAGGAACAGTCAAAAGCTGGTCAGACCTTTTTATAGAGTATACTGAAGTTTTCTTGTATTAAAACTTATTTCCCCAACTAGACTTTAAAAGATACCTCCTTATGCATAAATTGACATGCCTCTACTTTTCGTGGGAAACTGAGGCACAAATTTGTCAGCAGTGCTTTTTCTATGGTGTTTAAGATTAGGATTACAAGAGATACCTACCGTATCCTCTGCAATGTATGTGATATAATTAAGGCGTATAAAAGAACATACAATCACACTGAACAGGAAGGTCTGATCCAGGCATGACCTCAGTGGATTTCCATATTGATTTTAGATTTAGCAGCAATGAAGGAAGATGCCTTCCTCTAAGACTCACATTTTTCAGTATGCCTTGTTAAAGGCAAATTATTTTGTGCCAGAAAAATCTTCTATTTCATCTGACTCCAAATTACAGTCTTCATCATCCTAATCCTAGGATTATCCTCTGGAACAGTCTGAATTAAAGGAAGCATTAAAAGATGCACTAGAGATAGTATTTGCTAGCACTAAAGCCAGAGCTTCTTGACAAGAGTCTACACGTAAACAAGGTAAAGTTCATATAGAAAAAAACATTTAAATTGTTCCAATACATCCTAATAGCTCAAAATAAGGGCAAAAGAGCTTTTCAGCTGAAAACAATATTAAGGCACAAACAAGGTATCAGAATACAGAGCAAGGATCATTGAAATAGTTTGTGTTAAAACAATAAATAAGCTTTTACTTTCCTTTAGATTTTTATAAGAGATTAATATTCCTTTTATTTTTAACTTTGGAACCCATTATTTCAAGCCCCACACCAACTGGCATTAGAGTTTACATTTAGGCCATGTTTGTATTAAAGAAAAAAATAATTCACTGGCACACTGGGCGTTTTTATTTCTTATTTAATTGGGGAAGACAGAGGAAGAAACATGCTTTTGTTTGGTTTTTTTTGGTTTTTTTTTTTTTTTGTTTGTTTGGGTTTTTTTTTCCTCCAAATGGCCACCATCTGCATATATGCTTTAGCAGTAATAAATTAAAGGAGATTACCACCCAAATTTGTTCAACTTCAGTCAGAGGTAGCAACCTATTACATTGTTAAACTCTAACCTGTGAGACTAAGGAGTGCCTTTTAAGCCTAAATAAAACAGCCTGAAAATGACATCTGCTACCTGGTGCTGCAAGTCCTGGTAGGCAAAGCAGTTTGTCAGAATAAGTCAGAATACCACTGCTTCTGGGATTGTCTGCATTGCTGTGTTTCTTGGCTTTGTGCTCAGCTGAAGACAGTCCTTCTCTTTGATCTTGAATGATCTATGATCTAAGTTTTTCTGTCCTTTTATAAAGGGGTTTAGATCACGATATTCTCCAGAGTAGACTTGAGGATACGATCTCTCTCCTTACAAGGATGGAGGAGAATTCTGCTACATGCCATTATTGCACTGTCCTCTGGCTTATACCTCATTCCAGCACTATAGTGTATCTGCAAGATACCAGCTTCTACCACTTGTTTATAGACAACTGCAACCCTCTTCTAAGGATTCTGGAAACTATTCATACACTCAATCAGACAATCACTCATAGCAGTTCCAGCTTACTATGCCTGTAGGGACCCAAAGATTTAAAGTGCACGTGTTAAAAAAGAAACATTCTTTCACACAGAAAAAAGTACTTATAATAGCTATGCACCTGAAAAAAGTAACCTAAGTAATCTATTAAGAGTTTCATTGATATATTTCATGATTCTTTTTTTATATTCTGTATTCATGTTCTTGCTATTAAAGAGTACCTAGGTTTCTAAATTTCCTCATTGAAATGTTCAGTTACTGCACATTTCCTCTTCAGGATCTCTTCAGAACAGTAAGCTTTCATAGATGAGAACTGTGGCATAGGGTACAGGAGATGACATTCCCAAGGATAAGCAAGACACATACAGCTGAACACTCAAAAACAACAGTAGGTCTGTTGTCTCAGACTGAGACTCTTTAATACTGATAGCTTTTCCTATCCCTAGAACAATCTCCCATTTTAAGCCTGTTCAAAACTCTGCTGCCAAAATTATTTTCCTTTGCAGCTGTTTCAATTAAATTCCTCCTCCCAGCATCTAACACTGCCTGACTGTCTGCAGTAGCTGATATCACACCGGAAAGGTTTTCTTCCAATTAACTTTCAGAATTCCACAATTCTGCTTTTGCCCACATCTCTGTTTTCGTTTCGCATCCTCCATTTATTTATTCATGTTAAAAACAGACTTCCCATCTTTATTCTTGTTTGGACTTTTGTTCCAGCTTCAGCAAGCCTTTTAGCTCAAAACAACTTCCCTACTGATATATTCTTATGCCTCTTTCCTCTTTAATTTGAAAATCATAAAACCTCTTTTTGCTGTTTAAAATTTAGACAATACAGTACATAAACTATCTTATTTTAGATATATAAAATACATTTCTCAAGAAAGGAATTTTATGTTTGCTGAGCAGATTCTTGTTATCTGAACAGATTCTTACTATCATGCTCACACAGGAGATTAAAGAATTACTGAAGGATGTTTTCATACAGTGGATAAACAAGTATCCACTGTGCCATTATGTGCAGTCAACTTGAGTGTTTATGCTAATCAGCCATGGCCACACACCTTCTTTAATGAGGCCAAGCACAACATTTACACAGAATCTATCTTCCCAGAAATGAGTATTTTTTTCCTGAAACAACTTAGTTATCTGCTCAGCTTTTGACATTACCACTGTACATATTTCATAGACCTGGTGATGACCAAAATTGCTAAAACAGATTCGAGTTCTTACCTTGTTTATAACTTTTCTTCTTAAAAATCTTTGAAGCAAACCACGCATTGGTTCCCCATCCCACCTAAGTTGAACCCAACGGAAATGTTGCTGAACCAGCAGGTCAGAGCCATGAAGATGACACTTTGCAATTGTCCCCAGTAAAAAGCAGTTCTTATGAAAGTAAAAGGCACCAGAAACTCCATTTGCTAAAAAAGAACCATAAATCATTTTACTGAAATACTCAAAGCTTTAACACGATTTCACAGAAAAGCAAGAAGCAGTGACATAGCTAGAAAGAAAAAAAGCCACCATAAATTAGCCTTAAAACTTGCTATATTTGGTTAAGAACAGCTATTTGCTATAAAATTAAAACCTGAATAGATTATATTTTTCTGTTGTTCCCTGTTTGCCATGTATTATAATACAGCTGTATGGTAGTAAAAACATTTCTCCATCCCAAATTCTTTAAATACCTCTTTGAATAGTGCAAGGATTTTCCGAACTCCGATTCTCAAGAGGTGCCAGAAAATCTCCTAGTAATTCAGACAAAGAAGCTCTCTCCAAATTTTCTAAAATCACAATGGTTGTCTTGCTTACAGGAGGCTGTTTAACTGGGACCAGACAAGCTGAAATATAAAAATCCCATTAATGTCTACTTATGAAAATTGACTTTTATTTATATATACAGCTTTTACTGCTACTAATGCAACATAGGATTTTTATTTTATTTTTTGCCTTTTAACTTGTTCACAGACACAAACAGACTGCATAAGATGTTCAAAACAGGAAGCATAAAAATCAAACAATGGAAAGAATATCATACTGTACAGAAAGAATTGAAAGCTAACATTAAGATATATTCCTGAAATGGCTATCATGGGATCTTCAAAGACAGGAAGGATTTCAGCACACTGAAAATAAATATAACACAAAAGATAGCAAAGACCTCTGAAAAGATTTATTTGCTGTAAGACATCTTAAAATTTTAACATGTACTCTTTATACTATATAGTGATGAAAAGGTTCAGAATATTACACATTTGTAAGAAACTTAATCCAATAGTATCCTGGGATACACTGGGAGGAGCCTGCTGGCAGAGGGAGGTAATCCTCCCCCTCTACTCAACCCTGTAGAGGCCACATCTGGAGTATTGTGTCCTCTGGGCTCCTCAGTACAAGAAAGATAAGCAGCTACTGGAAAAGGTCCACAGAGGGACACAAGGATGTTCAGGGGTCTGGAGCATCTTTCTTATGAGAGACTATGGGAGCTGGGCCTGTTCGGTCTAGAGAAGAAAAGACGGAGAGGGGACCTTATTAATGCATATAAATATCTGAAAGGCAGGTGCCAGGAGGGTGGTGCCAGACTCTCTTCAGTGGTGCCCAGTGACAGGACAAGGAGCAATGGCCATAAATTAAAACACAAGAAGTTTCACCTCAACTTGAAGAACCTCTTTACATGGGTAGAGCAATGAACAGGTTGTCCAGGGAGGCTGTGGAGTCTCTCTCTCTCTCTGGAGACATTCAAAACCTGCTTGGATGTGTTCCTGTGTAACCTGCTGTAGGTGGCCCTGCCGTGGCAGGGGGGTTGGACTGGATGATCTCCAGAGGTCCCTTCCAGCCCTAATGATCCTGTGATTCTATGAGATTGCTTCTTTCTTTGCTACTATCCTCTCTTCAAAAATTCTCTCAATATCTTTAAGAATCACCCAAGCAATCAGAGCTAGTCTGAGGCACAAATAGCAGTGCCTGAACTTAACAGGCATAAAAATTTTTTATATATGTGTGTGTATATATATATGTATACATGCATATATGTACACATAATTTTTTCACATTTCAGGTATTTTCCTTTATTTTTCCTGATTTTGACATCTTCTTGCCTAAAGATACAGCCTTTGCAAGTCTTCCTGTAAAACTAAATCCCAGATGAATGCTTCTGTAATAAACGTATTAAACAAAACACTGGTTGTGAGTATATTGTGTCTTGCATTGTTTCAGAACTTTTTGAGGGTGGTACTAAAGATGGCCATTAAGTAAAATAATGAGTAATAAGGCAAAACTTAAGAGAAACTCACTGTAGCTGGTGACTGCTATGTATTAGCTTATTATTGCTAATTATTATTGAAGATTCCTGAATGTTACTGCCCTGTTTTACTAAGAGGATATAGCTGGATGGCAGGACGGATGGAACTATTTAGAGAGAGGAGGGTGCTCTCCTAGGAGAGAAGTTGTAGCAGAAAAATGGGGCAAAAAGCAACCAGAAAAATGAGAGACTCTACCAGCAGCACAATGCTGAAATGCAAGCACAGGCTATTAAGAGAAGTGTGTGGCTGACACAAAGTAAAGCATCCAAAAGAAGCTTTCATAAGTGGCTAGTAAACAAACCAGACTAGGAATGATTTTCTTTCCTGCAGGCCAGACACCAAAGCCTAACTGACTTCCGACTAAATGTTCTCTTCTCCTCTCCCAGCAATGTGATGGCACTGAAAATCACATGTGGAATAATCACTGACACAAGCTACGCTCCGAACTGTTACCAAGATTTCCTGGGAAAAAAAAAAAATTACCTAGACTGAGGTTATACTGGGAAGTATGCTAACAAACAGAACATAGCACTGCACACAATTGTACAAGCCCATGGGTTGGCTCTGCTTTTGCTCAAGAGCACAGATTTTGTCGAGGTTGCAACCAAGAAAGCCAATGAAAGCTCCAGATGAAAGCATAGTTGAAAAATATGCCCCACACTGCAAATGCACAGCAGGTAGAAATCAGCATTCAGTCTCACTCACTGAATTGTATTTTTTCTATTAAAAAGTTAGTAATTCTAGTTTGTTTGAATAAAACATTTGCTTATGAGATTGGTCACCCTCTTGGTATTCCTGATCTGCCCATATTGAGGAGGAAAAAGGTAGGGGCTGATTCTCTCAAAGCTCTGGCTGTCTCAAAGTTTCATCATGGCAGCACATGAGAATGCATCCAGAGGCGTTGCACTGGTACCATCAAAACTGGTTTCATTTCAAACACCTAAAGCCCAGCCTCTTTCAATACAGACAGTGAAACGTGTAAATGACAGTTCATAGAATCATACAATCATACACCAGGCTATCCCAAGCAATAATGACATTTATCCCTTTTATTTTTAAATGTGAATGACCATATTGGATAAGAAGTAAAGTTAAAATCCTAGAGCTGTAGAAGAGGCCATAGTAATAAAAAGAAAACCTCCAGATTTTTGGGTGAAAACAAGGTCTTGCTACCAAGGTTAGATTCAAACTACATTGCTAATTTTTGTCAACAAAAATCCCCCAAACTAAACACTCATTTAAAAACAAAACAAAAAAAAGAAGAAAGCTGTAAAGGGATGAAAGCAGCTACATATCTGAGAACTGCCTGCAAACAGCAAAACTGTATTTGAGCCAAATTAATTTAAACAATACCAGAGAAAAGGAAGCATATCACACAACTGACCCATGTGCCCCCATTTTTCTGCTTCTACATTTAATTTGCTCATTTTCAGTGTCATTCATCTTTGGCTACATTGTCCTTTTTTTCCCTTCTTCCCAATTATTCATCATGAATTTACACAGGTACAGCCTACTGACCACTCTGAGAATGATTTATTGTGGAGCACCCAAGTAACAGGACTTTAATCTACATATAGCTATTCACATCTATTAAGAGAAAACTCTTTATTTCAACAGAAATTCAACTTTGTCCTGTAGTAATGGTCAGAATACTCATACGCCGTAAAATTTGTCTGTTCAGGTGACAAAATTTGGCTCAGATCCACACATAAATATCCAGTAAACAAGCATATATCAAAAGCAAGTGGTCTGACTTTTAAAGAACTCCTTCACTGTTTCTTTTATTTCCAGAAAGGTAATAATTATAGCTTACCTTTTCATATCTTTTTCTTAAAAAATATAACAGCTATAGTAAGGCAACAATAGACCTTTATTTCTGATTCAGTAGATCTGAGCCACAGCACATAGCATTTAAAGGCTCACAAACAAAGGGAAAAAGAAATGAGCAAAAAATATTAAGAACTATTCATTTTACTTAAATGTCATGAACTTTTGACAGAGCTCCCTATTGGACTGTCACACTTCTACCTCAGTTTAGACTCTGATTATTCTGCATTATTCTCCAAGCACCTGGAAAACTATGGGTTAAGACATGCCACCATGCGAAAGATTTTAATGTTTTTCTTTACTTTGTACCATAAAAACTTTCCTAAAATTACCAAAATCAGTCCTGCTGAAATAACCTTACCACTGCTGATGAACAGTTCTGCAAGCTGCTCCTTAGAGAAACCAGCATCCACTTCAACTTTAACGATTTCACATGTGGATCCTGCAGCCACTTGCTTTTGCTGTGTTGAAAATTTACAGACTCGGTGAAATGGTGCAAACTCTAATTTATGAACTAATTTAATGTATATGCTTGTGTTAATACCTTCATGCAGGCTGCTATCTGATATGCTATATAGTCTTGCAAACTTCCTTCTGGACCATGGAAAATGACATTGTGATATTGTTCAACCTACAGATAGAAAATAAATTAATCTTGAAAGTTCAGGTTTGGTTTGGTTTTGTTTTTTTACCTAGATAAGACAATCAGCGTCTAACAGACAAAATTCTTTGGTTTGCACTACTGGAGTTAATAATCCTTACTATAATTAGTTCCAAAATAGGCAATATTTTCATACTACATCTTGGAAATATATTGATAAATTTAGATCCTTATTTGTGAAACTACATGAAAAGATACTTTTTCATTATAACAATCATTAAATCTTGAAACACTCATGTAGGAAGAATGACTTTTGGAATCACTGTATTAAAATAGATAAACCAGAATGATGTTAAAATCAGAGTAATTAATTTGCTGCTAACTTAAGGACTTACACTATGGACTTTATTTCCAATTCAAATGGGATCATGTTATCAATACTGCAGAATAAAAATTATTTAATCTATCTTAACTGTAAAATTATCACTAAAAAGTCAGTAACAGCATAAAATCATATCATTGTGCAATATCAGTGAAGGTAGCAGCAATCTGTGGCACGTAACTGTTCTAACAACATGAAATACTAACCAAGGACACTGCAGAAATGGCACTGATTTAAAATTAATTCTGATTTGATTAGCAATGTTAAAACAAATGAGCTATGAAAGTTAACAAATGAGCTATGAAAGTTAACTCATATTATCCAATCATCCTTACATTTTTAGGAATTAAATAAATTGTAAGAGTTACAGGAGATACATATAACTTAGTGATAAAATGCAAGTCTCAAATAATTGTTTACACGAATCTTATTCTAATTTACTTTCCCCTCAAAAAGCGAAATAAAATAATTTTAGAAAGAAGATATCTCAGAGCTTTTAATACATTTCCTTAAGCAGTTCAATTAATTAGATGGCAGCTATTTAAAGAAGAAAGTTAACACCCTCACGTGACTAAAGTTAATGGGGTAAGATTTAGGGGGAACTTTATTTTAAAATAACAGCTTTCATCCCATTCAGTTTTTAGAAGTCTTGACATTCTTTCACAGAGTAGACAACTTTTTTTAGTCAACAGTATTATAGAAGTATTTTCATGTACAAATAGTGTGCAGAGAGAGGATAGCCTAGCACTTACCAGGCGGAGGTAATTCTGAAGTGTCTGAAGATGGATCATAGATGCATAAGTCACACTATTTAGGCAGCCTTCTTGAGGTCCTTTATAAAGACACATACAAGTTACTTCTACAAATCTCTCATGTTTATGAGCATGTATGATGGATACATATGCTTTTCATGCAGTATTCTACAGTGATGTCCTAAAACTGCATGCTCTGCATATTAAAATGATTTACCTAGCAACACAGATTCATGAGTATCCATGACATAAGTAAAATGGACACTACTACACAACTGAAAAAAGGTTGTAGGGCATATATGTGCCAGCATATTTTCTAAATGTTGTAGACCTTTTCAAAGCTAGTTAAACAATTAATTGTACACAATATTTCTGAGAATCAAGAAAGAGGATGAAACACTGAAAAACAAACCCAGTAGTGAATGCTTCTCAAATTACGTATTTCATATGGAGTGTCTTGACATTCAAAACTGAAAATTATTGACTGACAATTACCAAACAAAAACACTGTGATATGCTCAGCTCTGTTGTTCTTCAAAAAGTCCCATGGTGGTTGGGAAAAAATCTGACCTGTTGACCATGAAATGTTTCCTGTTAAATAGAAAAAAAAGAGAGATATTCCTTGTATCTATATGAAGTGTCTTATACTCAAATATATTCACTTGGTTACAAAGAGTTCCATGCACTAAATCATACTATTATTTGATACGACTGAGGATAATAATGTTTTTTGCCAACTGAGACACAAGTCTAATAGTTAGCCTATCTTTATCTCTTTACATGCAAATTCAAGTAAAATAAGATTATTTGCCCAGTCTAATATGAACAGGGATTTTTTTTAGGGTGATAGGTAGAGGGGGGAGGAGGATTCAAGATGAAGCACATGAAATTTTCAGAATCCTACACAACTACTATTACTACTACCACGTTTTGGCTAACTTCTCATTATTTTAAAGATTTGTCTGTTTTACCTTGATAAGTGAAGTTAAATAAAGCACGAGTAGTTCTGTTCTACTTATGATGAGGATTTACAGTCTGAATTTACTGTACATCCTGCATGTACTGTAAAGACATAGTGTGGGCTTTGCTTTGAATTGCTTTGTTTCACCTGTAATACAGATCTCTCTTCTGGACTACGGACAAGCTAACATAGGGCCTCATGGTACCCAAGGAGATACTAAAGTGCTTAATGAATTGTATCAGACACAACCAATCCAGGAGGTTCCTCGATCGTGTGGAAGACAACTTCCTTCTGCAAGTAACAGAGGAGCCGACAAGGAGAGGTACCATGCTTGACCTCGTGCTCACCAACAAGGAAGGGCTCGTTGGAAATGTGACGCTCCAGGGCAGCCTCAGATGCAGCGATCAGGAGATGGTCGAATTTGAGATCCTCAGGACAGTGAGAAGAGTGTGCAGCAAGCTCACTGCCCTCGACTTCAAGAGAGCAGACTTTGGCCTCTTCAGGAGCCTGCTTAGTAAGGTTCCATGGGATATAGCCCTAGAGGGCAGGGGGGCCCAAGACTGTTGGTTGATATTCAAGGATCACCTGCTACAAGCTCAGGAGTATTGCATCCCAACTAGAAGGAAGTGCAGCAGGAGGGCCAGGGTGATCTCCTTGGATGGATAAGGAGCTATGAGAAAAATTCAAATGAAAAAATAGGCTTATAAAAAGTGGAAGCAAGGACAGGCGGCCTGGGAAGAGTACAGGGATGTTGTCCGGGAAGCTAGGGACCAGGTTAGGAAGGCTAAGGCCCAGTTAGAATTAAACTTGGCTAGGGATGTTAAGGATAACAGGAAGGGATTCTACAGGTACGTAGAAAATAAACAGACTAGGGACAATGTAGGCTCCTGAGGAAGCTCTCGGGAGAACTGGCTACACAAGATTTGGAGAAGGCTGAGGTTCTGAATGACTTCTTTGCCTCGGTCTTCACTGGCAAAGGCTCTGACTGCACCACCCAAGTCCTGGAAGGTAGACACAGGGACTGTGAGAATGAAGACCTTGGGCCCACTGTAAGAGAGGATCTGGTTCGAGACCATCTTAAAAATCTGAACGCACACAAGTCCATGGGACCCGATGAAATCCATCCGCGGGTCCTGAAGGAGCTGGCGAATGAAGTTGCTAAGACACTGTCCATCATATTTGAAAAATCATGGCAGTCAGGTGAACCTCCCGATGACTGGAAAAAGGGAAATATAACTCCATTTTCAAGAAGGAGAAAATGGAAGACCCAGGGAATTACAGACCAGTCAGTCTCACCTCTATGCCTGGCAAAATCTTGGAGCAGATTCTCCTGGAAGGCATGCTAAGGCACATGAAAAACAACAAGGTGCTTGGTGACAGCCAGCATGGCTTCACTAAGGGGAAATCCTGCCTGACCAATTTGGTGGCCTTCTATGATGGGGCTACAGAATTGATGGACAGGGGTAGAGCAGCTGACGTCATATACCTGGACTTGTGCAAAACGTTTGATGCTGTCCCACACGACATCCTTGTCTCTAAATTGGAGAGATATCAATTTGATGGATGGACCACTCGGTAGATAAAGAACTGGCTGGATGGCCACATGCAAAGAGTTTTGATCAATGGCTCAATGTCCGGCTGGAGACCGGTAACGAGTGGTGTCCCTCAAGGATCGGGGTTGGGACCGGTCTTGTTTAACATCTTTGTCGCTGACATGGACAGTGGGATTGAGTGCGCCCTCAGCAAGTTTGCCGATGACACCAAGCTGTGTAGTTCGGTTGATACGCTGCAGGGAAGGGATACCATCCAGAGGGACCTTGACACGCTTGTAAGGTGGGCTGATGCCAGCCTCATGAAGTTCAACCATGACAAGTGCAAGGTCCTACACCTGGGTTGGAGCAATCCCAGGCACAGCTACAGGTTTGGCAAAGAAGAGATTCAGAGCAGCCCTGTGGAGAAGGACTTGTGGGTGCTGGTCGATGAGAAAATGAACATGAGCCGGCTTCAGTGTGCGCTCGCAGCCCAGAAAGCCAACCGTATCCTGGGCTGCATCAAAAGGAGCGTGACCAGCAGGTCAAAGGAGGTGATCCTGCCCCTCTACTCTGCTCTTGTGAGACCTCACCTGGAGCATTGTGTGCAGTTCTGGTGTCCTCAACATAAAAAGGACATGGAACTGTTGGAAGAAGTCCAGAGGTGGGCCACGAGGATGATCAGGGGACTGGAGCACCTCCTGTATGAAGACAGGCTGAGGAAGTTGGGGCTGTTCAGCCTGGAGAAGAGAAGGCTGCGTGGGGACCTCAGAGCAGCCTTCCAGTATCTGAAGGGGGCCTATGAGGATGCCGGAGAGGGGCTCTTCATTAGGGACTGTAGTGACAGGTCAAGGGCTAACAGGTTAAAACTTAAACAGGGGAAGTTTAGATTGGATATAAGGAGGAAATTCTTTCCTGTTAGGGTGGTGAGGCACTGGAATAGGTTGCCCAGGGAGGTTGTGAATGCTCCATCCCTGGCAGTGTTCAAGGCCAGGTTGGACAGAGCCTTGGGTGGGATGGTTTAGTGTGAGGTGTCCCTGCCCATGGCAGGGGGGTTGGAACTAGATGATTTTAAGGTCCTTTCCAACCCTAACTATTCTATGATTCTAACTAAAAGTAAAGAATGATTTCATGCCAGCACTGTTCAAAGTTTCATAGCTAGTATTGGTATTTCTTAGTCTAAGCTTTAAACCACCCAGAAATCTAAAGATATTTTTACCTTATTTACAAGATTTCACAAATTCAAGAAACCCCCCGTTTTTTTCTTATTATACCAATATTGATACCTAGTTTGACAGATAATATACTGCTTGCACTGAGGCCAATGTTCGATTCTGCAGCACTACTGAATGACAGGTCATCTAGGCTCCTCCATCCATCAGAAGCAATTACTTGGAAATGGTTTGTCACTGCCTGACTCACTGCCTTTGAAAAATCATCCCATGATGTCTGTTTGCGGATATTTAAAGCACATATTGTGTTTTCTGTATCGAATTCTTCTGTACCACAATGGGCTGGTTCAATGCCACTGACTGAAATCCTTACAGGTACGTTAAGAGCATCTGTTGAAAAACAAAAAACCAAGAATGTAAAACTCAATTAGAAAAGAATCCTATTATTAAAGACCAACAGCATCTAATATTGCAAATAAAAGCTACAAAATAACTCCTTCTACAAAAAAGCAAATGGTAAAGAGCAGCACAGACCACCACCACAAAATCAGAGCAGTGATGACAAACAGAGGTATCCATCTTTTTTACACTACAAAAAAATCAGTATTACGCTTAAATAACAGGAAGCAAGACATAACTTAAATCTTTTATTTCCTTTTTACAGACTAATTTCTTTATTATAAATAAAGACATATGGCAGGTAGTCTTAATGATTCAGTTTATTGTGGTTGTGCACATTTTTATTATCAATGCAGAAAGGAATTTACGGGCATGGTGCACAAGTGGAAAACAGCTGAGCCAAATGTCTTTAAATAAAAAGCTAAGAGCTAAGACAGAAAATTCACTCAGAAGTGTATATTTGATTTCCTATAAGGTAAATTGACAAAATATTAAAAAAGAAAGTATAAAATTTACAAGCACATTCTAGAAAAAAAACCAGTTTTCTTAAATCTTGCTTTTTTGAAAAATGGAACGCAACTCAACAGAAGCAGCAGTCTGAATCATTTAGATGACTAAAAGTGAAATGAAACTATCTTCTAACTTTAATGCCAAAACAGTACCTTTCAGAAATTTTCCGATATTAAAAATAAGTGCATCACAAAAAGTTATCAGCTCATTATGAAATCTTGCAACATGAGTTTTGTTTTTGAGTTCAGAAGTCGAGTCTTCTGCTGATACAAACCAATGAAGCATTTCTGAGGTCAGAAAAGCTCTGATTTAAACCCACTAGCTCAAAGGCACCCTTCTGGATGTGGGACTGTGAGGAATGTATCAAAGGCTTGCCCTTCTGAGAGCTGGGTCTCAGGGAAATGAGCAATGGCTATAGGAATTACATTGACTTCTTCACAAGGAAACGGGCCCCTAGGACAGAGGAGCAGTGTACGCCTAAATTTCACTGTATAGGTCCTCTGTGGCACAGATGGCAAACTTGGCCCACCCTGCCCCATCTTTCAGATTTGTTGGAGCACATTCTCCTGTCCTACACGCATGTAATTCCTTACAATGGAAACCTTACTGGGTTGTGAGGAAGGTAGAGGATGGTACACACACAGTTACCCAAAACTCAAGTCCTGGCTTATTGAGGAGTATACACAGATAAAAGTGGCGTTTCCAAGCTTCCACAGATCAAATCTTCTTGGGTCAAAAAAGCTAATTATGGTGGCACTGATGTTAACTACAGGCTTAACAAATGAGAGAAGAGAAATTGAGTCCAAAGGCTCTGACCTGATAAAAGCAGTTGGATTCATGATAAGCCTGACCAGAGCACCAGGGTACTAAGACTGAAGAAAATAATACCAGCATCAATTTAACAGGCTGTACCTTCAAATATCAGAAATTGGCTTCAGTCTGATAAAGAAATAGACCACCTAGGAGTTTCTAATATAAAGTGAGTTGTGTTCCCCTCTACACCTACAATAAAATGGTAAGAAACCAGGTATTATAATAGCTGAAGAGGAAAAACAGAAGCAGCATGCAGAAAGCTTCCTTAATTTGTCTATAATTACTGTACTTGACTACCCACAGCCCTATATCCCATAACACAAACACAAAAAAGGCGATTAAATGTAAAGCATACAAATCTACAAAAACAATACTTTTGACTATACACAGAAAACACAAAATGTGTGGATGAACTAAGTTCTAACTCAAGAAATATAGAGGTCATCCTGCTCTGCCGGATTTTGAGAAAACTTATGGAGAAGGAAGACAATGACAGGTTCCAACAGAAGAACAATCTCCTGAAAGAAGTTACTGAAGTTGGAAAAAGGACATTGTCTGATGTTGTCCCCAAGACTTTTTTTTGAAGACTAGAACAAAGAATCCCCTCATCAGTAAAGAAGTGACAAATAAAATTCTGCTTTAAGAAGAAATCCAGATGAAACTAGACGATTGTTTTAACCTGAGCAAATTTGACAGCTAACAGCAACTAAGCATTTGGGGTTTTTTCTGCAAGAATTTGAAGAAAAAATAAGAAGGGGATAATAGCTTTGGAAAAAGTAGTTACTAATGTTAAATTCAGAAATTTTAGAGATTATGGATGCTTGCACATGTATAACATATTTTCAAATGGTTTAAAAACAAGGAAATAAGTAATTTAGTCACCTCCAACAGAATTTTATCATATGCTTTTTCATAATTTGGAGAATAGAAACTTGCCAGGTTAAGAAAACTTAATTTTTTGCCAAAAAAGTGACAACCTACCCTTTTCAAATTTCTCTTTTTTGTCCCACAAGCTCTTTACTAAAAACATTTTTATGTCATGCTGATAGCATTTACTTACTCAAGTTTTCTAGGAGATGTTTGCAATCATCAGTAGCAACATCATGTAATGTTCGATTACACTTATCTTTTCTCTCAGCCTCTAGTCCACCATGGCTGCAAAGGATTTCTAGACAGTTCTGCAAAGGTAAGAACTGTATTACTGACTTGTCCATTTGCTGCATTATAGAGTTCTACCAATACGCAGTTAGACTCCTAATTGAAATTCTTACACATGCATTTCCAAAGATGGCCAGCAGTCGGGTTTCTGAGTGTTCAGATGATGTTCCTCACAGACTTGAAAGCCAGGAGTGAAAACATTTTAAGGCAGACAGACTTGAAAGTCTCAAACCAAGATTTTGAAAAAGCAGAATGTACACAGCCAGGCTTCTACAGTCTCCAAACATCATTTGCTAAGTTGAATTGAGAAGTTCTTAACACCTGGCCACTAGTTCAGGTATTCACGTAAAGAAATAAAAGCCCAACTATGCATCGTATTTTGAACATCTTGGCCTCAATATTCAAGCGATATTAAAAGCAATTCTAAAGCTTAATGCAGATTAATTAATGAATCTGTTCAGATGGCAATCCATAAAATCAGTTTTCACTTTGTGATTCACCCAACGTGAGTTTCCATTGTGCCTGACATCTGAGTGGGATACAGCAAAAGAAAACCAATAATTTTAAAAACACTTTGCAAGCCTCTTCTTTGGCAAGTAAACCTTTTATTAAAGTCAGAGCACAAACATTTTGTGCATGCCAACAACATGATGCCCTCTTAAAATTCAAGGACTCAAAAAAAAGTCATATGCTTTACAAAAGCAAAAAGTTATTACAATTCAATAGAAACAAGCTAGTAGCAGATTAATTTAGATTGGTACAATTATACTATTACATGAAGAAAACATTAATTATATAGATCCTTCCAAACTAGGTGGGGGAGGGAGAGGGGAAAAAGAGGGAAGGGGGAAAGCACAGGACATGACCCTTTCAAAACTACATTCAATTATTGACCAGTGCTCAGAAGACACTTATTTCTAAAGATCATCCATTCAGCAACAACACAGGTGGCCTTCATGAAAGCTTTGTCATTCTCAGACATGCCTTTCAAGGACAGATATCCCTATTAAAAAGAGACACCATCAGAAATTATACTAGTTAATACTTGCTGCAGGTTTGGCTACTGTTACCT
Source organism: Lathamus discolor (assembly GCF_037157495.1). Taxonomy (NCBI): domain Eukaryota; kingdom Metazoa; phylum Chordata; class Aves; order Psittaciformes; family Psittacidae; genus Lathamus; species Lathamus discolor. Next base: position 17,800,427 of record NC_088884.1, read on the forward strand.
ATTTTGTACCTGTCCTAACAGAAAGATTTTTGTCAGTATATCTGATACTCTAACACCTTTCACAAACATAACAAGTCACTCAAGCTATATTTCTATGTGAAGATTAAATTTTACCAGATTGCTGTTCCAGCACTTGTAAGAACTTCTCTAAAAAAACAAACAAACAAAAAAAAAAAAAAAAAAAACACCCAAACCAATTAGCTCACTTGACTTTACCAAAAGAAAACTGATTAGGAGAAAAACAAAAAAGCATTTTTTTTTTTGCCAGGTTAGTAAGTTAATTCTGTCTCTCAAATGGGTGCAATAAATGGCAAAGACAGCAGAAGGCAGAGAACTGAACTGTGAAGCTAAAAATGGGAAGTAGAGAGAGAAAAAAGAAGTAGGAGACAACAAAGAAATGAGGCTTATTTCCTTAGTAAAATGAGAAGTTCTGTTGGCTGTTGCCTATGAAATAGCAGCTAATATGGCCTAGCATAATTCATCTGCAAAGAATGGCAACTACCAATCTCAAAAGAAAAGAGTGTAAGTGCCAGCGCTGTTTATATGCAACTATCATGTAGTGTCATGAATGACATGTAATGGAGATAAAGGATTAGAAAATGGAGTGGAAGTGTTAATAGTACTTGAAGATGGCTATTAAGCTTTCTTTAGCTTCTTAATATCGCAAACCTCTCTCAAGTCAATAAATGCATTCAAATACAATTGTGGAAAGTGTGCAACATCAAAACCAGGAATCTGACTGCCAGCTATATATTGCCTTCATCGCCTAAGAGAATACCCTCAACCCCCAATGGAGATGCTATTAAACAATTGATTAGGAATGTGCTCTAAAACTCAAAATCACAAGTTATTTATTAAAAGTCTATGCAAAGACTTCTGTTGTCACAGCCTTGAGAGAGAACACCTAGCCAAAGCCTCTTTCACGCAGCAAATTAAATCTAGTTTCCAAATTCCTGAGTTTTATATTACTGCAGAAAGAATCACCATATTGCACACTATTTAGGTATTTGCAGACTATAACAATACCTGAGAAAACATCTAAATTCAGAAGAGTGGAAACTGAAATAAGATTCTGTACCTGCCTAACATACAGTGGTAATGGAACATTGGCACTGTATGTAATGCAAAATGTGGAGTAAGCAGTGGCTGGTTCCTAAAAACTGTAATTTAATAAACTGAGTCTTAAATCTGTGCCTATTTTGAATTTATCACAGTGAATGTATTCAGGAAAAAAAGCAAATATAGTGGTCACTATTTAATTTGGCATGTAATCATAAGCTGATTTTCAAAGTCTTGGACTATATTTACCAAAAAATCATTCTCTTCTGTGTTTAGTATTCTCTCTTTTCTCCCTTGGTTAAAGTTTCACAGTAAGATCTGACTGATAGCCACCACTAAAAAAAATTTTTTTTTTAAATCCTTTAAACAGTGCTGGAAATGTAAAGTTTCTGATGTCAAATCCTTCAAGTAATAATTTCCAGAAATCTTCCTGTTTATCATCAGTAAGCCATGTTACGTTATTTTCCATGTTATCATTTATCCCAATATCCAAAAAACTTATTCACTGCCTGGTAAAAAGGCTACCCAGAATAACAAATTAAACTATGTATTACTGCACAATTCTGATTCTAATCTCTTTTATTCTGCCCTCCTTCCCTCAGGGAAAACTGTTCATAGTTAAATCATCCCTAATGGTATCGGGGAACTATGTCCATCTAATATCTAGAAGTGCAGAACAACAAACTAATTGGCATTTAGGGTGGATTCACCTCACCTTAACTTTGAAAATACGAATCCAAGTAATCATGGGGTTTTTTTCTGTTATTTTCCCAAATAAATAGGCATTTAAATACTATAATTCACTTCATTTGACAGATAGCTTCTAGGATAAATTTTCCAGTGAGAAGTATCTCACTATCTCTGTTAAATTAAGTATGACAATAAACTAGATAACAAACTTAGATTTGACACATGAGTTTTAGTTCTTTAAAGATAAAAAAAGATGGACTTATCTTGCCTAAATTCTATCAGGTTACAGTAACTTGTTCAAACAGACTGACCTTAAAGCCTTTTGATGCTGCTACGTGGGCAGCAGTCCAACCCTCTTTGTCAGCATGGTTGACGAGATCTGCAGAAATAACAGGCTTTACTCTAGTGCTATAGTCGTCTTCTCTCTTGTATAACTCAAAGTAGTCTAAATTAGGCTCTGGATCAGTCAAAGAGTTCCCATTGTCTGGCTCGCTGTAGTACATAAGGAGCTTGAGACTGTCAACATTACCAGAATCCACTGCTGCGTGAATTGGGGACCAACCATCCTACAAAAGCAAAAGCAAAAAAAGCACACTCCCACCAAACACATAGAAAAATGTCTGCAGAACTTGTATTAGCAATGAATCTGAATGGAAGGCAATGTTTGGAAATTAAAAAGATAAGCAAGAGTGACATAATAATCCTTTGGGAAAAGAGAGTTGCTTGCATATATTTGGGTTGGAAGAAAAAGAGGGAATAAAATGTAGCAGAAAGGAAATTTCACAGCTTTCTCCAAGAACAGTCCAACAGACAAAGACCTCAAAATTTTCAGTGGAGTCTAAGTGATACAGGACTTACATGCTGTTAATAAACTGTTTCCTTATCATGTACCAAACTAACACGATTCTAACAATAATCTGTTTCATACTGCATTAATCAACTCACCAGTCTGATATTTTCATGTTTTTGCCATCATAAGTTCCTCTCATTTCAAACAAAATAGATTTACTTTCCAAATAAAAAAAAAAAAATAATCTGTGTAATAGTGGAGTAGAACGTATTGTGAAGCTAATACTCTTTGTACTGTTTCTTCACGGCCCCTATCCCTCATTTATAGTCATGTTTTCATCAAGTCTTAAGAAAAACTTCAGGAAAGCACGCGAAAAAGGCAATACCTACATGTTAGTTTTGAGACAGTCCTTTTTTTTCCTCTATAGATACATTGATTTTGGTCACCTGTGATATATCAGACTTTACAATCCTGGCTGACAAATTTGGGGTGGAGGTCCCCTCAAAGACAACAATAAAGCCCCCTAACACAAAATGTGGAAGCATAATCCATATCTCCACTTCTCCACCTTAAAAATAAGTCAAAATAAAGGAGTTCTGTTTTGCAAATCCAGTGCAAAATGCAGATGGAATCTGAAATATGTAAAATGATATGGAAGTCACATAATTTACAGGATTTTAGACAATACACAGCTTCAAAAACCCCAAGAAGTATGATGAAAAGAAGAAAATATTAATTTCAAATTATGCTGTTTATTCCACCTTTAAAAAAAACACCCTTTAAATAAATATTTTAATGTTAGTATTTCCTAGCTGTTTGCAGATATTCAGTACTATACAAGGTACTTTAACTTTACGAACTATTTCAACTTACAGTGGTTTTTACTGTTCGATCTGCTCCACCTTCCAACAATAGCTTAATACAATCATTATTTCCATTTTTACAGGCCAGGTACAAAGGTGTCTGTCCTCTTTCAGCAGCATGGTTAATATCAGCCTGATACATAATTAATAATTCTGCACACCTAGAGCAAACAGTAAGGTAGTAAAATGATTTTATATTTGACATCCAAAACCTCTTTATAACTTACAACATTTAAATATTTTTAATAAAGTACTGATTTTACAGATCTACCCATAATTTTATCCATCATGTATACACAAGTATAAGGTACAATTTTATATGTAAGCATAAAGACAGAAAATCAGATTACTTTAAACCCATGAATCCTCACAGAATACCATATCTTAAACTGTTTGAATCTTAAACTACTGTAGATGAATTCAAAAGATGTGAACGTAAAACATTTAATTTCACAAGGCTACTAAAATCGAATGACAGCTTCTTGAGAAAAGCCTTCAACTTAGAAAAAAAAAAGGTTTTTCTTTCCTGACTGATATTTAAAATCTGATTTAATACTGATATTTAAAATACTTTTTAAAAGAAGGGAAAAAAAAAAAAAAAGAAGGACTAGGACTAGCTTTAGATACCAACAAAAGAGCCACTTGCCTAGAAGAGTAACTTGGTGTGGACAGCAAAACAGCAATGGCACTATCTACTATTCACATCCCTGAATGGAAGTTACTCCAGAAGGATGGCTTAGGGTGTGTGGTACTGGATCCAAGACCCCATACTTCCTCATAATCCTGTAGCAGTAGGTCATTTTCTTCCCAGTTCTTGAGCCAGGGTTGGCTCCCTTTCCCTTCCCAAACCCAGATTTTCAACAACTCTCAAGACTTTAGAACAATCTTAACGCCAGTCTAGTCCTTCTGCAGCTCAAACAAGGGCTATAAACAAAGTTAATTCCCCATCTCTGGGTGAATATTTATCAGTCCATGAATAGAATGATATCAACAATAAAGCCTCAAAGCAATTAATGCAATGCCAACTAACTACTGGAGAGGAGACCATACTATGACAATGAAGATGACAAACTATTTAAAATAATGTAAGACATATATAAGAATGTATGTATATAAGAAACTACAGATTTAAAGCAAAAAAAAAAAAAAAGAACCCACAACAAAAAACAAGTATTTTTTTTTAAAAATCTCTTTCAAGTTTTTGTTTAGTCAGAAAAAAAAAAAAAAATCGATCAAGTTCAAGACAAAATGCACAATTTTAGAAAAGAGGAAACCATATAAAATTAGTATGAATTATGTAGCTGTGCTTACTAAAAATGCTTAAATGAACAGAAAGTCCACAAATATAAGCAATGTTCTACCTTAGCAATGTTGAAAATGTATCCTAACCCTATAGTCACAAAGGTCATCTTAAGATAGGCTCATAACAAGACACCTCCATAAAGCAATTCAGATTGAGTTTTAAGTCTGCTATATAAAAATATCTGATTTGTTATTCTGCACTGTATTAAATGATTCTGGAAATGCTACATGGACTTTCCACCTGAAGAGCACGTAAGGTCAGTCTAGCCTGGACCACATGGGAAATGATTTTGAAAGTTTCTCCTAGAAGCATTTTCTCAATTGGTGATATTACTGAACAGCCTCAAAAAACTATTTTTTTTTTTCCTGAGTACATAACTAGGGCTGGAACAACAGTATTGTCTCAGTTCAGGAATAAGGTTAATGAACATGTCACAAGGGACTGGCTAGAAAATCTACCACAGGCAAGTACTGTGTAATTGATAGTAGTTTAGTGCTGTTATTCAC